>NW_024081583.1:0-565168 GCF_003009895.1 Hyaena hyaena
AAATAAAATAAAATAAAATAAAATAAAATAAAATAAAATAAAATAAAATAAAAAAAACACTGAACAATAAGCAACGGGCCCATGGGTGCTCCTGAGAAGCCAGGTTTAAGAATTAAGTCACACTCATCTCTGGAAAATTCTGGAAAACTGTGTGCATGCCCAATGCTGCATCCACTCACAAATGATGTTATGAACTGCGCTGCCAGGTGTTAAAGTAGTTAAGACAAGTCAAAATGAAAATAATGATGAAGCCTTTATTCACTTATTACAATAGCATAAACAAGAGGCCAGAAAAAATGCCAGCTCCTAGAATGTTTCATTTTTCCCCATGGAATAGACAGATATATTAGCACAAATGAGGGGAATCATCTCACCATCAAGAGACCGTCAAACAAAAAGTCCCTGCCCTTTCATGAGCCCTAAGGACGGAGGCAGGGAGAGGGGGATGCATAGGAGTCGAAAAGTGCTGAGTTCTGAGTCAGAGTAGAAGAAGGTGGCTTCAAGGTTTTACTCCTCCCCGTGATAAGGTGGTCTGGGCGGGGACATGGGGGACAGGAGCGCTATAAAGAGTGTGAATGGAGGCACCTGGGTTAGAGATGGAGTTATGCATGAAAGCACGCTGGCCCGGGGACCAGAGATCCTGACTGCAACTCACCCTCCAAACTGGCCTACTTTGGCTCCGTTACATTTGGTGTGGAGAGGGCAACTATCCTCCTTGAGCCTTGGTAGGTGAAGTCTTTTAGTTGCTTATTCTTGGACTTAAGGATCACACATAGTCTTTTGGCTGAGAGCCAAACTCCTTGGCAATCAAGGAAGGGAATTATCAATATACTAGCTCCTGGTCCCTTACTGAAAGAAGAGGGGGGAAAAAAATGTAAGTGCTCTGAACAATGAGAGCCACCTTCAGGGTATCCATCTCTACATCCATCTGTACATCCTTCTATTCATCCATCCATCCCCCAAAGGACAAAAATCTAACTTGCTAAGGGTGTGTTGAGCACCACCTTTCACTCATTAGTGGCTTATGATAACCCAAGGGTAGTCCTTAAATAACCAGGCTTATAGATAAAAACAAATCAAAAAATATATAAGCAGGAGCATCTTTGAGTCTACACATACTAGGGAAATAGATGTGTAGAATAAGCTTAGCCAAATCAGCAATTAACACCCTTCCCGAAAAAGCATAACAACAACAAAAAACACACAAATGACCAAGCAGACAATAATAAGAAACTCTGTGGTGAGGGGGAGGAGTAACCATATTTGCTATAATATATTATTTTAAATGTATAATCAAAAAAATGAAACATGAGACAGCAAAGTGTGGCCCATAAGTAAGAACGAAAGCAGGCGATAGAAGCTACCATGTAAAGGGAACACTTCATGGACTTGGACTTAACAAAGATTTCAAAGCAACTCTTACAAATACATTCTAAATATGTTCCAAGAAATAAAAGAGACAAGAATTAAACATGGGGTGACTGGGTAGCTCAGTCAGTTAAGTGTTCAATTTTGGCTCAGGTCATGATCTCATGGTTCATGAGTTCAAGCCCCGCATCGGGGCCTGCTGGCAGCTCAGAACCTGTAGCCTGCTTCAGATTCTGTGTCACCTTTTCTCTTTACCCTCCCCTGCTCATGCTCTGTCTCTCTCAAAAATAAAAATTTAAAAGTTAAGAAAAATACAATAGCAGACGTGAAAAATTCAAACTGTCTAGCTATAAATTTTATTAGAAGAAAGAAGCTGCAAATTGGAAAACCAGTCCACTGAGATAATGGCAATCTGAAGAACGAAGGGGGAAAATGTGTGAGGAAAAATGAACAGTATCAGATAAATGTGGGAGACGATTAAGCATATCAACATATGCTTAATCTAGAAGTAGGTAGAGAGAAAAAGAAAAAAACAACATTAGAAGAAATAATGACCAAAGAGAGAGAAGTATAGGATAATTACCTTTAAGGGCCCTTGAGAATTGTGAGTTTAACGTGGACTCAGTATGTATGGTTGTTTGTTACTTTCCAGGCATATTCAGATATGTGGTCTGGTTGTGGAATGGGGAAGAGCTGGATTGAACCAGAGATGCAGCTGAGCCAAACAAGAAGGAAGAAGAGAGGGGGTGGGGTAAGGGAGGCAAAGACGGTATACAGGAATGATTATGACAGACCATAGAATTTAAACTGGGCAAGAAGAGAAGGAAGTATATCAAGAGACCGAGAAAAATAATTGCACCAATGACTTGGGGGTCATGCACCAGATGGATCTGAAATATTCATGAGTGAAACGTACTCATTACGTTGTGATTATGTATATCATATAATCACAGTTTCATGCATAGGTTCCAGTGAGTGGTAATGACAAGGTCTAAGAATTGACATTGGAATGAATGATGGAGGTAGATATCCTTGGAATGGAAGTATTTACAAAACTAAAAATGCAGGGTATTGGAAAAAATCATTGCAAGTATATAGAAACTAGGATAAGTCAGCCATTCTAATGGACAGAGTAGGGATGAACCAGGAACTAAAATTTTTGAGATATACATAGAAGTGATTCCGCGGGTTAAGTAGCTGACAGCAATAATGTATTTCTTTTCCAGCAGGTAACTACTGAGTCCTATAAAGACCATTTAAATCAGATTATGTTACTGTTCCCTTTTCCTTCAGGCTATGTGTTTACAATGTAACTTCTTCAACTGGGAATGGTAATTCTTACTGCCTAGCATAATGTGGTTCCTTTGGCTTGAACCATGTAGAGTTGACCTCTGTATGTAGTCTAATTCCCTTTGGCTTGAACATCCCCAATACTCTTGACATATTTTTGTTATTTCTATTTTATACAATACTTCCTGTGCAATTTTAATCTATATTTTATATTCTAGTCTTTACCTTAAATTCTTATTTCCATCTCAAATTGTTTTACTGACGTATTAGCCAAGGTTCTTAACTACATGCCTCATTCTGTTTAAGAATAACCTGTTTTGGGGATGACTGGGTGGCTCAGTCAGTTAAGCGTCCAATTTTGGCTGAGGTCATGATCTCACAATTTGTGGGTTCAAGCCCCACAGTTAGCTCTTGTGCTGACAGCTCAGAGCCTACAGCCTGCTTCAGATTCTGTATCTCCCTCTCTCTGCTCCTCCCCCACTCACGCTCTGTCTCTCTCAAAAGTAAAAAAATAAATATTAAAAAATTAGAAAATGAATAACCTGTTTTATTGAAGGGATAAAGCTATATCACAGATTAATTAGTAGGCTTATAAAACTGAGACTCTAGGGGCGCCTGGGTGGCTTAGTCAGTTAAGCATCCAACTTTCGCTTAGGTCATGATCTCATGGTTCGTGGGTTCGAGCCCCACGTCGGGCTCTGTGCTGACTGCCAGCTCAGAGCCTGGGGCCAATTTCAGAGTCTGTATCTCCCTCTCTCTCTGACCCTCCCCTGCTCACGCTGTCTCTCTCTCTCCTAGAAATAAATTTTTTTTTTTTTTTACAAATAGTTTATTGTCAAATTAGTTTCCACATAACACTCAGTGCTCATCCCCACAAGTGTCCTCCTCCATGCCCATTCCCCCCTCCCCCCCACGTCCATCAGTCCTCAGTTTTTGTCAGCACTCTCCACAATAGCTAAAACATGGAAAGAGCCTAAGTGTCCATCAACAGATGAATGGATCAAGAAGATGTGGTTTATCTATACCATGGAATACTACATGGCAATGAGAAACCGTGAAATCTGGCCATGTGTTGCAACATGGAAATAAAATTTTTTTTAAAAAAATTAAAAAAACTGAGACTCTAAACGAAGCTTTGGGGACAGCCCCCTCCTGGGTAGAACTGCTCGGCGTGGATACAACTGTCTCTACCTGGTTGGCAAAGTGAGCAGGAAACTACTTAATCTGGATGCCACTTTGGCCCAAAGAGCTTCTTTTACTGTATCAAATGATTCAGCTCTGAATGGAAATCTTCCACAAGGATATCTAATTGATGAAATTCTGATTCTCTTGCCGCAAAGGATTCTGGGAATGATAGCTTTTGCTTCCTATCCCATGCAAGTTGTATGGTTGTTAGGGTAGAGTGTTACTGAGAGTGTTAAAATCCCGTATCCAGTATCAACCAGATACACAATTTCGGCTTTTAGTGAAATTTGAAATGCAGGATTAAACACACTAACCAGATTTGATCATGATAAAGACTTTATGCATATAATTTACCCAAATCTTGCTGTGCTAAGGCCTACCATCTTTTAAATAGAGTTTTAGGAGGAAAACCTTTAAAGATGCCTGATTCTAGCAGAAATGAAAGCTCTAGGCTTGCTCAACTTCGAAGGGTGAGTGAGAGTAATTTTATCATGATTCCCTATCATCACTCACAGTATTTGATTTGGTTAATTAACCACCCCATTTCATTATTTCATGATTTGGAACCCTTCTGGAAATAAATAACAGGAATTAGAAAGAGAAGAAATTGTCTGCTTTATTATAGGTGCAGAACTGGATTAGAAAATATAGCTTGGGCTTCGAACCAAATCTTTTTCCTTTTTCTTTTTCCCCTCCATAGACTTTGTACAAAAATATTACCTTTAGAGTAGCTGAATAACTGAAAATTTTACTGCATAAGGCATAGCTTGTTCTTTTTGGTTTATTGCATGGAAAATGAAAGATTGGTGAGCAGAATGCATAGGACTCACAGGCAGGTAGTTTCTAAAACCGAGATCTAAGAGTGGTAGATTGACAAAGAAAGAGAAACAACACATGAGTGTGTAAGTTCAGAACATTATGCTCCCCAGTTCAAGATCATGAGGAAATAGATATCAGACTCCCATCATTTCACCAATCAGATCTTTCCTACAAAGGAAGAAGCTAATGAGTGGTAGGAAGGAGGGAATAACTCCAACCCTAAAATTTAGAGAGTCCTTCCAGTTTATTCTGCTGATTAGTCATACAGTTCAAAAATCCTTAGTTAGAAAATCCTCAAATATAAAGATGTCCTGGTCCCCCAAGTATTTGCAAAAAAAACCCCATAGATTTAATGGATACAGGATTTTTCATCATTGCAAAAGAAGGGGAAAATGTGTATTAGTCTTAAGCTTTGAGCAACAATTAACAGCAAGCAGACTGCTGTCATTTTAATAACTATGTATTTTGGCACAGATTTCATTAAATGTCTATAGATGACCTTTTAATGTTTTTAAATCTCTGATGTTTTTGAAAAACAGTGAGGAGTAATTTTCAAAGACACTTATGAGGTCTATTCTTATCTCATTAAAGCAATGGTGTTAAGTGACTTTACGTTTTTCTCCTTAGTGCAAAGAGAATTCAGTTTCAAGCCAGAACCTACAGCGGTACCGTAGATCCTTTTCCCTTTTCTTGCTTCCATTTAGTTCAGCTTAATATGAACCCTGAACAAAGGGAAAGAAAACAAACCTATGCTAACAACTACATAGTTACAGAAAAATTAGTTTACATAATCCCAATATATCAGCAGAATATATCACAAAAACAGCACTGACTAAATCATCTTGGATTTGGTAGGAGAGCATAAAAATGCAGACCATCATCAGGGAAATGGTTGTTGATCATGAAAATGCACCTAGAATCTTAATGACAAATTTCTTCCTCGATTATAATTTTTTCTTATTCTTCTTGACTTTCTCTTTGCCCTTTTATAATTTTTCTCCTATTTGCTACCATAATCAGGAGAATATTATATCTCCCACATATTGTGATGACTTATTGTTGTTATTGTTGTTGTTCTAATGACTTCCAACTTTCATAAAGCCACAGAGTCAGTAAAGGACTTGTGTTGCATATACAGATATTCTTCTCCAGGAGTTGTGTTTTAAACTTCTTAAGCCATATTTTAGTAAGTAGCTCTAGTTGCTAGTTAACATGTGTTCAGTAAACATTAATGGATAAGGTATTGTGATATCAAGTATTTTTTTTAAACTTCTTCCTCAATATTGGACACAGTACTGTAATAGTACGTGGTAAATGCTCAAGATCAATTTTTGAACCACAGGACTTTAAATCTACAATAGAATTTACTTATTTAAGTTATTTGGGGGACAGGAAACTGAGATGTAGAAAAGTTTTGTGATTTGGCCAAGACCCCGAAGCTGGTTATGACAGTGATCACTGATATAGCCATAAGTCAAGCTTTATGATAAATGTCCTAAGTCAGTCAGTAAACTTTAAATTAGAAATGCAGTGCGACATTAGAAGGAAGTCTGTGATGGCCTCCTACTTGAACCAAAGCTAGACATGAAAGAAGTCTGATACATGGCTCCTAACTACAGGTGAAAAAGATATAAAATTAGAGATATAAAGTTATGTATATTAAACAGCTACAGATCAAGGCCAAGTGACTTTGTATCTGTATCTACATCTATCTCTCTGCAAGCTCATAAAGGGATTTTAAAACAAATGTCTAAAATGGTACTATTTTCCTTCTGCTTTTGTTTTTCATAGAAAATGAGAGTGATATTTTCTTATGGATCATTAATTGAGATATAACTCAATTTATATCCCAGAAACACAGCTGAATAGTAAAAACCTTAGGTAATGGGTAACATTATACCACAAAAGTGGGGACAAAGAGCCAAATGATCAATGCCCAGCTTTATTTTCCTCACAAGTATAATTGACATAAGAATAATTCATCTGACAGGGTTGTTTTTGAATAAAAATAATATATAATAATATTTTATTAGCAGTATATATAATCATTTTTATATATTCTGATTATATTCATAATATTCAACTAAATGTTATGTACATAGTATTATGAATAAGATATGTTATAAATGTGCTATTTGATTATATTAACTATGTATTCAAAAGTGAGACTTGACTAAACTGTAATAAAATCTTAGATGTTTATAGAAATTTTTTGATACATCCCATCAGACATTCAAGAGGAATTAAAACACAGATAGGCTGGAGGAAAGGGTTTCAGTATGACAATATTAAAAGTCAACCACGGGGGCAAAAAGGCTCCTCGCATGCTTGAATTGTCTACATGAATGTCTCTCAACAAGGTCCATGGATCCACTGCTAATACATTTTGTGTAAATTTTGTGTAAGTAAGTTACTTAGTTGAGTTTGTGTTCCATAGACTTTCTTTTCTGAATTTTACAAAAATATTTCATGATATTTCCCATGTTTGCTTTTTTAAAAAAATCATTTTACCAGTATAATATTTGCTTGATTAAGTGATTAACACTTTTAAATGCACTTAAATCAGGTATTTTTCTATATGATATCAAGCAGCTCCTAAGGATTTGTTTCTCAATTTCACTGTTAAATTGACCCTCCCCTGCTCACCTTGTCTCTCTCTCTGAGAAATAAATAAAAAACATTAAAAAAAATTTTTTAAATGAAATACACTTCAGTTGAAAAAGATTTCTTTCTATATGACTAAGATCAAGTTTCTGTTTTCTTCTCTTATCATGTCATATGAAAATAGCTATGCAAATTTTCAGCAAATTTCAAGAGAAGTTTTGGTATGGTCTGAAATATATAGACCACACAAAAACTTCATGGATGCGTTCTTCATCGATAATCATTTTGAGAACAGCTAAAACAGAGCAATGATTCTTACCTAAATTGAAGTTTAATTGAGATAATCTGATAAAAATATATACCTAATGTATAGCCAACAAAATATCTATATATAGCTATTTATCTATATCTATATACTTATATTTTTTCTTTTTTTTTTTTTTTGTGGTCCAGGAAGACAAAGACAAACCCCTCACTCCCCTACCCAAGTCATTTTCTGTATGCTCAGCTGTCTTTAATTTTCCTTTTAGCACATATCATTACCTGACCTTATAATGTATGTTTAATTTTTTAAAATTTTTCTTAAATCCCCATAGTCTGGAACAGAGTCTAGCATTTAATATGCATTAAATGAATACTTGTTGAATAAATAAAGATGAGGAGAGCGTAAACAAGCATTGCTTTAAAATCTGAGCTCGAAATAAAAAGCCACGAGGGAGGCAGGAATTACAGGTATTTATGTACCTTTGAGCTTCTTTGCAAACTTTCGATTCTGCCTAGTTGTTTTCTTGGGGAATTAAGTGTAATGATGATTAACAGTTCCTTTATGAAATACGGGGTGGGGAGATAATCCAAAATGAGTTAAACTACTGGTATAAAATAATATTTTATAACAATTTAACCATTAATTGCCTCTGAAGGCAATATTGAATATAATGAAATAATTACACATTTTGGTGCTAAGTAAATCTAGATGGAAATCTTAATTAACTTTATTTTGTTATGACCAAAAATGTATAGGAAGAGCAGTCGACCTCCATTTTTATGATAAAAGTGAAGAGAAAAAGGAGTCTAAATATGAGATTTTTTTTTAGCCAAAAAAATATGTCTGGACGAATTTGAAAACAAATTCAGTGGTAGCTTGAATGTTTTTAATGCTAATTGTCCCTGATAAGCTATAAGTGGAAAGGAAAAAAAGCTGGCTGTGAAATTCTTCATGTCTGTAAAACTTGTCTTCCTGGAACATGGAAAATGATAGAAAAAAATTAAAAGGGCTTTTAAATAATGAAATGAGTGAGACACGGGGCCTTGTTGATAATAAGATTGTATAGGAAATGGGAAGCATGTGCTAATGTGTTTATATTTGCAAGTTTGGGGATTTCTTAGTACATGACAGAGTTCTTGTGTGTGATATTCACAGAGGAGGTTTTAGGTACAGAGAGTATTTGAATTCTAACAACAAATGTAACTTTTTCTTTTGGTATTGGGAAAGGGCAATTTAGGTTTTTTCCCCAATGTTTATTTTTGAGGGACAGAGTGTGAGCAGGGAGAGGGAGAGAGAGAGGGAGACACAGAATCTGAAGCAGGCTCCAGGCTCTCAGCTGTCAGCACAGAGCCTGACGCTGGGCTCAAGCCAAAGTCAGAGGATTAATTGACTGAGCCACCAAGGTGCCCTGGGAAAAGGCATTTTAAAGCCTAGATCTTCTCTATTAAAAAGAAAAAAAGTAATAGCATATTTAGGCAACTTCAGATATTACTTACTGGAGGATGACTTTAACACATTGTTTTTATGGTGGTATCTCCCTTAGGAGGCATGTAATAAAGACTCTATTTTTTAATTTTTTGTTTATTTATTTATTTATTGATAGAGACAGAGAAGGAGAGAGAGAATCCCATATAGGCTCCACATTGTCACCACATAGCATGACAAGGAGCTCAAACTCACAAGCTGTGAGATCATGACCTGAGCCAAAATCAAGAGTAAGATGCTTAACTGACTCAAGCCACCCAGGTGCCTCAAGACTCTTATATTGACAAGGTGCAAGAGGAGACTGAACATACGAGAAAATACTGCACATGTTGGGGTATAACAGAGGCTCTAAGACATCACTCAAGAGGAAATTTGCTTGCTTTATATAGTTTCACATTTTTAAAATACATTTGATTATAGAACTCGTTTTTGTAGAAAACATTTTGGAAGATACTAACTTTATAAGTAGCACATTTGGGAATTGAAACTATCATTGTTAATAGCCCTTTATTGCAGTGATTCGCAAACTTTAATATGCATATGAATCTCTTTGGAAGCTTGTTAGAATGCCGCCGATTCTGCTTTAGCTTTGTTGGAGGTGGGAATGAGATTTTCCTTTTCTAACCAGGTCCCCGATGATGTCGAGACTGCCCGTCTGGAGTCCACATTTTGAGCAGCAGGGGTCTGACACATTGTGGTTCTTTAGTTTCCACAGAGATTATTGAGACGCAGAAAGATGTATACTTTAACATTAGTGGCTTCAGCCTCTTATGTTAAAGAAGGGAAACAAAGACGATGGGAATCTTTTAATTTCAGCCTTGATTAACATCAGGATAACAGAGAAAAGTTAAGACAGAAGATGGAGCCCCCCTCATACAGAAATTTTAAGAAAAGTGTAAGTAAAAAATATCTATTCCACAGCTCTAAGACCACTCTCCTCCAGACCAGACATATTAAAAGAGAGATGTAGAAAGAGAAGTTTCCTGATAAGGCCACTTTAAGATCTCTGAAGCACCTGTTCAATTCCTTCTTTCAATCTGTCTCTGTCTCTCTTTTTCTCTTCTTTCTTATTTGGTCCCTTTTTTCTTTTTCTTTTCTTTCTTTTTTTTTTTTTTTTTGAGGTGCTATTCAGATTGCTTCAATCTTATTTGTATCAAAAAACTTTACACAGGCATATCTAGAAATATGTTCATATTATATTGCTATTCATTAATCTGTATCAATAAAGAAATTGTATAATACTTTGATATTCGTTCATTGCATTACAGAATGTTTTTTAAGTTGTGGGTTTTAAGTTCTAGAGGAGGAGTGAAGACAACAATACATATCTTAAAAACAAATTATTTTTGGATGTCTGTGTACGTGTGTATTCTCATTCAAGTGCCAAATAAATCCTGATTTTGTGCATTCAGCAAAAACAGAAAATAAGGAGACATAGACCAAGACTTAATTTTGCCCTTTTCGCAGAGCCTTTTTTTTTTTTTTTTTTTTTTTTTTTTTTAGTGCTGACAATGGCAGAGCTTTTCTGCCTCTGGAACAACACCCCTTTGTGAGCTGATACTCTTACATCTGTTGTGTCTGATTGCCCTGTGTTGGCACTAATTGGTTGAGCACTTCCTGTAAGTCAGAAATCATGCTGGTATTTTATGTATATTAATTTTCATAGGCCTCACCCCTCCCCAGTTTTTGCTGCAGGCATTTTTACCCCTAGTGAGATGAGTAGAATGAGGCTTGCAGTATGTTAGCAAATCCAAGCCATACCTGGGTCATGTAGGGTAGTGAAACCAGACTTTGAACCCCATGAGCGAACAAACCTTGTACTTGTAGAAGAGGAGAGGATAAACATTTGATATCTGTAAGGAGTCTGCTTCATCCTACAAGTGAAATGTAAATTTGGTGGGGATTTGTTCTCTATTTACAATGCTATTGCAAACATTATACCATAGTTCTTCCTTTGCCCGTTATTTACAATAACTGTAATTTAATATCATCTCAAGAGGTAACATTAAACTATATAGAATCCCCAAGATTAAAGAAAAATATGCTTTGATTTTATTTCTAATTCTTCTTGGGGGCTGAGAATTTGAACTATTCTGAGTTTTATGGGTATCCTATATATGTTCGTGGACATAAAATTAATTCCCTGTGTCTCAAGGGTAGCACAGACATAAAAAGGCCAATTACAATTTTATGAATAGGAAATATAAGATCTGGGGCTTCGATTTTCTCTATTGTTGCATTCTAAATAACAGCACTATTTGTAGGGAATACTTACATCCTTTCTGACACAAAACAACTAGGAACTTTCATTAGAGAAAAATCAAAGCAGATGCAGTGTGAGTCCCCATCTAGTGTAAGTAATGTTAAAATAGATTCCAAACTGGTGTCTTGTTTTGATGAACACTCAGAAGACAATTTGGAGACTGTTTGTCAGACTCTAGAGACTGAGGCACAGATGGAGTTCTGAATTAAGTGACTTTGTATTCTGAGATTTGAAAAGAACTCTAGTCCCAATTGTATATTTCAATGACTGTGAACTAATTGGATGTGGTAATTGATTATTAAAGGATTTACATTCTTAAAATTGTAAGGTTCATAAATAGTAATTTATATATTTATAACAAAATTCAAGATGTAAACTTTATCTTCACATTAATATATATAGACAGAATTGCATGAACCATATTCGGGTTTGATTGGTCACAAAATACCCTGGATTTGTGAATTTTCCATAAAGTGGAAGAAAATTCCTTGAGATATCAAACACTGAAATATTTTAACTAGTTTAATATGTAAAATAACGAAATTTAGCACTTATTTCCCTGTTGCACCAAGTGGTTTTGTATTGAATGCAATTTAGACTCTTTTGGTTGACCAAAATATATCCTGAATGCTAATTCATTCAACAAATGTTTGTCTAATAACTACGTAATGCATATCCACAATGTGCCAGAGTCTGTTCTTATTTTATCAGCACAAAACACGTCTCTGCCTTTGGGGGGAGACAAACAACCTACATAATAAATGTATGTGTGTGGGAAAGTGGTCTCTATTGGAGGGTCAAGGAGGCTAGAGGTCCCACCATAGGGTGGTCACGAGAAACCTTCCTGAGCAAATAGTGTTTAAAGGAGTTGGCCATCCCAAGCAGAAGTAATTGCAAAGGCTCTGAGGCAGGAGCATATCATGCTTGACCATGGCAAGCACACAGGTGTGGCTGCAGAGGAAACATTGTAAGGAGAGAGGTCTGATCTCTCCTGGTCATGATCCAGCATTTGTGAAAAGTCCTCACTGTCTTTGATGAGGAAGACGGAGGGAGGCATTGCGTTTTGCTAAAATGTGAATGTTTGTTTGCTTTAAACTTCTCTTGTGTTCTCGTGAATACTCTCATTATGTGCAAGAATATTTATGCATAACTGGGCACCCAGAAGGGTCAGGTCTGGTGGAGACTAAGGGGGCAGAGAGGGTCAGTGAGGGAGCAGAGCAAGACCAGGCTGTGCTTCATGTGTGCTGACACAGGGGTCAGAAGCGAAGAGCCGCCACACCCAGGTTACACCTCCCTCTATAGAATCAGATGACATTCTCTCCTTTCTTATGAGGCTTAACTCAGAGCATCATGCACTTTGTCCTTTATCACTCAGTCATCCAGGTGTCTGGCCGAGGGCAGCGAGGAAGAGGCGCATGCCGCTGAGAGCTGAGCCTGGGGCCATCTGGAGCCGGATGGCGCGGAGGGGCTGGTGGCACGGAGTCGTATAAATAAAAATACTTTTAATTAGAGAAAAAAAAAATGACACATCTATTAGACGGTATGACCAGTTCAAAGAGGATTCCAGGACCACACACTGATAGTCAAATAGGGAAGGCTGAAATTCATTTATCATGCTCACTTTTGATTTTTCTGGTTTAGCAGATGCATCTAAAACCAAAGATAAACTTAACTTTCCTATGTTAAAACAACTTGATGTACGTGAACCACATTTTCTTAGATGTCTGCCTTGACTGTGAATATACCTCTTTTGTCTTCTAGAAGAAAATTCTTACATTTCCTTGGTGATTATAGCTTCCTTTTTTACAAACCATTCTTCTTTAAATTACTATAGGAATAGCTGACATGTAAGTACCTTCATGTCCGAAGACTGTCAAGCACTGTACAGACACTGTGTCCCTTCACCTACGTAGTGTCCCGATGGGATGAATGCTACCAACACTCTCCTGCTTTTATGGGTCAGGAAAACAAGACCCTACAGTGTCCACATGTTGGGACATGTGGTAAGTGTCACATCTATAAATGAAGCTCACATTGCCAACTTCCTAAGGTTTATTCTATATCCTCAGAAACACCACCCTAAACAGTTACAGTTTATGGGATCTGGCGAGCATCCAGTATCCTCTGAACACCTTATCGAACGTGGATGAGGTGGGGCAGGCCAGGAGAAGTAGAGGAATGCTGAGAACATGGTTCCAGGCTGTGCCTTCTGCTTTTAACAAAAATATTTGGAGAATTAGAAATACAAGGTAAGGTAGGCAAGAACTTAGAAAGATGAGTTAACAAGTTTGACTTGCTTCTGTAAACTGTAGAGAATTAAAAAGGCTTTCAGGAGGCAAGTGACCTTGTTCATTAGAATAAATTTAAAATAAATAATATTAGAGCTCCTGTTCTAATTAGGATAGGAAACAGAACAGTGGCAGGCTGATGACACACTAGGCATTCATTGTATCAAGTGTAGAAATAGGCTCGCTGATGGCCAGTTCACGTATGATAGAAACTGATTAGGTTGCACGTTTCTTGGCTATGCCTATTTGTTCTTTCTCCTTTTCATTGTGATGTTGAAATGTATTCAGATTTCCCATAAGTGAGGATGAAAAAATGTTGACATGTTCAATTTTTCATTTCTCTTTCTTTTCTTCTCTTTTCTTCTCTTTCCTCCTCCTCCTCCTCCTTCTTTTTTAAATATGGAACGCCTCCTAAATTTGCATGTCATCCTTGCACGGGGGCCATGCTGATCTTCCCTGTATCTTTCCAAATTTAGTATAGTGCTGTGGAAGTGAGCACACACATTTTTCTTTTAATGGTAAATTAATTCTATAGATCTACAAAGATCTCTCATGCATACCAGTTAAGTTATTTAGGAGAACAGAGGGAGCCTGCGTGCACACATATGCCGCCTCACCCTGACAAACTAGAAGTTGCCAACTATCAGATGGGAGGAGAACCCTAAACTCACAAATTAGGAATTTCTTCTCTCTCTTGAGGCACCTCAGTCAGTTAAGCATCTGACTATCAATATTGGCTCAGGTCATGATCTCAGTTTGTGAGATGGAGCCCCGTATTGGGCTCTGCACTGACAGCACAGAGCCTGATTGGGATTCTCTCTCTCCCTTTCTCTCTGGCCCTCCCTAGCTCCCACTCTCAATCTCAAAATAAATAAATAAATATTCAAAATAAAAGACATTTCTTCCATATCTTAGTGTACAGGTTAGAATAAAATAGTGTTTATCAGATTTGACTTATTTAAAATATATTTATTTATACATAGATTAATTTATACGTAGGTGTATTTATACATAGGTTATATTTAACTTACCATTGAATGTCTGTGTGTGTTCCTAACATGTTAAAATTGATTGAATAACATGCCCCAGAAGAGAATTTGTATTTGTACACATGCTTTTCAAAACATATTTTACTTGCCTTCAACCACCTTTATTACTTAAAAGCCGTACTTTCTAAATCCTAGATGACTTCGTTGGATAACATCAATGTAGTTAACTAATTTAGCATGCAAATTAGTTTTAAAATTTCTCTAATGATTCATTGGTTGTGAGCTGTCATTTTAGGGAAATAATTATAACTTCCACTTTTAAATATTTGATAATTTACTAGCTTTCTATTGCCACTGTAACAAATTACTGCAGATGTAGTGGTTTAATGTACCATTACAGTTCTAAATACCAGAAATCTGCACTAGGTCTTCTGAGGCTTACATTAAAGATTGTGTTCTTTCTGTTGTCTCTAAGGAAGGTTCTGTTCCAGACTTTTCCAGCTTCTAGAGGCTGCCTACTTTCTATCATCACAACTCCTCTGACTTCCCCTCCCCCCCAATTTATAAAGACACATGGAATTACAGTGGGCCCACTAGATAATCCAGATTAATCTCATTTCAAAGTTCTTTTTTTTAAAGTTTATATATTTATTTTGAGAGAGAAAGAGAAGGAGGGAGCATGAGCAGGGGAAGGGCAGAGAGAGAGGAGAGAGAAAGAATCTCGGTGCAAGGCTCCATCTCACAAACCCTGAGATCATGACCTGAGCCAAAATCAAGAATTGAATATCCAGTTGACTGAGCCACCATGCGTCCCCTCATTTCAAAATTATTAATGTAATCACATCTTCATATTCCCTTTTACCATGTAAGGTAACATACTCACCAGTTTTGAGGATTAGAGCATGGAAACCTGTGGAGAAACTTTATTCTCTATCATAGTAGTGTTCTCTATTTTTATCATTTGTAGCACAACCTTTTATCTGTAATTTTAGAAAAAATATTCTGCACCAAATATAATAAGAATTAATTTTCCTTCAATATACTTTATGTAACTTTATAACAATATTTTTAATTTATAAAAGCTAGTGATTCCATGCCATGGAAATTAAATTTGAATGATGGATGAATTTTGAGTTGCCAATTTTAATTTGCTTGTTTCTTTATTCAATTACCATAGTTTATGTAGTTTTTAAGACATAAAATATAGCAATTTAGTTACTTTACTTTTCTAAAATGATGATGATGTTCTTGAGTTCATACCCTCTCCAACTCAGACAAGAAGGTATAATACTAGGTCAAATCTAATAAAACAGTTCCTAATTAACCTGATTAACCTGATTAACCTCAATTACCTAATATAAATGGATGCTTTTGCCAAGTGCCCTCTTGAGATCTCTTCCCAAGATTAATTAAAAGTTGAGCACCAGGTCTTTCCCATTCTTCCTAATAAGGTGGGTAGTCATTTGCCTCTTTCTTTGAACCAGCACTGGCTCTGAAACTGACTTTTCAAAATTGAATGGAATAGAAGTGATGCCAAGGGATTTTATGTCTACGCATCAAGAGAGTCATGGTTTTCATTGCTCCCTTCTTGGACCACTCCCTCCATGTGACAAGTGAATCTTGGTTGGGGTCCTTTGGGATGGCTGGAAGACATTGACCACATTGCTCTCAGCAGTTAGCAGAGGATCTTTAGTTTTTTTATATATAAACTTTATTATTTAGAGTTTTTCTAGGTTCACAGAAAAATTGAACAGGAAGTACAGAAATTTTTCACACACCCTCTCTCCCCCAACATGCACAACGTCCCTCCCCCACACGCAACATGTAACGCCAGGTAGCACAGTTGTTACAATCGACGAACCTATAGTGAAATGTCATTATCACCAAAATTCCGTAGGGATACTCGAGGTTGAGTTTTTAGGTTTCTATTCTTTCTTCACTGCAGGGATGGAAAGAAATGTTCATGTCCTCTGTTATACTGATTAGAAAACCCTTGACTCTGAGACTTTGCAGTTTCTTGTGCTCTATCATGTTTTTCTAATTACCTCGCCTCTCTTCTTCTCTGTTCATCATGAGCCTTTTTTTTAAATTCTCTTCTCCTAAAATCTAATGTTTTATGTAAGAACACTTGACCTTTGGTGTATGTGTTTTTTACTGAACTTCATTCTCCTCTTTAGTATTCAGTTTAAGGAGCAACCATTCAAGGATTACTTATTATTTGGCTATAACTTCTCAGGATATGTTCATATCTATCATCTTAAAATGCCTCAGATGAGAAGACCACAGAAATAGTCTCAATAATGAGGTACATCTGGAGGGTAAATAAGAAGATTCAAAGTCACTGCAGAAAGATCATCAATGCTATTATTACCTTGGCTAAAAAGAAGAAAATAAATATCAGTGCAAATCAAGCTCCCCAAAGGCAACAATTGTTTATAAGCTAAAGACATATGTATAGACATCTCTCTATGAATGCATATGCCGTAATATTACTTTATATAGAAGGAAATATACTATATATGTTTTTGCTTCTAACTTTCTTTATTCACATAATAAGATAGAGTTGAGATTTATGTCAGTGTTTAATAAGTTTTGTAAAGACTATGTAGTTTTCATTTACAAAGGTGTACCTTCGTTTACGTAGCCATGATGGAGTATTAAGATATCTTTGTATTTTTATTGTTATAAATATATTTAAATGAACATCTTTTTAACCATAAATTTGTTTACTACTGAAGCATATGTAAAATATATTACCTTAGCTCTTAGACTCACTTTTGCATAGAGATATTAAGATTTATTTAAGTAAAATTGATATAAGTTGCCCACTTTATAGATAGGATTTTTTCATATTGACCTTGAATTTAATTATTTTTTGGATTTCATTATTTTAATATTATAAATACAATTGATATAGGTATGTAGTGAACAGATAGATCAATAGATTGATACTTCAATAGACTGATAGATTGATTGATAGAAAAAAATAATTTTCATATGATTTTTCAGGTCTAATTTATATTCCCCAATTCTATCATATACTTTCCCTTATGAGAGTCAAAGATGCCTGTAATAGTAAAATAAGAAAGAACTGATAGGTCTTATATAAATACAAATACATGAATTGTAGTAATAGTAGATGCTCTCTGTGTTGAATCCAATTTATTCTATTGTTAAAATTTGAACTAAATATTAAAATAATTTTAGTTATCCTAAAATTATATCATTTCTTTATCCTCACATGGAGTATAGAGAATGATAGTTTTCCTTTAACCTGATTCTCCATTGCTTTACTTCTTGCCACTTAAGAGAAAACCTAGAGAAAAACTAACATGACATTTTTCCAAAACCTCTTTAACCATAACTTAATTTGGGTTCTCATCAATAAAAGAAAAGATACAGAGTTCTCAAAGCTCTTTTTGTTACTTTATAATACAGAAAAAGAAACACATGTATGAAAATAACTTTCTCATATGGCTATAAGGATCCATCTAGGGTGGCAGAGTTTTATAATTTTGTTGTTCATGAACAGAAGTCACAGAAATTTGGAATAAAAAAAGCATAATTATAAACAATGCTGGTCAAGTTGCCGTTGTCAATTTTAAAAGAGAGAGTTACAATTTGAGAATGGAAATTATTAAAGAAAGAAGAAAAATCATTACCTCCATACCTTCAATTGTCACCAACCCTACTTAATTATTGGCAGATTTTATTGAATTTTTTGAATGTTTTATTTATTTCTCAGAGAGAGAGAGAGCATGAGCAGGGGAGGGTCAGAGAGAGAGGGAGATACAGAATCTGAAACAGGCTCCAGGCTCTGAGCGGGCTGTCAGCACAGAGCCCAACGTGGGACTCGAACCCACACACTGCGAGATCATAACCTGAGCTACCCAGGTGCCCCATTTAGCAGATTTTAAAAATATTTAGGAAGTCAAACGTGTAACCTGTTGATTGAATCTATTCATAAGCAGTAGAAGCAAACTGCAAACTCTAGGTTAATTGTATTTAAATTCTAAGACCTACTGCAAAGCATAAAAGACATATCAGTTTCTCCCCAGGACTTAGACCAGAGCTTGGAATAGGGTGAGTTTGCATAGATCTCTCTTGTTAACAGGGCTGCTCTTCAGATAATGCAGAGCACTTTAGTCAACAGGAAAGGCAGAACCTATTGCTTTGGAGACGTGATTTCTCCTGGAAATGGATGATAAATCACAATCATATAAACTGAGGGAAGACATAACAGATATATCAGCTGCATAATAATTATCATGGCAAGAAGAACCTATTGCATTCGCAAGATTAGAGCTAACAAGTTTTTCAGAGTGTACAATAAATCAGTTTTGAAAATGCCAAGTCAAATCAGGTGTGCTAAGCTATTAAGTAGTATTTGGTTTACAACAAAACCAGAAACTGAGTTATAGAATTTGCTTTAGACACTTCATTTGCAAAGTACATAAGAAATGCTAACAGGTATGGCATATTTGCATATGCAGCAATTTTATGTGCTCCCTGGGAAAAAAAATTCAAAGAGCAATGCAAAATAGTATGATTCCACTTTTAGGAGATAAAATCAGTTGTTGAAATTAAGTTTTAAAAGTTAATAATCACTCCTGTAATGGATCATAATCTAGAAATTATATTTTTTCTATATAATTAAATAAAAGCATACAATTTAAGCAAAGCCATTCAGTATACTCTTCTATAAACTAACTCTGTGACCAAAGATTCACATCTTTTTTTTAAATTTTTTAATGTTTTATTTATTTCTGAGAGAGAGACAGTGTGAGCAGGGGAGGGTCAGGGAGAGAGGGAGACACAGAATCCGATACAGGCTCCAGGCTCTGAGCTGGCTGTAGTCAGCTCAGAGCCCGACACAGGGCTCGAACCCACGAACCGTGAGATCATGACCTGAACTGAAGTCGGACGCTTAACTAACTGAGCCACCCAGAGGCCCTCACATCTTCTTGAGGAAGGGGACATTTTTGTTGTGTCAGCGAGAGTTCATTTTTTTCTGGTCTCAGTTTTCTATAGCTATCCCTCAGGATCCATTACTAAAAGTGAAAACTGGCCCAACAGGTAAGGTTGTGGATAATTACCTACTTTTATTTCTTTTAATTTATTTATGTGCTATGTTGCATTCTATTTTATTAAGGAAAAATTTTCTTTCTAAACAAACAAACTAACAATACTCTAGACTACAAGGTCTTTTTATTCATAATATCTATTCCATGTTGCTGAGAACAACAAGTTTATTTATCATTATTTCTTGCCATGTTTTCAAGTTTTGACATCAGTGAAACCATAGTTCTGTCTTCATGTTTTAATTTTTTTCACTTTTTATGCTTTCTTATCTCTTAAAGATCAAGTAATGACATCAAAGAAACAAGGATAAGTTGATTAGGAAAGGAACAGTTCTGTCTATATTTTTTATTGATTGATTGGGGTTTATACTCTGACCATTCTATAGGGCATTTTTGTTATTAATAACTGCTTTCTAGATATCTGATAATAAAATGGTAGATCTTTACTTGTAAGTAATGTACTTATATACCTTTTGGGACCTGTTTATGGCACTAGATTATTAAGTAATGTTTCAATTTGCATTAATTTAGTCCATACACAATTTTTATATTTGGTTACTCATACATAACTTTGTAAAAATTTTCAAACATTTATAAAAGTAAACCAGAATGTATATTTATGCAAAGCCCCTGACTATAAAGGCATGTTGTCATGATTTAGTGTAGTAACAACCAAATATGCCTAATCCCATAAGGTAATTACTACAGAAAACTTCAGTTTTATTCAATGAAGTTGTTAGTATTTAAGACATCTTCCTTGAATTTGACACGTGTTTGTACATTATTTGAATATCCAAATTGGTGGCAAATTTGTGGATGAGTTTGATTTTGTAAAATAGTAAACTCTCTAGTCCAGAGAGCAATGTGGATTATCAGGATGCATATTAACCTATTTGTGAAGGAGTGACTCTCCAGTTCCATAATGGTTTTTCATCTGATTCTGAAAGCATGCTCCAAGGGTAATAAAAACATTTCTTTTATCCTTTGAAGTTGAAGTACAGTAAAATGCACAGATTTAAACATCCAGTTTGATGCATTACAAAAATGCTAAATCTGTGTACCCCACATCCCTCATCATTCATTCAGCAAACATTTATTGAACACCAAGTGTGAACCCCTCGTTGCTAGAGATACAGTTATGAGTCAGATCAAATTATTACCCGGACAAATGGGTTTATCATTAAGTGAAAGAGCCTCTTTAATATAAATATTTACAGGAAGGAGAAATAGCAAGAGAGTGAATCACTTCTACTTGGGGAAGCAGATTCGGAAAGGCTGCCTATCAGATGTTATTTTTGCCCTGCCTCCATATTACTACCTTATGAATGGGCATGGAAACTGAGGTTTACTTAAAAAGGAGATGCCAAATCTGCATAGTAATTCAGGTACCTGAAACCTGGGACCAAAGGCTCTTTCCTGAAGTAAATTTTCTCGCTTGGTTCATGAGTAAATGTCATAGAACTTGTTCAATGTCATCAGATTCACCCAACCAAAACAGTTGGGTTTACATCATTGGTTTTTTTTTTTTTAAATGTTTATTTTATTTTTGAGAGAGAGCTCAAATACACTTGTGGGGAAAGGGCCAGAGAGAGAGGGGACAGAAGATCTGAAGCAAGCTCTTTGCTAACAGTAGAGAGTCCAATGCGGGGGGGTGGGGGGGGCGGGGGGCTCAAATCTCAAGCTGCAAGCTCATGACTGAGCTGAAGTCTGGAGGCTTAATCAGCTGAGCCACCCAGGAGACCCTACATCAGTGCCAATAATAACATTCTCATAAATTTTATTCCACAATAACTTAAATTTCCATATTGAAGTTTGCATTTTTCTTAAATTTCAAATGTCAAAGTTTGCTAGGTCCCACTGAAGAAAATAACAAAATTGTTGTCCAAATCAAATAAATTTATTGCCTAATGAAAGGGCTGCAATAAGGATAAAATTTAGAGTGAAACCTTCTAAGAAAAGACTTCCTTATTATTAATGAATGAGAAGTGTCTTGTTATTCCTAATATGTTTAGGCCTGAGAGAAAAAATATTGAAAAATAAACAGAGTTTTGAAAATTAACTCCGCAGCAAATTTAAAGTAAGAAAGTTAGAAGAGCTTGAGCTGAAATTTAAAGGGGGTTCAAAACAAAATACATGATTTACTTTTGAGTTATTAGAATGAGCAATTAAAAGAATTTTTCTTGACTAGACAACTAAAAACATTAATGATATTACATTAAGGAGTTTCAGATGACATAAATGTTAGCACAAAGAGTTTAATACGTAAGAATTCATGTAAGTTATTAATGAGAGTGATGCTTCCAGGAATTCTATGCATTAATAAATTGATCTAAACAAATGGTATCTACAGCCTATTATTTACCTTAAACTTATTAAAATTTTAATCATTTAAGAGTGGCACTTTTGTTCAAAGTTGATTTTTTTAGATACATAATTAAATGGCCAAATTTTTCGGTGAGCTGCCATTTTTAAATCAAGAAAATCAAGTTTCAGCTCCAGTCTAAATTTAGCAAAGATTGTTTATCAGAATTTGATGGCTCAAACTTCAAATTACAGGGACACAGACATAGAGGTTTTACAAAAATACTTGAGCAGAACTGGAACAAAACAGCTCGATTTTACAACCGTAAGTGTTCACTGATTCCATTTTACCACTTATAATATGTTGAGCTATTAATAGAAAAGTCATGGAATAGCCGGAGGTCATTTCTCACTGTGAATCGTGTTTTTCAACCATGACTGCACATTGGAACCACCCGGGAGTTTTAAAAATTACCGATGTCAGGGTTCCACCCCTAGAGTTTTTGATGTAATTGGTCTGAGATGCAGCTGGACATCAGGACCGCCAGCCAAGGTTGAGAAACATTGCTCTAGAGAAACATGAAATGTGAGAAGTTTGGAGGTTTTAAAGGAGACCTCAGAGACAACTGTGCTATAGAAATTACAGCAAAAATAAGTGTTGTACATCGCTGACAGTTAGAACACATCATGTCAGGAACCGGAGATGCCTAGAGCAGGGTTTCTTCAAATACATTACAGTGTTTATCATCGTTTTAAACCAGTCTATTCTGAGAACATCTTATGAGAACAACAAAGAAATTCTCAATAAAACCAATTATGTTAATTTTGGTTCACAAAATGTTGATGATGCAGGGAATGCATAGCTTCTCAACTCCGTGAGGTTGTTAAATATCAAAATAACACTTTGAGAGCACCTGAAAGTTCAGTTAAATTATAACATGGTATTTCTGTTATATGGTGGGATCATTGCTTTATTTTTGCTCTATTTTTCTGTTAATGTTTTAACCAGATAGTTATGAGTTCATATTATTTTATCAGTAGTCTATAATTTCCACAAAATAAAATGGGATCACAAAAAGTTTACCCCAGTTTCTGTGGAGTCCATAAATAATTGCTTTCAGAGGATGTTTAAATGAAATTATTTCCCTGACTACAGGGGTTGGGGACTGGTAAAGATTTGTCCTTTGCGAGTAATAAGAAGATTGTACTTGGATGTAAAAATAGTAAAGAAATAATTAGCTTTTTAAAAAAAAAAAAAAAGCTAAATTCCATGTTTAGCAAAGTTAATGAGTCCCTAAATTCCTAAAGCTGAATATTGGTGTGTAAATGAGTACTCCAAACCAATAGAGAATAACCTTAATATTCATGGATATTTAGCTACAACCTAATTTCTTCATATCATTCTGTACCTCCTAGGTTTAAATCAAACAGATGTGTTGCCTCCTAAAAGGCCCAAAATAAGTTTAACTTTTCTGACAATGTCTTTCATTAATGGGTTATTTTTGAGAGGTCATTTATCAGGAACAAATTAAATTTACATTTTCAAAATTGTATGTTGGGTCATTTGACCAGATCTTTACTCTCTTCTGTGTTTCCAGCTGACAAGTTTGGTTACTGATGTATATGTGTTTAAAAATATTTGTTAAGAGCACACATCTTACTAGTTGCCTTTTGAAGGGACTAGTGTAAGCTAGTTACTTTTTAAGATGCTTGGCATTTTGCATATCCACACTATCATTTATGGTGAATAATTTGCAAGACCATAGCTATGTGATCATTTTGTATAACAGTAACTGAATAGGA
The DNA here is from genome assembly GCF_003009895.1 of Hyaena hyaena. Lineage (NCBI taxonomy): Eukaryota > Metazoa > Chordata > Mammalia > Carnivora > Hyaenidae > Hyaena > Hyaena hyaena. Next base: position 23,742 of record NW_024081583.1, read on the forward strand.
AGGAGTTAAAAAGACAAGATTTTTTTAAAAAAATTTTTAATGTTTTATTTCTAGGAGAGAGAGAGAGAGAGAGACAGCGTGAGCAGGGGAGGGTCAGAGAGAGAGAGAGTCACAGACTGAAACAGGCTCCAGGCTCCGAGCTGGCAGTCAGCCCAGAGCCCGACGCGGGGCTCGAACCCACGAACCGCGAGATCATGACCTAAGCGAAAGTCGGACGCTTAACCGACTAAGCCACCCAGGCGCCCCGAAAAAGACAAGATTTTAAGTGTGGGCTGAAGATTTGAACTTTAAGTAACTAGCAAATAATGTAAAAAAAACCCCACAGTCTTAGTAAAAGATTGATTTCTCTTTTTTTGGGGGGGGGGGTAATTTTTGTAGAACAGATATGAATTGAAAAAGGGAGGCAGAAGTTTAAGGGGAAGATATTGCTAGGTAAACTTGGAAAGTTTTGGACCTTGAAAGGACATAATATTTTCAAGGACTTGAAAACAGGAAATGTTACTCTGTAATGTTAGAGGATAAGGGCGGCCATATGCTAATCTAACCATATGGTATGTTAATTGCTCTATCTCCAATCAGCTCCTTTAAAGTGATTTGTTACAAATTATCTTAAATATTTACTAAATGAATGTTAGACGATAGATTGGAGATGTGGGTACGGCTGAATGTTGGAGTAGTGAAAATGGGGAAAATAGAAAGGATATTGAAGATTTACTCTGATTTTGTTACATTAGGTTTTTTTTTTTTTTTAATTTTTTTTTAAAGAGAAAGAAGCCACATGAGCGGGCAGGGAAAGGGACAGAGGGAGAAGGAAACAATCTTAATCAGGCTCCAGGCTTAGTGCAGAGCCCAACCTGGGGCATGATCCCATGCTCCTGGGATCATGACCTGGGCCAAAATCAAGAGTTGGACACTCAGCCAACTGAGCGACCCAGGCACCCCAACATTAAGTTTTGATAGAACAAACCTGGAGAGACAAAAGAAACAGAGAAGGCCAAAAGTCCGTACAAAGTGTTACTCACTCAGGGTATCCATCGGCTTCCTTGCACCATGCACAAGTGGCTTGTCCAGAGTAGAGTTTTCCAGAGTTAATGGGTCTAGTTCGTCATTCTCCATTTCCCTAATTCACAGTCCTAAGGCCTCAGAGGAAAATTAGCTGCTCTTCCGAGAGAGGGTGGGCCAACTCTGTGTAATTTTTTGTCTCATCTTTCAAATCACTCATATTCACAGATGTTGACTAATCAGGCTGGGAAAATAAAATGAAAACAAGCAGACTTGGTTTGAGAGACATGTGATTTGTTTCAGGATAGTGCTTCTTTCGCAGCAAATGAATCCTGGTAGACACGCAAGGGCTTGCTCCTAATCCAAAATAAACAAGATGTGTTTCACTAGAAAGTTGCAGATACATCAAAGGGTAACTTGACAGCGAGTGTACAGATTACTATAAAAATAGTTCCTTTTTTATTTTACATGCATGTGTAATTCCTGCTTAATTGCAAGAGGGCTGAACACAAGCTTTATTTAATATGTTTTGTGTCACTTCTGTATAAGGTTTTTGTTGTTGTTATTTTTGAGGTAAGAGGAGTAGAGGAGAACATTAATTCCAGATGACTTTAAGCAAATGTTAGAAAGGTGAACATTCATAGACCTCCAAATATCTGTTGGCTAGTTGACATTTGCAAATACCATACCAGAGAAGCTTTCTACCTTCGTAATATTAGGGTTCTGGTGGCAAGCAAAGGATGTGTGGAATGAAATATACCATTGAAGTATAGTGAAGGAAGAGAAAACTATTTGTAACCACTATTGGGGAAAATCACGTGCACCAAATCTTTCTGTTGTTTTAAATGACCTACTAAAGCACTGCAAGAAGTTATAGCCTGTTATTAAAATATTTGAGACTATTAGCTCCATTTCTAACATCAAACGGTAAGGTCTACACAGTTTTTGAGTGGCAGGTTATCTATTTAAATGAGGAAGCACTATGGTTTAAATTCCTGAGTGTACCCTGTTGAAACTGAATGAGAACAGAAAGACATGCTAATAAGAAGGGTAGTATTTAGAGGGATTGCTTAAGGATTCAAACTGCAAACCTACTAGTTGTAATTCTTTAATTCTGGTACGTATGCACCATCCAGTTGCAGGAAAACAAAATGTGTATTTCCAAGCTGTATGTTGTAGGAACAGAAGAAATCCAACATAACAGATATTAAATTCCCAAAGAGTATGCAAACTCATGTCAATCATTACTTTAATATAACATGGCAGCTGGAGGAAAGAACTCCAAGCAGCATGTGTAGTTGATTGTGATGAATGTTTATGTGTACACAGATGTCATTTCAGAAATGTGAAAATATGGAAATAACTCTAGGGTTTCTAGTTACTATATTTATTAAGTTCTATAAGTTCTCTAAATTCAAAAATAAAAATAGTTTACAGGATTAAATGCATGCTATCTTTACCATCTATCTCTCTGTTTCTATTTACCTATGTATTTCTCCCCCACCCACACATGCAAGCACTCTCACTTATGGATATATATATATGTCCATAGCCACATGTATTTACACTCACACGCATACATATATAGGGGTAGACACCAAAATAGAATACATGGTTTTTGTATTTTTTAAAGCTTATGTATTAAGTTTGAGAGAGAGAGGGAAACAGAGAGAGAATCCGAGCAGCATCTGTGCTGTCAGCGCAGAGCCTGATGCAGGGCTCGATCTCATGAACCATGAGATCACAACATGAGCCAAAATCAAGAGTTGGATGCTTAACTTTCTGAGCCACCCAGGTGCCCTTATGAGTGGTTATTGTTAATATTAGTATGGTAGAGTATCTTCATTTTCTACTTTTTAGATGTCTGTATTAATCGCAAATTTAAAAATAAGCCTTTGTTACTTTTTAAAAAGTGAGAGATAAAGAATCACTCAACTTTGCTAAATAAAAAAAGAATACTTAGGGAATCAAAACATTATTAGGAGTCCATAGTTTATGTCTAAAATGGTCTTTAATAATGAGATCTTCCTAATACCATTAAGAATACCCACAATCACATGCAACTTGGATATTTTTGCTGTTGTTCTTGGTTAGATATATTTAATATTATTTAAATGACTTGAAAATTGTTCAAAACTCCCAAACATATAAAAAAGGAAAACTTTCAAATTAATTTCATGAAGTTAACAAAACTTTGATCATAAATGGTATATTTTTAGAATATTATTTTCTGATTGGTTATTGCTCATTTGAAGAAATAAATTTCCTCAGATTTTTATATGCAAATATTGTGTTCAGTGATCTTGCTAGTTACATTTACTTATTAATTCTAACATTTAAAATTTTCTGCATATACAATGCAATTTGCAAATAATGACCAGTGTATTTCTTTTTGCCAATACTTAGGCACTTTAAAAAAAAGCTGTTTTATTGAACTGGCGGGAGAATCTTGTCTAGTTTCTGATCTCAGAAGGAAAGCTTTCAATATCTCTTTATTAATTATGATATTTGCAATAGGTTTTTACGGCTATCTGATCAGGTTAAAGAAATTCTGTTGTATTCCTCATTTATACATTTAAAAAATCCAATTTGTGCATCCTCTGAGATAAGATTTTCTCTTTCAAACAGTTAAAGTTGTAAATTACACTGATTGATTTTGATATTAAAATAATCTTGTATTATTGGAATACACCTGTTGTTTTGCATTTATTGCATAGTTTTTATTGAACTATAATTCACATACCAAAAAGTTCACCCTTTGAGAATGTACAATTTAGTGGGTAGTATATTCATAAGTTATGTAATGACTGCCACAAATTCCATAACAGTTTTATCACTGAAAAACACCAAATTCTGTACCTCTTATTAGTAAGGTCATATTAACTCCCCTCCCCAGCCCCTGGAAATGACTGATTTACTTTTTGTCTCTATATATTTGCTGTTTCTGGACATCCCATATAAGTAGAATCATACACTGCTTTGGTGTGTGGTTTTATTCACTTCAAAATGATTTCAAGGTCCATTCATGTTGTAGATGTATTTCATTCCTTATTGTGGTTGATAAAAAGTGGACATGCCACTTGTCTGCCCAATTGATGAGCATTTGGGCTGTTTCTACTTTTTGGCTATTATGGATAAAGGTGCTATAAACATTTATGTATACATTTGGAGTAGACATATTTTTTCAATTTTCTTAGATATATACATAAGAGTAAATTACTGGGGCATTTGGTAACACTGTGTTTAAGTTTGGTAAGGAAATGCAAAACTGCTTTCCAAAGTGGCTGTACCATTTTCCAGTCCTACCAGAAACGTATGAGGGATTGTCTCTATGTCCTCACCCTCACTTTTTATTTTCTACCTTTTGACCATAACCTTCCTAGTAAGTGTGAAATGGTATCCCAGTGTAATTTTGATTGGCATTTCCCTCATGACTAATCATGTTGAGCATCTTTTTATGTGCTTTTGGCATATTTGTATATCATCTTTGGAGAAGTATCCATTCAAACCTTTTTTCCATTTTTATTATTCAGCTGTAAGAGTTATGCCTATATTCTGAATACAAGTCCCTTATGAGTTGCATGATTTGTAAACATTTTCTACCATTCTGTGTGCAGTCTTTTCACTTTCTTGATGGTCTATTTTACACACAAAACATTGAATTTTGATTAACTACAATGTATCTCTTTCTTTTGTTGTTTGTAATCTGGTGTTACCTATAAGAAGCCCTGTTCTAATCCAAGATCATGAAGATTTGTATCTATCTTTTCTTATAAGAATTTTATACTCTTAGCTCTTACACTTAGGTTTTGATCCACTTTGGATTACTTCTTGTATATTCTGTAAGGTCAGAATCGAATTTCATCCCTTTGCATGTGTATATACAATTTTCTCGGCACTATTTGTTGAAAAGACTATTCTTTCCCTATTGAATTGTCTTGCCACCGCTGTCAAGAATCAGTTGACTATAAACATCATGGTTTATTTCTGGATTCCCAATTGTATTCATTGACCTATATGTCTGTCTTTAAGCCAGTCCCACACTGATAGAATTACTCTAGCTTTGGAGAAAGTTCTGAAATCAGGGAGGGTGAGCCTTTCAATTTTGCTGCTATTTTTCAAGTTTGTTTAGACTATTCTGGGACCTAAGCTATGTTAGTTTCCTGTTGCTGACAGAACAACTCACCATGAATTTATTATTTTACAGTGTTGGAGATAATGGCCTAACATTAAAGTGTCAACAGCAAGGCTGCATCTCTTCTGGAGTCTCTGGAGAAGAATCTGTTTCCTTACTTTTTCCAGCTCCTAGAGGCCACCTGCACTCCTTAGCCTGTGGTCCCTCCCTTGCATTGGTCCAACATCGTCCATTATGCCATCTATTTCTCTGATGTTACCACTTACACCTCCCTCTTTCATTAGTAAGGATTGCATTGGGCCAACCCAGATCATTCATGATAATTTATCCAACTCAAATTCATTAATGTATTCATATCTAAGTCTCTTTAGTCATGTAAACTAAAATATTCCCAGGTTCTGGGACATGGACATCTTTTGGGAGCCGTATTCTGTTATCACACTTGCATTTCTATATGAATATTAGGAACAACCTGTCCCTTTCTGCAAAAAGAGTCAACCAAAGTTTTGATAAAGACTGTGGTGAGTCTGAAGAACAATTTGGGGTATCTTGCTGCCTTAATAACATGAAGCCCTCAGATCCATAGGAACATGGCATGTTTTTCCATTTAGTTTTTTTCAGTGATGCTTTGTAGTTTTCATTGTACAGGATTTATGCCTTTTATAAGTTATTCTTTTGACATCCTTTTAGATGCGGTTTTACATGGGATTATTTTCTTTATTGTAGTTCCTGTAGTTAATCACTCATACGTCCGATATAAAATCCTTTTTATATGTTACTGTATTTGATTTGATAGCATTTTATTGTGGATTTTTGTTTCTTTAGTCATAAGAGATATTGGTGTGTAGTTTTTCTTTAATATCTTTGTCACAGTTTTTAGTGTTAGACTTCATAGGATGAGCTGGAATGTATTATTCCCCAGTAAATTTTTGGGGGAGTTTGTGAAGGATTTATTGATCACTTTTCTTTTAACATTTGGTAGAATTCATCAGGGAATCCATCTGGCTTTTGGGCCATTTGGGATTTTTTTTTTTTTTTTCAGAAAGTGTGTTGATTACTAATTCAACCTCTTTGCTTATTATAGATTTATTCAGGTTTTATGTTTCTCCTTAAGTCAGTTTTGGTAGTTTGTGTCTTTGTACGAAGTTGTTGATTTTATGTAGATTAATTTTTTGGCATATAATTGTTCATAGTATTCTCTTACATTACTTTTTGAGTCTGAGAGGTCAGTAGTGATGGCTCCCATTTCACTCCTTACTTTTGTCATTTGAGTCTTCTCCCTCATATTTTTGTCAATATAGCTAAAGGTTTTGCTTGCCTTTGCTTTTTATCAAATGACCAACTTAGACTTCATTGATTTTTCTCTTCTGTTTTCTTATTCTCTTTCATTTATTTCCACTATAATCGTGATCATTCTATTCATTGTTGTAAGTGGCCACTAAAGTTTCCATTCAGTTGCATTTGTGTTTATCTAATAATTTTATAGAGATTTTCCTAAATGTCTTGAACCAAAGAGAGTCCTGTGTTTACTGTGAAACTCTGTGTGTGTGTGTGTGTGTGTGTGTGTGTGTGTGTGTACACGCTGAAGAGAGAGAATCACCTTAGACTTCAGGATACACCTTCAGTATCCTGTAGGCAGTTGATACTATCCTTAGACTTCACTTCTTACGTGTGCAGTTTCTGAGCTTCCTCCAGAGGTATGAGGGGAGGAGGGCCTTCTCAGGTCTTCATGGGCATAAGTACAACCCTGAACATGAACATAACTTTCATATTCATAAATATATCAATCACAAAAATCGCCATAAAGCTCACTATTCTTACTGATATTCCATTGTTTTCCTTGAATAAAACACTTCTCAGATTGCTGTAAGCCATTAGTTTATTTCCAAAGCTCTGAAAATTAGATTTTGACAATTTTGCCATGTTCTCATTGCCTTAATGGAAGAGGAAATTTTCACAAATCTTTATTCCACCATATCTGCTGATGTTACTCCCATTAATCATATTTTTTATGTACCTCTTGCGTCACTTTTCTAATATTTTATCTAGGATTTTAACTCCTACATTTTTGATGGAGATTATCTCTTTCCTTCTTGTAATGTCTTAGGTGATGTGGGCCTGAGGCCAAATTGTGAATTATTTTCTCCTTTTTTGTAATTCTCTGGAAGGGTTTGTATAAAACTGATATTGTATTGTTCTTAAATATTTGGTTTAAGCATGGTGAAGACACACGAGACAGAAATTTTTTGATGAGAAGATTTTTAAGTCTGGATTTGATTTACTTAATACACATGAGACTATTCAAACTTTCTTTCTCTTTTGTTTGAGTTATGTTTTATTTTGAAATGCACTGCTGTTATTAATTATTATTAATATTATCTTAACCATTCTTGGTGTCTATGAGATCTATAATGATACATAATCTATCCCTCTTCCATTCCTTACATTAATTATTTGTGCTGAAAATGGATCTCTACTTATTTGTAATTATTAATTTCCAGATACTTTCCTATTGTGTTGAGTATACCCAAAATATAATTACCTCAGAATATTTTTTAATGTTTTTTTAAAAAGATTAGATAATTCATGATGGAACCAATATGTCTTTCGATAGGTGAATGGTTGAATAAACTGTGGTACATCAAATAGATGTTATTCATCACTGTAAAGAAATGAGCTATCAAGCCATGTAAAGACATGGAGGAACCCTAAATTCATATCGCTAAGTAAAAGAAGCCAGCCTGAAAAGTCTGCATACTGTATAATTTCAACTATAAGGCATTCTGGCAAAAGCAAAATTATGGAGAGAGTAGAAAGATGACTGGTTACCAAGGGGTGGGGGGAAGGGATGAATTGGCAGAGCACAGAGGATTTTCAGGCAGTGACAATACCCTGTGTTGTATTGTAATAATGAATAAGTGTCATAATACATTTGTCTAAACTTTCAGATTGTGCAACACTAAGAGTGAGCACTAATGTAAACTGTGGACTTTGGGCAATTTTAATGAGTCAATGTTGGTTTATCAGTTGTAAAAAATGTATGGCTCTGGTGGAGGATGTGGATAATGGAGGAAACAAGGCATGGCTATGTGTGAGGAAGGGAGGAGAGGTATATGACAAATCTCTGGACCTTCCTTTTAAGTATTTTTTAAGCCAGAAACTGCCCTGAAAATTGTTTTGGGGGAAAAAACAAAACAAAACAAAAACTTAAAAAGGGAATAAAGTTAATCCATTTACTAGAAAGCAAGTGAAACATCAACATGTAGAAATGCTGTCACTAGTGTTTGTTTTTTTTAATACTATTAGTAAAAACAAAAGTACTATTAGGAGTTTTTTCCTTGATGGATTCAAGAAAAGAAGAATATAGGTGGGTGGTGTCTCTAATAAAAAACAAGTAGTTTTTGTTTAGGTGTCTGAATGGACTAACTAAATTTAAATAACATTAAAATGTGTGTTTATGTGTGTGTGTTTTTGTGCACACATTCTGGTAGTTTAGAAATTTAGAAGAACATGCTTTGAATAAATTATGCACATTTACTTCCTATTATTTAAGAGTGAATGAAATGATAGGAATTCATTGTTGCAGTGCTTTTTCTATGGAGTAATATCTTTTAAAATCTAAGAATGACTTCTATCTGCTTTATTTATAAAAAATGCTTTAATTTAGTCTGAATTAAAGTGTTTCTCCAGTGAACATATTTTCTGTTTCTATAGCAAGTGTTTTTAAAAACTCTGAGCTCTATCAAACACACACACACACACACACATAGACACACAGAGCTATAAACAAGGTAGAGTCCTAAAGGACAAGTGTCTATAGTTTTCACTCATTCATTCACTCATTCATTTATTCATTCAACAAATATAAGAATTTGATCCCAGGCTAATGCCCAAATGAATAAAACATGATCCTACTATTGAGAGCACCACAGTATATTAACTTTATAAACTGATTTGAAATTTCCCCGGGCAAAATGCTAAACCTCTCGTATATAATAATGGCTTCATTTACAATTTATAAGATGATGACTGCCAAATTATACAATCAGCTTGACTTTTATCCAGAACTGCCAAATCTGTATATAAAATTGCTTTCAAAACATATCCACCCCGAATTCCCAAAGGCACTTCAAGCTCAGCCTGTTCCAAATAGAACTCATTCTTTTCCCCATAAAATCCTCCCATGCCCCTCTATTTTTACTCTTGATTAATGTGGTAGCAGAATAGAGGCCCCCAAAATGTCCACATCCTAATGCTTGAAACCTTTGAATATACTACATTTGGTTACAAAAGAGACTCTGCTGTTATAATGATTTTTTTAAAATCTTGAAAATAAGCACATTACCGTGGATTATTTTGATTAGTTGGGTATCATCACATGAGTTCTTAAAAGCAGAGAACTTTCAAAAAAAAAAAAAAAAAAAAGAAAAAAAAAAAAAAAAAAAAGCAGAGAACTTTCTCTAGCTGATGTCTGAGAGATGGGCACAGGGGAACGTCCTAGAGATCGGTAGTGTAGAATGTTGCTGGATAGTCTGCAGGGAAGCTGTGACGAGAACATAGGCAGTCTCTAGGAGCAAAGCTTGCCCCCAGCTGAAAGACGATAATGAAGTGGGGAATGCAGTACTATAGACATGAGGGACTAAATCTGGCCAATGACCTGCATGAGCTTCAAAGCAGATGTCTCTCCAGAACCCCCAGTTAAAAAGAAAAAAAAAAAAAAAAAAGGCAGGACTATGGGAGTACTTGTATTATTTCCTGCAGACAACATTCTTGTTAAACCACATAAACTTCATGCTTTTCTGATTTTATAAAAGTCATTTTCTCTACTTTGAAAACTCTCTTCAGTGTTATTTATCCTCCTGCGTCTTCATCTCAGGTGTCAGCCCACATGCCCTGTTGAATGCAAAGTCTTTCTTTCTCCATGCTCCCATGTGGATACAGTATCATTTCATTTTTCACCTGTCAGTTTATAAGTGCTTGCATTACTCTAATCGCCTTTTAGAGGAGTTTTTTGTTTACATGTCAGTCTCCTCATTAAACTGCTGGCATAGTTTTTTCATTTTCTAGTCCCTATCAATTGTTGAACATACACCATATAGAATACATTAAATGCATATATCACCTCACTAATCAGAATGGCTATTATCAAGAAGACCAGAGATAACAAGTGTTGGCAAAGATGTGGAGAAAAGGGGATCCTTGAGCATTGTTGATGGGAATGCAAATGGGTTCGGCCACTATGGAAAATTTTATGGAGATTTCTCACAAATTTTAAAAATAGAACTACCATATGATTCAGCAATCTAACTCCTGGGTATATTTCCAAAGGAAATGAAAACAAGATATCAAAGAGATATCTGCACTTTCATATTCATTGCAGCACTGTTTACAATAGCCAAGATATAGAATCAACCTGTGTCTATAGACAGATGAATGGATAAAGATGTGATATGTACTTACATACAATAGAATATTATTCAACCATGAGAAAGAAGGAAATTCTGCCATTTGTAACAACATAGACTCTGAGGACATTATCCTATGTGAGATAAATCAGAGAGAGAAAGACAAATATTTTCTGATCTGTCTAATATATGGAATAGGAAAACACCAGCTTCATAAAAACAGAATGGCGAATGGTGGTTATCAGGGGCTGGGGAGATAGGAGAATGAGGGAGATGATGTTTAAGGGTACAATCTTGCAACCAGTAGATAGATAAATCCTGGACACCTAAAGCACATCATAGTGCAGATAGACAATAATATTGTATTATAAACTTCAAAGTTGGTAACAGACTAGATCTTAATTGTTCCCACCTACACACACACACACACACACACACACACGCACACACACAAAACCTGATAATTACGTGACATGACAGAAGTGTGAGCTAACCCTGCAGTGGCATCATATTGCAAGATACAAATGAATCATACCAACATGCACACTTTAAACTTAATGTTATATATCAATTATATTTCAATAAATGTGAATTAAAAAAATAAATGTATATGAACTAGCAAAGTAAGAAAAACATGATCTCAGATAACCTATCCTAAAATAACTGCTTTATGTGTTCAATCTATAAACTCTCTCTGTTCTGGTGTTTTATACTTCCCTTGCTATTCATGGAATTTCTCCATTTAAAGATATTTTCTTAACAATATGCACAATTTTTCTGTATATTTTTTGCTTTATCATATATCTTACAAGATATATATATATCACATATCTTACAAGATATATATATATCACATATCTTACAAGATATATATATATCATATATCTTACAAGTTTGTAGTCTGGTTTGTAGTATATATTTTAATTTTATTATGAATGATATTTTAGAACTTTACAATTTGTATGAAATCAAATTGATCAGTGTTTTCTTCTATGACTTCTTAGATTTTAGTCTTTGAATGTTTTCTCTATCTCAAGGTCAGATGAATATCCATCTATATTTTCTTTTGGATGTTTTCTTAAGCAACAAATCCCTTGTTCTAAATGAGATTATTTTGATGTGTGGAACTCTGACTTTATCTTTCCAATTCATTAACCAGTTACTCTACCTCTACCATTATCTGCTGCATACACTTTTCTTATTCCATTGACCTGAAATTCTAAAAGCTGTCTTGAAAAAAATCATTGATTTGTCTATTCTTATACTTGTATGGCACTATTTAATTACCATCATTACAAAACTACCTCATCTTCCTGCAAAGCCTTTTGGGCAATTTTCAGTATTCTTTCAGATGAAATTCAACTTCTAAAATAAACGCTCTATTAGGGGCCCCTGGGTGTCTCAGTAGGTTGTGTCCAACTTCAGCTCAAGTCATGATCTCCCCATCCGTAAGTTCGAACCCCATGTTAGGCTCTGTGCTGACAGCCTGGAGCCTGGAGCCTACTTCAGATTCTGTGTCTCCCTCTCTCTCTCTGCCCTCCCCTGCTCATGCTCTGTTTCTCTCTCTAAAATATAAATAAACACTAAAAATTGTTTTTGAAAATCACTCTATTAAATTTGTGTGTTTTTTTGGAGAGAATTGATGAATAATAATATTTTATTTCATTATGTCTTTTAAATCCCTAAGGAAAATAATATTTTCTTCAATTATAGTTTTATACTTATTTTTGATTCTTTAAAAACTTTCTGCTAATTTTATTATTTTAAACCATTATTATGTTTTCAGATAAATAAAATCATAGGCAAAAATAATCAGGTATAACAACACAAAAGGAAGAGTAGTTGCACTTTTAAACTTAGTAGAATTCCAGGAAATATCCTTTTATTTTGGGTTTTGGTATTCTTTGTGTTCTCATCTTATTTCAGTCTACTCTCTTCCCATGCCAGCCTCTCTGCTGTGCACTTTCACTATGGCCCTGCACCTTTAATGGATAAAAAGGATATTTTTTCCTAATTTTCTTCTCTTTCATGTATTAAATCCTTTTTAAAATTTTGTCAGTTTTGAATGTTGGATATTTTGATATTAGATGTTTTGTGAACAATCAGTTTGTTCGTTTGTAACTATGGAGATCTAGCTATGGAGATTAAGCCATACTTTTTCCCAGTGGAAAACACAGATGGCCCCTAACACTTTGAGTTTCTATGTGAACCTAATAAGCTTTTCCCCTCTCAACTGTATTCCAAAAGGGCAATTTTATGGACAGATCCCTAATCCAGTCTCCAGGCATTAATCAAACTTGGCTTCACTGGACTAATATAGGGCCATCTGTGTTTTCACTCTGGACTCTGCTAGAAAGTCTGCTTTGCTTTAACTGGCTTATATAAAATTCCCTGCTGTAGGGTGAGGCTTTTCCTCAATGAAGGTGCCTTAAGTCCGGTGTTAAAGGCATACTGTATAGTTGAGTCAAAGCTTTTTTTTTTAATCTTCTTGAGGCTTTTTTGTTTTAGGTAAAAGGTACTATAAGCTCCTTTACAATGAAGTCAGTAGAACAGTTTTCATTATACTATTTACAACAGTAAATCATAATTTGTTAATATATGACTCTCCTATTACTGGGCCCTGAGCATCCCGGAGGTGGGGCACAATATCTTATTTCTACTTTTATTTTTAAAATTTTGCTCTGGTTCTACACACAATTGCTCAATAAATCTTTACTGCTAAAGCATTTAATGCATTTGTCCTTTCCTCTTCATTTGCATTTTTATCTCAAAATAATATTAAATACCTATTTTCTTTACTTTATTGCTAGCTTTATCTATAATTCCTAGTATGGTGCTATCTATGTTTTGCTTAGTAAACACTGAATAAATCATGGAGAATTCTGGAGCAAGAGTGCAGGCATTTGAGCTTTATTTAGAACATGGTTATTACAGATGGCCAAGTTGTACTGGATTGCAGAGGAAGGTATTTCTTTAAAAAATTCTTGCAACAGGTTCCAGTTCCCACACTGACACTAGAAATAGGTCATTTTGCTGAGGTACGGAGGACGTCAGAGTTTCCATCAGACTCTCCAGAGCCTCTCGCGTAAAAATATCACGCTGCTCTGCAAACAGATTCAAAGTTAAATAAACAAAACACAAAAAGCAAACTTCCATCCTCCACGTCTAAAGATATAAAACTGAACATCATCTGGTGGAAAACTCCTGAGGTCACAACTGCCAGAACTGCTTCCCACCCTGGAAGTTTGTAGCTGTGCGCTGTCCCCTCCGCCCATCTCTTCCAGTGTCCTTCAGTTCATGGCAGAGCGTGTGGACAGCCAGAGTGCCCAGCCCAAGGCCGGAATATAGTAAGCAGAGGCCTCCAGGAGAGAGGCTGTGTGAACAGTGGAGAGAAGCCAGATTGCTGAAGACGGCAACTGGAGGGCTTTCAAGAAGTTGAACCATGAAGCCGTTGGGACAAGTACGCTGAGAGTGTCATAAAAGAGTTGAAGTGATGTGCCCTAGATTTTGGGGGGAAGGCACAGGTGAATAATGAAGGTCAAGACAGGAGACATATCACCTGTGTGGAGGCACAGAAGAGATGTAAGGAGATCTTTGAAGAATACGCAGATTGATAGAGATGACAGGAAAAGTGTATTCTGAGTACAAGCAACACCATACACTTACGAAACTAAAAAAACACAAAGGGAAAATGGGGATATTCCAACTTTGACTAGATCTCCTAGTAGGCCAGTAATAAAAAGGAATCTGGAAAGGTAAGGTTGCTTCACACTGTGGTGAGGAGGATGTAATTCATTGGTTTATCCTAATCCTGGTCCTTGGATCCCCTGGTTATTGAATATCAGGGGGGCAATGGCCTTCCTTAAGAACTTCAGGCATATATGCAGGCAGATATTTGTAACCTGAGAAACTGATCGGGAAGTACCTTACTAAATTTATCGGTTGGTAAAAACTGAGCCAAAAACCTAAACGACAGCTCCCCAGGTCAACCCTTAGCCTCTTCAGTTTTATTTAAACTGAATAGTCAGCTCATGCAAGGCTGACTTTTCCTAATTTTCCATATGCTCACACCTGAGTATCAATACAGTTTCCATATTGTATAGAAAAGTTTTTCCTATTTATAGTTTATTTTTGCTTAGTTTTGTATTGTGTTTTGGTTGGTTGGTTTGCTTTTTAATTTAATTTGTTGTTTTAAGGTTTTTTTAAATTTATTTGGAGGAAGAGAGAGATTGAACAAGCAAGGGAGGATCAGAGAGAGAGAGAGAGAGAATCCCAAGCAGGCTCTGCACTGTCAGCGAGAGGACCTTGAACCCATGAATCTTGAGATTATGACTTGAACCATAGTCAAGAGTTAGACAACTGACAGAGCCACCCAGGCCACCCCAGTTTGCTTTCTAAAAAAATCTAGAATAATTTTGCTAGATTATAAAAGGTTTTGTGCATATGCCTCTGTTTGTTTATTTGTTTTTAATTATTTTTTCTGGTGGAACTTCCACACCATCCTTGAAACATTCCTTTGCTTAATGTCAAGAAAATCTACTTAATATATTCTGCTAACACCTTCATTCATATTACTAGCTGTTAATTTTCAATGGGAATATTCCACAGGTGATGTGCAATTTGTGGCTACCAAAACAAAACAAAACAACAACAAAAAAAAAAACACAACGGTAAAATGTTCTTAGGAAGAATTCTCATCTCAGGCAAGTTTCTTACTAGAAATACTGCCAGCAACATCAAGAACTCCATTATCCACGATGTTCAAGTTCACTAAGAGGACAGAAAGGTCAGCTAACATTAGCAACACAATGATATTTAAAGTCCCAAGACACTTTTCAAGGGAGACTCTATTTTTTCATCTCCACTACCATTTTATAAAGTTTACTAAGCTTTCAGAGGGTATGAGACAGTTGACCTAATTCTAAAAATGAACATCATTAACAGTTATGTTCGAAGGTATCTTCCAACTTTCAAGCCAAATTTTAAATAAAAATATTTAGTATAAGATTGCTAGTGTTTTGGTCATTAAATTCTAAGTACAAGATAACTTAAATGTGATATATTGAAAACATATTTTAAATGACAACACAGTTTTCTTCTATTGCCATCTTTTATTTCCTTGATTTAAAACTAGATCTAGTTGGTGAATTTAAAAGCCTGCATTCTTTATTTTTATTAAATTAAGAGATGTGTTGTATTTTAAAATCAGTATAGAATATATACTTTGTCTTAATTTATAAATGTGTCACATTCCAATAAACTTCTCTAAGCCAATCAATAAAACTAAGCTTTAAATTATAGGTAGTTCAGACTAATTAATGATCATGTTTCTTTATTATACTTTAAGGGCAAAGCAGAAAATGCTTCATATCAAGATTGTAGTAGTCCAAAATGAGAACATTAAGTTCTAAAGAGAAAATTGCATGTTATATATCTGTGTGAGACCATACAAACCATGTGTTGTAGAGAGGTCAAGGTTTGAACTTATTATTTTCATAGTTCCTCATTAATCTATATTTTCTTGTGTATTAGATGAATTATATTAAATAACTTTTACATTCAAATTGTTAAATATATGAATTCTCAAGCCACCTATTGAATACTACCAAAGGGGGAAAAAAAGAATTTGGTAGCTCATTATTTTTCAGTAACTTGTTTCATTGAACAAACTGGGTTTCTTTTTGTCAATAGAACCCAAATATAAAGAGCAGTGAGGTAAAAGACTCTTTGTCAGTTTCATACTTAAAAAGCAGATTCCCCTGGTATCATGGTCCTACTTCCTGATAGGAAATGCTTTAGAATGAAAACTTCAAGAGGTACCATGTACTGGAGGATTGTATCATTTTATGGTAGAACTTTCCCAGAACACAGGTCTTCGAAATGAAAAGATTTTCTGAATGATAGATTGAAAGTTTCAGTCATGAGCATTAAGCGTAAGAGGCCAAAAATTCACCACTTGCTACTCCCCACTTTATCTGTGATCCAGCATCTGCTATAACATAGAGTTGACAAGTTGTTCGGCCCACAAAAGTGTTGTTCTGCATGAACTTGAAAAAAAAAGAAAAAAAACCTGCAGAAGTGTGGGTAAGGCAGTAAGACGAGAAAGTTCTAGAACTGTCCAGAGTAGTTTCATGACATGAAAAGGAGGAAGAACACAGAAGAGTGAAAAGGATTTGATAAAGAAATGGAGTCTCAAATTTTGCATACATACCCACTCCTGCAAACCCCCACAGATGTTAGAGGAAGGCAAAGCAGTGCTGAACTTGATAGAGATATAGATAGGTAGGTAGCTGGATGGTAGGTAAACAGAGATGACAGAGGCTGAGATAGAATTATATACACATGAGAGGTATTAAATTATAATTAGCCAAAGAATATTTACAATACCCTACACAAAAAGGAATTTCTAAAATGTTTTGTGTTAACTAATTGCATAGCTTTTAGCAACCCATCCAATTTCCCTCTAGCAGAGATTCAGGTCGAAAACATTTTGAGACCTGCTACTCTGTGTCTCAGAAAGCAGTACAATACCTTTATTCTGAGCCCTCTTGTGAACTTTTCAGCAAACTGATGCCACCGTGACTCATGCCTGTCACTGGAGCAGCAAATTAGCACACATGTTAATGTTTCAGACTGTGGAACTTTAGTTTCTGCTTGAATGCTGATTCCATACTTAGTAGCAATATGAACTACGTTAAGTTTCTCCAACTTTCTGTGAAATGGTATGATTGACTTCTTGGGATTTGTGTGAGAATTAAATTAGGTAATATACGTGAAGTACCAAGAACAATGCTATGCAAGTGTTAGCCATGAGTGCTGTTATCATCCATCAGACCATTTCATCAGTCAAAACTGTATCTTCCCATGCTCTTTTTTTCCCAAAGTGCTCTGTCCTTTCCCTTTCCTTAATCATACTTACTACTCTCACTCCAATATTTTCTGTCACTTATATCACTACTGCTTTGTATACTTCCCGTAACTTCCTACTGAAACCCAAAGGCTGCCTCTCACATTTGAGAGTGCCCATTTGTAGCCCCTAAGAAGATTATCCTCTAGACTCAGTTTACCATGATGCTTGGATGGATTTATCATTCAACCTTTTTCGTTTTGCCGTTCTCGCACCCACACTAGTTCAGTCTCCTTGCATTGAGGCTAATGTCATGAAGGTAGGTATACCATCATCAGCCTCTTCTCAGTTGGGCCTCATAGTCACTCTTCAGTATTCATCAACACTTGGCCGTTGGGTTCATAACCTTTGTGGACACACAAACGCTATCATAGTCCTTGGGTCCTCAGTGCCTTGTGTAGCTGCTATCCACTTCCAGGGCCTCACCTTTTCCCACCTCCTGTGACTCAATGACAATTGCTTCCACTTTAGGATCTTACTTCTTGAGTCGGCTCCCACACCCACTCATAACCTACAGCTGTCACTTCTAACGTCTTCTCTTCCAGCATGCCATTTTAATTATAGCATGCTGGCATTTCTTCACATTAATTGAGTATCTTGGAATGTGGCTCACAGTATTTGTAATAATACATACATCTGCTGTCATCTTGTGACTTAAACACTCAAAGATGATTCATCCCAACCTTGTTTATGCCAGACTGCTTACTCCTTAATTCAATAATACCTGTTCTTGAATCTGATCCATATCCATAACTGTAGTATCTTGACTCATATAAACCCTCCCAGGTAACCATCCCTTGCTCTTTTCCACCCCAGTCATTTCCAAATTTAGACTTTAGTGTATAACACTTAGTAAGCAAGTATCTTGTGTTTAACCCCTTTGTGATCACCACTGTTCTTACATTCTATT
Source organism: Hyaena hyaena (assembly GCF_003009895.1). Taxonomy (NCBI): domain Eukaryota; kingdom Metazoa; phylum Chordata; class Mammalia; order Carnivora; family Hyaenidae; genus Hyaena; species Hyaena hyaena. The sequence continues at coordinate 42,101 of NW_024081583.1, forward strand.
GTATAAGCCCCAGACATAAAAGTATTTCTACATTCTTTATCTGCTTACTTTGCTACCTCATCAGAAAGCTTCTGTTCTTCAGAGATAGCAATTCATCTCTTTAAATGATATGTGAAGCTTTCCTGCTCTCCTCTATGCCTGTAAGATCTTTCCATAAACTTCTTTCCCTAATCATATTAACAAACTGAAAATTCTCCAACATTCCCTGTCAACTCTACATATCTTTCTGTTATTATGTGTTCTCCTGTTTTGTTTTTGTTTTTGGAGCCTGTTGTCTCCAAGAGGTGGTGAGTTTTTACTGTATCCACTTCTTCATATTATACACACTTCCCAGTGATCCTCCCAGTTCTGTGACTCCTCTGTAATGGTGTTTAGTTGGCCACCAATGGGTCTTTTATTGCATTGGGTGTTTTCCAGTGTAATTTTGGCTGATCTGATTTCAGAATTTGACACTACAATGAAACCTTTTTTGAAAACCCTTTTCTAACTTTCTATGATACTACTCTCCCCTAACTTTCTTTCTACCTCTCAGACAGGTATTTATCAAGTTCTTCTGAAATGTTATCTTTCTACTCTTCTAGTGCATGGGATTCTGTTCTCAATTCCATTTTCTCTCTTCACTGCATATGCTCTTTGGGTGATCACATTCATATCCAAGGCGATTGTTCCCAGTTAAACGTAATGACTTTGAAGCCTGTGCCTTGAGAGCTCTTTGCTCAGTTTTGGGCCTGTGTACATATTTGTTTGCTAAAAGCTTGACTTGGGGATAGTACTTATTCCTCAAAATCAAACAACCCCAAAATGAAACTTTTACTCCTCCAAAGATTCTCCCTTTTTAAATTTTCTATCTCAGTGAATCACTCAAAAAATCCAACCCTTATTATTCTTTCTACATTATTTCACTCAAATCCAGGCAATTCTTTTTTCTTAACCTTCTTCTTGTATGATCTTTGCTTTTCATGCATACTGCCACAGCAGCAATTGGGACTTTAATTCTCATCATAAATTTTCCTGGCTCCACTCCTCCAATTTCAATCTCTCTTTCTCCTTATAGAGTAATGCTCTCAAAATACAATTCTGATTGGTACTCCCTTGGTAATTATTTATTTCTCCCCTGTCCTTGATATAAGTTCTGACCTTTGTAGTATGAAATACAAATAAGTCTTGAGCACTTCTCTGGGCTTATCCATTGGATGGTCCCCATCTTGTGCACATTTTTCTAATCATATCAAACTTCTTGCAGGGTTCCATAGCCCATGCTGCCTAACATCTCAAACCATGTACATGTTGTCTTTGCAGTAAGCTCTCTTTTCTGCCCTTGACTTTGGAGGGGTAGGATGAATACTCATTTTAACATTCTTCTGGATTACTCTGTTGTTCATTTTCATAGAACCCTATGGATGCCTCTATTCTCAATTTAATTGTGTCACCCACCGGATAGTGTCTTTCATTTTATTCACGGAATGTTATGAAGGGTAAGACATAATACCTGCTGAATAATTATGAATAAGTAGTTTTTAAAGAGTCAATTAGAAATGTCAGCAGTTCCTTTTATTCCTACAGTAAGTGTATGTGTGAATATGTGTGAATATGGGTATTCTCTAAGGACTCCAGAGAGGACAAACTGTCCAAATGATTTCTACCTGTACTTCTATATTCTCAGATATAGAGGAGAGAGATTAAAAATTAAATACTCCCTTGTATTCTAAGTAAGATCTTGATATTTTATGGTATTAATTTTGTATTTTATACCAAAATATAAATAAAGCATAATTCAATATGAAGCATATAGAAAAAGCCTATGAAAGTTGAATTCACTCATCCATGTGTTTGCTGACTAAATTAAACAATTCTCATCAAACTAGTCTGAGTGCATAGACAAAGCTTAAATGTTTCATCAAGTATATAACATCTATATTGTTTTCTAAAACATAGGAGGCCACAACATAAACATAGTGCAAAACCAAAAGTAGATGAAATTAGACATATAAATACTAGCACAGGGAAGTTATAAATAGAGAACCAAAGATAAGATAAAGAAAAATATAAGTATTCAGTCCAAAAGAAAATGGATTGTAATTATAGTTTTACATTTAGTTTCCTAGTAGCCATGTTAAAATAAAGATAGCATCGTTTAAGCATTTCTGACCTGAATTAAAGGAGAACCTTCCCTCTCAAGACAAAAAAAATTGTGATATAAATGCCTTTCTTAAGGTGTTGTATATGGGCCACTAAATGATGATATTCTTCAACAATATTGTTGTATTAAGTAACAAAAAGGATTTCGTATGACTATTTGCTGTACTGTCCTTTCACCAAAAAAATAGGGCGTGACCTAAAAATTTACTCCCGAGAAGGTAATACTGTTAAGGACAAAGGCAATATAGTTCAAGTTTGTAGTTCACTTATGGTAAGATGATTTTACAATACCCAGAGGAGTGAAAGCCTTCAAGTTATTTTCTGTAACTGTTACAGTTGGACTGTTCATATATATATCCTTTTTGAGAGAGAGAGAGAGAGAGAGAGCTTGGGGAACAGAGAGAGAGGGAGAGAAAGAGAATCTTAAGCAGGCTCCACACTCAGTACAGATCCCAGTGCAGAGCTCAATCTCATGGCTGTGAGATCATGACTTGAGCCAAAATCAAGAATCAGAGGCTTCACTGAGCCACCCAGGTGTCCCACAGCTGGGCTGTTTATTAAATGTACACTTCTGTTTGGTGACACTTTAAAGCTTTATATATGTTTTAAAGTCATAAAATTCTAAAACTAATTCTTAGTAAAGAAGAATTTACCTAATATAATATATTGCATATAATTTTTAAAGCCTCAATGTTAAACTAACAATGAAAGGGTGTTATCTTTCTTAAAGTATTGGCAATTGACAAATAAGAGTTTAGTTTTATTCCGACTTACAACATTTTAAATATGAGTCGTTATATTGTTATGAGAAAAGAGGAAAGCAAAACATCTGTCAAATATGTACAACATACTACATCCTCGGGCCAGGTTATTTCACATAGTTGAAACTAGTATACTAGTAAATGCTAGAGTTGAACTTGTTAAAGTCAAAACTGGCTAAACGTAGATATTTAAATGTTGTGGATACATTGATCCAATTGGAGCTGTGTCTACATGGGTTTAGGAAAGTAGGTATTAGGAAGAACTATATTTTTCAGCAGCATTCTGAAATCACTGGTTAAAACCACAAGACGTAAGTGAAAAGAGCTTATAAATATTGATTCATTAAGTTCATTCCCGTAGGTTCATATCATGGATAAGTTTAGAATACTTCAGCTGGAGTTATATTTAAAGTACTGTCATATACAAGTATAATACAATTTATTTTGTAGAGAGTTTCCCTTTGGGGGATAAAAATTATTAATGTGTGTGGTTACCAGGAGTTCCTTCTCTTGGCTTGCTAATAGGAATGCTGGCTTTGCCTGCTCGCTTTGCTGTCCTAATTTCTGCTCTCTGAAAAGCTCTTGACAGTGGCCAACTGACAGGTCATTTGCTCGTTGGTGTTGCCACATCAGCACAGTGATAAGAGGGAATTGGGACTTGAACGTAGGAGAAAGGATGGTATGGACTGAGGGATGCACTTGGGTTTAAGTCTGGGGGAGATTTTTCTGGCAAAGAAAAATATTTGCAAAGTTCATGGGTGGTTTTGATGTTAACCGAAGGGATTGATTGATTGATTGATAACATAGGATTTAAAGATGGAAAACTCATGAAAAAGAGGGAGGCAAATTGTGTGCTTTGCATTATACTCTCCTTCATATGTTAACAAAATACAAGTACCACCTTCAGTTCTTTCAAAAATCATTTTCAACATTTTTGAAAAAACCAGAGTGCTATATCATGTGGGTCACAACTTTATATGTGTATGTATTTTAATAATATGCTAAGAGAGAACATGTTTAAATTGCTTAGGCTGAAGGAAATGGGGGCGCGTCAGGGGGTGTGTAGGTCTTGGCTTGGAGGCAAGTCTGGGCTCTGACCATAACTGGCTATATATCTGTGGATATGTTTCATATGGACAGAGAGAGATTTAGCAAAGGATAAATATGTAATCCCAAACCACTGATGCTTTAGATGTATACTCAGGGAGGAAATATGGGAAGGGGGTTAAGGCATTAAAGCAAGTAAAACATAAGGAGGATATTATGAGAGATTTCTTGAAATCTTATTGGAAATTTGAGGTTATTAAAAGCATATTTTGATTGTTTGCACTGTCTGAAACATTTCTGTCCTTGTAGACTATGAAAGGAGAAGACAGCCTCTAAGTAGTGAAGAGAAATAGCTAATATGCAGTGAGCTTTTTAAGTAAGCAGGTTATTCTATTTTAGCATCTGGAATATAAAAGGTAAATAGTCCCTCAGGAGTTCATACTGTGCTAGCTCCTCTAAGGAAAATGCATTTAAGGGATCATCTAAATTATCTGAAGCTCTGTGTACCTGTGCTAGATGTGGCTGTCATTCTCCTACCTCTGCATGGCTGCTTCTGACTCAATGCTTCACCACCCATGAGATTCAGGTCAGGAGGCCCTAAGTTCCTCCATTTTCAAGGAAGGCACATCTACATTTTAAGGAAAACTCTAGCAAGACGCTATCATGTTTTCTTTCCCCTGCCATCATTCTTGGTGACTTTAGTGTCTTTGAGAAACATACATTCAGCTTGGCTTTACAGCTTATTGATCTCCTTATCTTTAATAACATGCATCCGCATTCTCATTTAGCCACCAACACTCATTGCCCTGTTGGGAACCATGACACCTTCTGTAGCTAATTCATGTCAGACTTTTAAAATCTGGTATTCCTCACTCTGGAATTCAATTTCTTATCTTTTTAGTTCTCTGAAATATTTATTGTCTCTACACATGTTATCTGACCTCACGCAGAGCAGTATTTTCAAGTCTATTTGTATTTTGTGTAAACCTCAAAGTTCCTTCTTGGCCTCAGTTATATTCAAACTATCGCCATGCAATGACAGAATCCAATAGGAAGTATACCAGTTCCAAGCCAAATCTATCTTCCATCCCTTCTCCTACACCAGTGATAATCACATTCATATAAATGCAGCCATTTGAACATATGCCTTCAAGTAGCAATTCTTTTTTCAGTGCTAAGTACCATATTGATGCTTTGTGAATTTGGGATAAAGAAACAGAATGGGGAGATTCAGACACAGCATGATAATTTCAGAGATGCCCTAAAACCTGAGATAGATGTTTAAGTGATGTGTACTAGAATTCCTTTTAAATCTCCCTTTCCTGCATCTACCACCTGTATTATGGTTGATCTTTTACTCAGTTTCCCTAGTAAACTATAAACTCCTTGGTTATAAAATCAAATTTGAGTCTGGTTTTTATTGTTTCACTGATATCATAGCAGAGTGTTTGGTATGTAGTTCATATTTAATAAGTAGTTATGGAGTGAATGGATTAATTGCCCTCAGTAACTTTTGCCAATCCTCCATTCAAACCCAACTCTTATTTTTAGCAAGTGACATACTCTCTTTCCTGGACACAGATATATAATGCATCACCTACCTATATTCAATGCCACCTTCTATTCAATTCCCACCCTTCCATAAACTCATCTACAACTGGATGATAAGTGGTTTTTTGTCTCTTTCCAGGAGAAATTTTTCACTTATAGAATGGATCTCATACCTTTCACATTGTCTTTTCTCTCCTCATTCATGACCGTCTCTCATATCTATGTTTTCAGGCTCTCTCACTTAATGCTCTCTTATTTCACTTATATGTATCACTCACTTTCCCATTCTGAAAGTATCCACTTTTGGTGTGTCACTCTGGCTTCCAACTATTATCTTTCTAATAATCTTCTTTTGAAAGAAGTTTTCCCTTTCTTGCTTTACTAACATCTCATTCATATGTCAATCTGATGAAAAGTAGCTTCTATTCTAACCACTCTACCGGAACTATTCTTCCTACCATAAATGTTTCTGTGCACTCCACATGGCATATTGCAGTGATGCCATAAAACATAAAAAAATAGAGAACTAGCAGTCATTAACCTAAATGCCATAATTAGATTAATTAGGTGAACCTTTTACTTGATCTAGAGCAATCATTGGCCAAGAAACTAACATTAATAGAGGAATTTAGAGATTTGCCTTCATTAAAGTTCCTAAGGAACAAGGAAAAATAGGAAGCAGGTAAATTATTGTTCTCAGTTTGGAAAAATAAAATCCATAAACTAGTTTTAAAAAATATTTCTAGTGTTTAGCAGAATTATTTTACACATTTAAAAATCACTAATAAAACATTTCAGTTAAAGAAACCATATTTCAGTGCTTCATCTTGAGGTCATGAGATATACTTACTCAGTTAATTGTTAGAGTAATATAGGCTACAAGTAGATTCTATGGTATGATAGAAATGCACACCACTTTATGTTCAAATTGACCATTCCTTTCAGAAACATGAATAATTTTGCTATTTATTATTCCTTTAAATATTTAGTACTAATTACATGTAAAGAGAACATTTCCTTGAGAGATCTTCCATTAATGATACGGATCTGAAACTTTGTGTCCTTCTTTATAAAATTCTGAATTCTTCAGCGAGAAAATTTACCTGGCTTAATCATGTTACAGACTAGGCTGTGAATCACCTCAGTCTCTTTAATTGCTATATGTACAACAAGACAATGTTTAATGTTTCACCAATATCCTGCATGAATTTGTTTAATTGAGTCATTCAGGAAACAGTTATTGAATCAATACCATATCCCCAGCACTGGTCAAGACACTGGTATGACCTACTGAACACAATTGACTGGGTTCCTGCCCAGGCTTTTATAAGCAAACTACTGATATTTATTCCAAAATGTTAAAATACAGTCTTTGATTTGCCTATCTAAACAGTAAAAGATAAAAAATAATCAATTTTAATTTTACTTTTTTCAGAACTTCAATTTGTATTGTTGTCTGGCATATACGTATAATTTTTTGTTGAAAATTAATCTCAAAATGTAAACAACATGGCAATTTTTAAAATTAGAGATTAGAGATTTCCTGGATGCACATCATATGAATATTATAATTCATATGGAATTATAGTGGACTGGAGTTTCTTTCCCTCAAACCACTTATAATGTCATATAATTAGTAAGTCATGCTTTTGTGTGGCTCTCTTTGATTTTAAATAATCCACCTTAATTAATAATGAGCTGAATTAATATGCCTGAGTTTAATAACTAAAGTTTCTTTGATTCAATATGATGAAATAGGAATAAGTATTTAGTGACATGATGACTTTCTAGTTTTTATTCTAAAATTCATGGTCAAATTTTAGGGAATTAGATTGGATACTATATGACAACTGTATTTCTTAAGGAATGAACAAAGATTTTAAATGTAGAAAAAAGAATAAAAAATCAATAGCACCCAAACAAACCAGGAGACAGTTTTGGGAAAGTGGCACTGAGGAAGGGGAAGAGATTTATATTTAGGCACAGCTTGGACTGTTCTTGACCACAAAGGCACCAACACCACCCCCGCCACCACCATCACTCTGTGCACACACACGCACACACACACACACACATACACACACACACATGCACATTTTCTCTCTGAGGAGCAGTACAATATAAAAGTTTACAAAATCCTGCCAATTCCCATTCGTTACTCACCATCTGTAGACTACCTTATGAAAGTAGTATGTAGCAGACCTATCTGAAAAAGAGGTAAGATAAACCTCCAAACTCATACAGGATCTCAGCAAAAGCATACAAAGCCCCCCATTTTCCAGTTACCTATATTGAGTTTGAGTAGATGTTCCACTGCCTGAGGGATTGCCTCCACTGCAGCTAGGATGCATCCTGGTACAGATGATGCTGAGCAGGAGTCCATTCTCCCAAAGAGACTGCCCAGGCTACACTTGTGCCCACCCCCTCCGTGGTCACCTTTTACCCTAAAGACTTTCCAGTGATAGCATGAATAAGTCATGGAGATGAAAGGCACAACACAGGGAATATACTCACTGGCATTGTAAGGCTGCTGTGTGGTGACAGATGGTAGGCATACTCGTGGTGAGAACAGCATAACATATAGAGTTGTTTAATCACCGTGGTTTACACCTGAAACTAATGTAGTGTTGTATGCCCATTGTACTTCAGTTAAAAATAAGTTAAAACAATAATGAATGTAAGACCCAGACTGCTAAGCTGTATGGTATTAGGTGGTAAGGAGGGGGGTAAGAAACCATCTTCCTACTCACCTTAGACACAAGGAAAATAAGTGGATCAGCTTTCAACTCCAAATCTATTACAACAGACACTCAAAGTGAGAAAAATATATAACATAACACTCAGATAAAGAATGTAACCTGCAGAAGTGAAAGAATAAAAAAAAAATCCTCATGTCCTTTATCTAATAGGAAAGTTTGCTAAATTCAAGGAAAAGTAAATATAAACTCAGGAAAAATGTGATCAAACAATAGAATACGTTTTTTTAAAGGTAAGATTGTAGAGCCAATTAAATATCATTTAACTCTATTAAAATAATAAATTATAAATGACAAGAAATTTAATATGTATAGTATTCAGATTGCTTTTATAAGGGACAAAGTTGAAAACTTACAGTAGACATAAAATATCATTGTAATATTTTGATATATAATAGATTTTGAGCAAAAATATGAGCCCGATTAATATAAATGACTCTAAAAAGACAAAAGTGAATGTTAGTAAAAATAGTAAGAAGGTCTTCAGAGGTATAACAGCCAAATTTATATCAAGAGATGAAAAGACTGGGATTACAGATCAAAGGTGACAAAGAGTTTTTGAGTGTGTGTGTGGCAAGGACAGGGCACAGGGAAAACCCAACGATTAGGTATACGCTGCTTAAGTGATTGAATTTCACTAGAAAAAGAAGTAAAATCTTATACTACCAAGACAGAAAGAGTAAACCCTTTGAAAAAGGACATCCTAGTGTTAGGCTCATAGATGCTCACCAGCACACCAAATGCTGGAGGGAGATAGTCTAAGTATCCTGGAGATCATGTGCCCAACCAGGGTGGCATTTGCTCACGAAATCACCAGCAGACATTCTAACAGTGCAACAACTAGGGACTATAGCACATATGCCCTCTTCTTGAGAAGGAACAAAAGCTATAAAAATTTCTTAAAGGAAAAAAATCAAACTATTGAATGTGAAATTAAGTAACAAATAAAAATTTCAGAAAAGAAAAGTTGTGGTTTAAAAATAATGGTAGTAAAGTTTAATCGATTTGATTTAACACTTGTGGTATAAAATTAAGAAAACTATTAGATTTATGGTTACATAAGAAAATGTAATTTTTGGAAACTATGTATTAAGGACTGAATATTTGGGTCCCCCCAAAATCAATATGTCAAACCCTTACCCAATGTAATGGTATTAGGAGGTGGTAACTTTGGAAAAGAATTAGGTTATGAAAAGGCAGCTCATTGATTATATTAGTGTTCTTATTAGGAGAAGAAAGAGCAGATCTGGGTTTCTCTATCTTCATCAAGTGAGAACACAAGACAGTAGTGTGCAAACCAGGAAAAGAAATCTCACCAGGAATGAAATCTTTCAGCACCTTGATCTTGGATTTCTCAGCCTCCAGAACTCTGAGAAATAAAGGTCTTTTATTTAAGCCAATTAGTTTATGGTATTTTGTATGGCAGCCTGAGCTAAGACATGACAATATAAAAATAATAACTAAAACATGTATAATATTTAAGTGACTCAAGGTGCTTGGATGACTCAGTCAGTTAAGTATCCAACTCTTGATTTCGGCTCAGGTCTCGCTGTACGTGAGTTTGAGACCATGTCAAGCCTGCTTGGGATTCTGTCTCAATCTCTCTCTACCCCTTCCCTGCTAAATCCCTATGTCTCTCTCAAAAGTAAATAGGATAAAATATTAAGTGACAACTTTCTCATTATTTATACAACCAGCTACTTCAAAATATATAATAAAAAAAATCATGACCTCCATTCCAAAATAGTTTCCTTATTTCTCCTTAAATGTCAATCATTTTGAGATAAAAATTTCTTCATGCATCCATACATGCAGATACACATGCATTCATATAAATGGCCAGTGACCCTCATTTCATCAGTTTCTTGTTTTCTTTGATTTAGATAATTACATCTATTTTATATTAATAATACATATATTATATAATATCATTTAAATACATTATACCAACTAGTTAATTAACAATCCACTTAAATATATGTATATAATAATATCTCAAATGTTGTCATCTAATATTAGCAATTGTTCTTCTTATTTTATTTAAGACTTTTTAAAAGTAATGTCCACACCCAATGTGGGCCTTGAACTCACAATCCTAAGACCAAGGGTCGCAAGCTGCACTGACTGAGCCAGGCAGGCCTTCTTATTATTTTTAAGCAGAATTTACAGTGATTTTTATTACTTTTGATTCCAGAATGTGATGTGACTTTAATAAATAAGTATTCTTATTTATTAAAATATCAACAATATCATCCTAATATTATATTATATTTTTGTGTATTGAATGTGTATAGAATGTGTATAGAATGTGTATACAATGAGGTGATGATATTCAATAGTGAACAAGTTTATATTTACTCAATGTTTCTCATTAAATATTCCAGACCAAACTTTTCTACATTTAGTAATGAAGATTTTTTTAATTTTAATTAAATATGAGAGAAGAATATACAAATACTTATTTAAAATTTTTATCCTTAGAACTTTAACCAGAGGATCAAATAAACATTAATAATATGAAATAAAACCCTAGCTTTCAGATCCAAATATAGCTTTGGAAATGCACTTTCTCTAAGCAGTTTCTGAATTTTTATTACTATGCTAAGGTGTGGATGAAATGCCTGACTAATATACTTTTAAACTAAAACTGTAAAAATTATATATGGAATTCTGTGGTGCATATTGGACATATAAGACATTCCACCTATTGCATTCTTCATGTTGATAGTAGCAGTGCATGAGTTTGTAGATACTTAGTTACATTGGCTTTTACAGCTGCTTAGGGTAAATATAAGGTACCTGTCCCTGTCGCTTGGAACCACTTGGAGTTTTAAGAAGTTGAACAGCATTTGAATAGCACTAACAGACAGGCAAAGTGACAGATGTGCATGGATAACACAAAATCTTTTCTGTAAGGTCACACAAGGAGTCATCTATTTTGCCAATTTCCATAGTTAATTTAAAAGTTCCCAACACATGAATCAGTCAAATATTCAACCCTCCGCAGTGAATATAAACATTGTGGACAGTCAGCTTCCACTCACCGTAAATAACAATCCCTCCCTGTCCAGAGAAATATATTTACATTCTTCTTATCAAAATATGTGCTGAAGGATATGGCTTTAGACTTTTTCAGTCTTTTAAAATGCCAGCTGATGGACTCCTCTGGTTTCATTTATACTTAATAGTCTTCATAATTGCATAGGCCTGAATAAATGCATTTGAGGTATATGCCAAAGTCATACTATATGACTATATAGATCTAAATAACTATATATTTATGAGTATCAAACACCAGTAGCTATTGTTTACACATTAGTGACCCTCTTTTATGAGAAGCTGCCAATATTGTGCTATCTAGCTCTTAAATGGCATCAATTGACTACATTTCTTTCCTACAAAACAACTGTGAAGCAGATGATGAAAATGCCCTTTGCATAGCTTTTAGACACTTGGGCAGGTATATGAATACATAATACTATGTCCCAGGAACAAAATAAATCATGAGTTATTTCTAGATAAATTTGATTTGGCTTTTTTATTTGGTTACAAATTAAAATCATGCCACCAGAGGTCTGTACTTTGACTTATAAACTTACCATGTTCTTTACAGGTAAGAAAGTGTAGAAACTTAATGACTATCTGGTAACATTGGCTGACTCCATAGTGCTATTGGACAGTACTGAGCTGGAAATTTAAACAAGTGAAAAAAGTCAAGTAGTTGAAATCACTGATAAAATATTTGGGATCTTACATCATCCTCAAATTATAATGTATGCAGTGTACATGAAATACCATTGCTAGAGTGATGGGGACTGTAAAACAGAAGGTTAAACTTTTTATATAACATTGAATGTTTTTCCTAGAAATGACATTGAGAACTTGACATTTTACATTACTGGCATGTCTTAAGAAAATGTCAACACAATGTCAAAACATAATTACAAAATTAAAAAAAAAAACAACTCATGACTCATACAAATGTAAAATGAACATCTGTTAATGATTACATTTAACTCCTTGATTAATAAGAGAACCAGTAAGATGTTTCAACTGGTTCAAAGGAGAATCCAAAGAGCCACACACATATATAGGCAGTCAAGAATGCTGAAATGAATGTGCTTCACTGATGCAAAATTATTCGTTATTTATAGGGCAAGGATCAAATATATCTCCACTGGATAATTTTTATTTCTATGGATAAGAATTATTTGTGGAGTACAAAGTTGTAAAAAAGCTAAAACAAAAACAAAACCCAATAAAGGAAAGAGACTCCATAGAATCAGATAAACCAATAATGTTGAGTTTTCCATTTAAACTAGTTAGCAGTTTCTGGACCATTTCAAAAATCTCAACTTTTATACTGAGAAAATGTTTATAAATTATTTCTAGAGAACATTAAGGAAAATTTTCTTTGTTGAATTGGTATGAAAAATGTAGGAAAGGAGATAAAACATAAAGAAATCACCAACCTTATTAATTAAGTAGATAATATTACAAAAAAACATATTGAGAATAAGTATTAATAATTTAATTTATTAATTCTTTTCATAAAAGAAAAATAAAGAGCCAATGTCCATAACATTGCTACTACATATATATGTATGCATATGTGTATGAATAAATATGCCTATGTGGACACACGTCCACATAGTTTCCATTACAGTGAATTACTGATGCAAATTATGTTGCTTTTAATCATGAAACCATGTTACCAAGCAGTTGTTACTTATTTATGTAATGAAACAACTCTAGAGCTCTCTATTATAAGATATTTAGACTCTTTATATATTCTTTCCCTGACACAGGATGTACTCTACTGGAGGTACTGACTTATAAGGTCTATCAGCACAATCTTACTTTGTTAATTAATGTTCCTTACACACAATTTTTAAGACCCACTGTATGTCAACAACTATGAAAGGCACCAAGGTATACAAAGATGTTTTTGTGAATCACAAAAACATGAATTACTCAAAGTAAAAATTGCTGAAAAGAAGTGAATAACGTTAAATGGCTTGAAATTAGTTTTAACAATTGGCTAGCAAGGGCTATAGAAAGAGTAATGAAAGGGAGATGAATGGATTTTTTCCCCTTCATCCTGGTAAATATGTAAAGAGAAAAATAAAGCAATAGACTTTAGAGAATTGTGTTAAAGTTCAATGTCTTAAAAAAGTTGAATCATATTTCATGGAAATCTATTTTTAGTTACTAATATTCTTAATTTTTATTAATATTTGGGCTAATAAAATATTGAAAGTCACTAGGCACTTTTTCAGCGAGTAATTTTCACACAAACCATTTATATTGTTTTGGGACTTTATTTAATATTTCATAGCCCTTTGAGTTTTAGGCATTATTAGCATTTTCTAAAAATATAATTTGACATTAAATACCCCAAAATAATCAATACTTAGGAAAATATTTAAAATATGCATTTTATTTTAAAATCCTTTAAACAAAAACTAATTTAAAAAATTAGTTTAAAATATATTCTTTTCAAAGAATAAAATTTAAATTGCTGTTGATTGGCAAACTAGCCCAAGTACATGAAAGGCAAGGAGAGAGAAAAAAGACACAAATCACTGTAGATTGATAGGTGGTTGATTTAATAAGCAGAGGAATTTATGAGGTTTGTGTGATCGTGAGTGACCAGTCTCTGCACCTGCCCATAAGAATCTTAGCAGTTTATGTAAAAGTCTTAACTGGATTCATCACGTGTTCAGTCCAGATAGTTTCAACAACACATTCCTCTCCCAATATTGCCTCCATGAAATGGTTCCCCTGTGGGAATGGTGGGCAGAATTTACACTATAAAGAAGTTGGGGGGGGGGGCAGCCTCTCAAAGGTCAACCTCAACAATTGTTTCTTGAGCTTATAAATATAAGGTAACGAACTCTATATTGCTTGTTTTCCATACATGTTTAAAAGTCACCTTTTCTTTTGATATATGTTATATTCTCATACGATGAACACTAGTCTAAGTTTTCATTAGTATATTTTCAGCAGATTGTACTGTTTCAAAATCTGTTATTATACCCCAGTTCATTGGCTTACATATCTTCTTTTGCTAGTTTTTCATATTTTTAAAAATGTTAGTTTATTGTATACAGTAATATTGTGTTTTCATTTCACTCTATTAATGGTTTTTATAGCCTTTAGCTTTCTCTCTTTATTTCATATTCCCATTTGTAGACATAATTTTCCAAGATGCTTTTCTTATTTACACAAAAACAAGACTTTTGAACCAAGATATTCTGAATGGAATCAATGTCAAAGCTCAAGCATTTCTTGAAAATGAGATTTTTCTGAGTTGGGAATCAGAGTCATCTATTGCCTGATGTGATTTGAAAACAGAACTTGTCACAACTCCCTTTGCATTAATAGTAGAGAGAAGAAATGGAATAAGATGGAGGTAAATAATATATATTCACAGAGCAAGAAGAAACACAGGGACTGACATGAATAGGTTTTGGTAAAATAAACTTATTAGGTTTGGGTACCAATACTATGCTTTCATTCAGTTCATAAGAGTTCATATTGATTACAAGTTATTTTTCTTTATAATAGTTTTTCAAATCTTTATTTTATAAAACCTATATATGCCATCATTTGCAGAGGTCTCACACAAGCTACATTACTAGATTCTCACTGTCCCATATGCTAAGCGTAGACACCTTATTGATGTGAAAAATGATATCCCTGAGTGACAGTGACTTTCCCAAGGTCACAAGGCTTGTGGTTTGCAGTATCAGGATTAGAACATGGCAGTTCAGACTCTTTTTTTCTAATTCCCATATCTCAATACCACACTGTCTATGAAGCCCTTCAGCTCAGGCACTCCATGTCAGATGGGCAATGACTTTCTTTACAAAAGCAGCATTTTCTTATCTACTAACATTTTGTATCTATAACATACAAAGCTCTGAAGCACTTGATTTTTTCTTCAAGTCCGCAGCCCATGTCCCTGACTGCAGTAACCCTCCTCCCCCGAGTTATCTTCCAGACAACTGCCTCCACCATTTTATCATCCATATGCAGTCTCTAGTAGTAGGATCAAACCCTTTTGCTAAGTATCACCAGAGAACCACTATATTACCCTCTCATAATGAATGTCTTAGAGTGGAGTTTGAAAATATAGTTTAAATAAGTCCTCAGAAAACCACTGCATTAAAGAGACTAAAATTCGTATATTATGCATGTCTTCTTGCCAAATATTCAGACTCATTTATCAGCAGCCACCTGGACTCATGCATTTGGAAGTCTGGATGCAACTCTTGCTCAATATGTCCTAAACGAAACTCATCGATGTTCTCCCAAGTTATTTATGGAAGGCAGAATTATCCTCCATACTCCCAAACTGCCTACATATTAATCTTTGGAACCTGTGAATAAGTTATTATAAGGCAAAAGGGAATTAAAGTTGCATGTGTAACTTGATTCTTAATTAGTTAATCTTAGAATAAGAAGGTTAACCTGGGCTATCCAGGTGGACCCAATGTAATCACGAACGTCTTTACAAATGGAATATGAGGTAGAAGAAGGGAGTCAGAGGCAGGTGTGACTGTATAAAAATGCTCAGCAACGGTCAAACTTACTGGATGTGGAGGTATATGAAGAGGGCCATGGGCCAAAGAACATGCGTGGCCTCTAGAAGCTAGAAAAGGAAAAGAAACTGGCTCTCCCCTAGGTCCTCCAGAAATGAATGCTTCCGACATCTTGGTTTTCACCCAGCATTACCCAGGTTGGACTTCCAAAATATAAGGTAATAATTGTGTTCTTTTAAGCCCCTGAGTTTGTGGTATGCTGTGGCAACTATAAAACTAATCCAGTTTTGATACTTGGAGGTAGGCTGCTGCTGTAGAAATTACCTAAAATATGTGAAAGGTACTTTGGAAATGGATGGTGGGAGAGGCTGGGAAAATGTTGTGTATAACAGAATAAGTGCAGATTATCTTGAATAGGCTTTTAGTAGATATATGGATCTTGATGACTGTGCTAGTTAGGACTTGGGCATGAAAAGCATGATGGAGAAAGACTCACCTCAGAGAATGCCAACACTGTCACAAGCCGACTGTCATTGGAAGTTTGAATATTAAAAAACTGATGGTGAGGAAGGAAATAAGGAGCAAATCTTTTGAAACAGGAGGGAAGAGGATCCTCGTTATATAGTGGCAGAAAACTTACTAGAATTACTTGCAGTTATGTGGAAAGGACAGCAGTTTATGTCCACATACATTGGGCATTTAGCTGAGATTTCGTAGCAAAGTTTTGAAGGGTCAATCTGGTTTCTTCTTGCTCCTTCTAGTACAATGTGAGAAAAAGAGATGAATTGAGGCAGTACTTGTTTAAAAAGAAAAAGAACCAAGGCTTGATGATTTGTGAAATTCCCATAATGCAAAAGGCATTAAAGTTAAGAGATTTGCTGTCAGGAAAATGTAGACTAAAAAAGCTGAGGCTGAGGCTGAATGGTGTTTGCTAGTGCCTCAGGAAGATCAAAAGGTCAGAGTATTTTATTATACAAAAGCCTATTTGAAGAGATGAAGTGACTTGGATGTTAGCAGAAGCTGAACATAGAGATGGGATTATCTAGGAGATGTCTGTGGACATCCCTCTTGTCTACTTGAGTGAATGCTGTGAAATACAGAGAATGCACGCAAAAGTCTTAAGAATGTTCCACCAACAGAGACACAGCCAGCTTGGGCAGAGAGGAGCAGAGTGCAAAATGAAAGCAGGCCTTCAGAATTCCAAAATACTACAGAGAGGAAATAGGCTGTTTAAACTACTCAGGCCATAAATACATGTCATATTTCACGAAGACGGAATGATCCAGAGGGCCTAGCCTCAAGCTCAGAGTGTGGAGCCAAAACACACACACAGGATCATGCCCAGGGCTTGAGACCTAATGGAGTTTGCTTCTCTGGATTGTGAAAGTGCTTGGCACCTGTGACTCCTGCCCCTCCTCCTCCCTTACATCTTCACCTTTCTTGATCCTGAATATTTATAGCTATTATCAAATACCTGTACTAATGTGTTTGGGGAGTAATTTGGGACCTTTGTGCTGATGTAATTTTGTACTTTGAGTTCATGCTGTAATGTGATGAGAACCTTAAGGAAATTGGAATCGAGCTAAGGTATTTCATATGTGGGATAGGTGGGAATCACTGGAGTCCTGAGACCAGACTGTTCAGGGCAGAATAATGTCCCCTTCTTTAGGGGCAAGATATCTTGTTCTAATCCCTGGAACCTGTGGGTATGCTATTACATGCCAAAGGAGAATTAAGGTTGTAGATGATGGTAAACAGCTGTTCTTAATGTGGAAAAATTACCCTAGATTTTCCAGATGGACCAGATGGATCCAATGTCATTCACAAGGGGCCTTAAAAATGGAGGATGGGAAGATCTAGGATTTTTTCCTAGAGCTTCCAAAAAGGAATATAGTGGATTTTTTTCCTAGAGCTTCCAAAAAGGAATACAGTGCTGCCTATACCTTGCTGCTTATACCTTAGCCCTGTGAGACAGATGCTGGACTTGTAATGTTCAAAAGTTTCGGATAACATACTTATATTCAGCCTTTAAGTTTGTGATAATTTGTTACAGCAGTGATAAAAAGCTCATACTTTATTCTTGCCTCTTGTTATCTCAATGTACCATATTATCATTTATCTGTTCTTTCCCTAAAATTCAGAATATCATTTGCTTTCCCTCTCTCTGCTGGATGCTGCAGGCAATCAGTTACTGAGTATTGTTGCTTGAGCTCCCAAGTTTTCCTGAAATAAGTTGTCTGGTCTCCATATCTATCATCACTTCCCTAGATAAGTGTCCTAATTTTTACCAGTGTCTCAATATGCTTAAAATTGCCTCTGTATCAACACCCAGAATCTTTTTTTGAGGTCCTTGAAGGATTTACCATCGCCTGTCATAGAAAATAATGTCCAGGCCCTTAAAAATGACTTTAAAGCTTCCCATGGGTCTCCTGTTACCTACTCAAGCATCACCTACCTTACAGTTAATGCTAAAGCAACACTGAGTTCCTCTTGGTGCTCTTGACATACCATGATCTTTTTGTGTTTTGCTGCCATAGCTCTGGCTGTTCTTTCTTTCCTTTTTTTCCTGCAATTTTCTTATTCCCTCTCAACAACTTTTGAAAGACCTTTACACTCCTAATATCCCTTCTTCTCAAGGAATCTGTCCTTTGATTGCCAGATGAAGCTTAGTGATCTTGCCTTGTGCTCTTTTCTTTTCATGAACCCGTCAATCTGGACATTTAAAAAAATAAACTGATAATTTATTGGTTAGTAAAAGTCTGAGTGGCTGGAGCATAGTAGGTAATCAATAAGTGATTTCTTCAGTAAGAGAGTTAAATTGTTCCATCATGTGGTGGGCTCAGTCTGAGGTGAACTCTTCTCCCCATGATGTTGTTCCTTTGTATAATCCTCTCCCCTGAAGACTGGGCAGAACCTGTGACTCACTTCTAGCTAATACACTAGGTCAAGGTAAAGGAATTTTGCAGGCATAAAAAAGACCTCAAGTCAGTTTATCCAAAGGGAAATTAACCTGGCGGGGGGGGGGGGGGTGTGTGGAGCCTGACAGCCAAGTGAAGTCCCTGAAACATAGACAGGGATCCCTTCTGAAGTAACAGATTCTTGTGCGGACCTTAAAGAAGTAATCAGCGAAATTGTGAATTGCCTATGGGGACAGCCATGTGGCAGGGAACCAGGGCCAGCTTCTAGGAGCTAAGGGTGAACTCCAGCCAACAGTCAGCAGAAAGCCAGATCTTTCAGTCACACAGCTGCAAGGGCATAGATTCTGTCCACAATGTCCATGAACTTGGAAGTGGATTCATTCCCAGTCAAGCCTCGAGATGAGAATGCAGCCAGGTCAATGCCTTGCCCCCTTGAGAGACCAAGAGCAAAGGGCTCAGATAATTAGTGTCCAAACTCCTGTTCTATAGAAACCCTGAAATACATGTTTATTGTTTTAAGCTTCTGAGTTGGTGGTAATTTGGAACATTAATACACTCCTATAAACCCACACCTTCAGGCAGTAATTATACTACTTTACCGTTACTATTACCTCTGCATATACATTCACTGCTTCTGTTACATTAGTTCACTCATTTGCTCACTCGAGCATTTGTTCACGTATTAATGTATCCCATTAATATTTTAAATCTGAGGCAATAATAGTATGGACATAGAAATCAATAGTAGACGTTTTCTGCACTGAAAGGCTATTGATAATCTGGCAGCACCCTCTGAGGCATGAGGAAGAAGCCACTGTCTCTTACTAGCTGGGCTGATGACGTAACCTGTATTTCCTGTAACTTAAATACTTCTCCAGCCAACCCCAAACTGCAGCCTCCATCAGGATTCTTCACAAGCTGTCCCTCTGCCATTGAGCCCTCTATGAACACTGTTAGATACAATCACATTTCAAATAAGATTCACATGTAACATTATAGAACTTTTTTATTCTGCATTTTGCATCTTGTTTTTATAACTATTTCAGGAGGTTTTTTGGTTTTGTGTCTTGGTAAAGAAACAGATATTCCTTTATATTTCTCCCTATCAAAAACAAAATAGAAGATTATAGACTCAGTTCTGGAGTCTCTGCCTCTCTCTCATCTGGCAGAAACTTCCACAAGGTAACGTGGTTTTATTTTTTATTTATTTATTTAAAAATTTTTTTTAATATTTTATTTATTTCTGAGAGAGAGAGAGAGACAGCGTGAGCAGGGGAGGGTCAGAAAGAGAAGGTGATACAGAATCTGAAACAGGCTCCAGGCTCTGAGCTAGCTGTCAGCACAGAGCCTGACACAGGGCTCAAACCCACGAGCCATGAGATCATAACTTGAGGTGAAGTCGGACGCCCAACTGACTGAGTCTCCCAGGTGCCCCCAAGGTAACATGGTTTTAAAGTGCAATAGGTGCTGAAGTATTTCCTATCCTGCAATGTGCCTGAAACGCATTGCCGAAGGTATCTGGGGAGAAACCATAATGTGTTTCAAAAAATATGTTAAATTCAAGTTATAAGGAAAGCTATAAGACCAGGTATTTGGATTTATGACTAAAGTCTAATAGAAAACATTTTGAAAATCAATATTGATCCTGAGGAACTACATGGGACTAGATACAGACTCTATTTGCTATAAAATGGAGGGGAGGGGGTTGTGAACCGCTCAAAATCTACCTGCAGGAGCATATGGAAGTTTTTGATAAATTTACTAAATTTATCAATTTGGATTACAAGTAGACTACCAAAGCTAATTAGTTGGCACTTTAGTAGGTGAAAACAATAAGGTTGTCTAGATCCCTGTGATACTAATCTGCTTCGGGTGGCCATAAAATAACATAAACTGAGTGGCTTAAACAACAAATTCATTTCTTCTCAATTCCGGCATCTGGGCAGTCCTAGATCAAGGTGCTGGCAGATTTGCTTTCTGGTAATATATAGGCTTATAGGCTCCTGTCTTCCTCTGCACACACATGGGGGAATTGGGTGGGGGAAGGAGAGGGAGAGAGTGTGCTATGGTGCCTCTCCCTGTTCTTCTTCTTCTTTTTTTAATGTTTATTTATTTTTGAAAGACTGACTGAGCATGGGAGAGGGGCAGAGAGAGATGGAGACGAAGGATCCAAAGCTGGCTTTGCACTGACAGTAGAGTCCAAAGCAGAACTCAAACTCAAGAACTGCAAGATCATGACCTGAGCCAACACTGGATGCTTAACTGCCTGAGCCATCCAGGTGCCCTCTCCCTGTTCTTAAAAGTTCTGTCAGAGGATCAGGATTCCATTGTTATCTCATTTTACCAGAATCAATTTCTCGAAAGCTCTATCTTTATTCAGTCACAAAGTAGGTTAGGGCTTCAACACAGGAATTTGGGGAGGGACCCAATTCAGTTCATAGCACCCATCTCCTACAAGTTCCTCAAAAGCAAAACAGAATAGTAATAAAAGAAGAATAAAGCAACCCCAACCCCACACCTTCAGCAGAGCCTGAAGCTAGAGAATGGCTGACCTCCAAAATAACTCAAGAGGCAAATGCCTGCCAGTTTCACTGTCTTGCCTTCACCCACCCTAATGTAGGTTGCAAAAGCAGAGGCAGATGGATAATAGCTACGGGGCAGAGAGAAGAAGAAAGGCGGAAAGAGGGCCCATGGTTTATATAAAATTCATACCAGAAAGACTATAATTTGTAAGTCTGAAAATATAGAAATAATGCCCAAGTAGAGCTGAACATGGAATCCCAAGAAGAGACTTACAAGTTTGAGCTATTTGAAGGGCAGTCTTTAAAACGCATAATTCTTGGGGAAGAGAAAGGGGGCTGAAAGGTAAGATGTGCCCTCTAGCAATTGCTTGATGAAAGGAAACAGAAGAAAATATGGGTTTGTGAAATAGGAAAGAGAACCAAAGAATTAGAGGATACACAACCCAGCATAATTTCAACTAAATCACGTTATAAAAGTTAAATAAAATATTAGGGAACTAAGGCCATTAAAAAGGTTTAAGAACAGAGGTAAACACTGAAACAACAATAGATAATGTTTTGGAAAATATATATGTGTATATATGTATAGGTTGAAGAACAAAGATTATGAATTTTTAGTGAAAGGAAAATAGTGAATATATCTGAATATAGATAATCATAAAATATTATGACAGAGCTGAGACCAAACAGCAGTTACAGATATAAATTTGAATTCACCTGCCATTCCTATCAAAGGATAAAAGATTTTCACCTTAACTCAAAATGCAATATACATCTATATACTTTGTACAAAAGATAAACAAAACAAAGTGATTCCGAATAGGTGTAAAAGGGATAAACAAAAATATACTAGGCAGATGAAAAAACAGTAAAAAATACAAGGAAGCAGGGGTAGTAATCTTGATATCAGATAAAGTAGAATTCAAGAGCAAGAGCCTTAAACAAGATAGAGAAGTGTGCTTTTTAATGGTAAAGGCCACAATTCACAATGAAAATATAACCTGTATGAGTATTTATGCCCCATGTAATACAGCAGTCACTTTATCAAGCCAAAACTATCAGTAAACGCAAGGAGGTATGAGGAGAATCATAATAGCGGTGGGAGATTGTAACCTAACACTTGTAATACAAGACGCATAAAATGGACAAAACAGAAATGAGGAGGTGGTAGATCTAATCAAGTAAATGTAGATGTAGTTACTATGAATAGATATTGAAGTGTCTACTCTGATAACAAAGAATGCACCTTTCCTCAAGCACCCTGGTAATCTTCACAAAAAAAACAAATGACCATGCATTAGCTCCACAAAAAATTTCCATAAGGCCCATAGAGCATAAATGTTCTAAGTAAAACTCCATGAATACACTGAAAATGCATATTCATATTTGTAGGGCTATTAAAACAAGTTACCACCAAATGGATGGCTTAATACAGCAGAAATCTATACTTTTACAGTTCAGGAGACCCTAAGTCCAAAGGTTTAAGAACAGAGGTAAGGGGCGCCTGGGTGGCTCAGTCGGTTAAGCATCCGACTTCAGTGTAGGTCACGATCACAGAGTTCGTGGGTTCAAGGCCCACTGTCGGGCTCTGTGCTGATGGCTAGCTCAGAGCCTGGAATCTGCTTCAGATTCTGTATCTCCCTCTCTCTCTGACCCTCCCCTGCTCATGGTGTTTCTTTCTCTCTCTCAGAAATTAATAAAACATAAAAAAAATACCAGGTAGGATCCTCAAGGAGGATCATCAAGAGGATTGGTTGCTTCTGGAGGCAAAATTCTATGAGATTTGTTGATAAGTTAATATTAATTTATCCGTGTTAATTTTCTTGCTTGAATAATTTCACTGTGTCAGTGTAAGAATCTATAGAAAGTGCTAAAATTATTTCAAAATAAAACTTTAAAAAAAAGCTAGCAAGTCAACCACAGACAAAGGTGCTTATCATCTAAATTGTGTTTCCTTTATTCATTTTGTCAAGAAAGTTTCTATGCTGCAAGATTCTTTGGACATTCCATTAATCCATGTGATCTGTCATGTTGTAAAATCCACTGTTGTTTGTCTGATTGTATAAGATGGCGCATTAGTCAGATGAAAAACTGCAAACATTGTATCAGATTTAATCCAATGGATGCTTCTGTCCTAGAGTCCTACAGACATAAAAACTTGTGTGCATAGAATGATCCCCAGGGTGGCTTACCAGTCATTTCAAGTGTTACTGTGGATCCTTCAGGTTGGCATGGCATTTTCATATCTATGTTGAAGCCACATCATTTTTTCTTAAGCTTTACTTTCCCCACTTCACACTATGTTATGTTCCTGTCAAGAAGAGGAGGAGAAAGAGAACAAGATACAAG
The DNA here is from genome assembly GCF_003009895.1 of Hyaena hyaena. NCBI lineage: Eukaryota > Metazoa > Chordata > Mammalia > Carnivora > Hyaenidae > Hyaena > Hyaena hyaena. Next base: position 65,691 of record NW_024081583.1, read on the forward strand.
TAGCATATATTTCCTTACAAAATAAAAAGGGGAAAAAAGTTAAATTTAGAGGAAATAAAAGAAGAGTCAAATATTCTACTGGGTACTTCACAAGGACTGTGTTAATTAATTATAACAGCAATTGAGAAAATTGATATAGTTCCCTATTTCTCACATATAAAAACAAAGACCGAACAGTATAGAAACTCTTAAATATTGTTGAATTGAAATTCTTAGACTCCCAGAAGTCAAAATATTATTGAATATATGTTGTATAATACAGAGTGTATCATTTAATCCTAATTAAAATGAAGTAGAAAATGTTTCAAATCTTTAAATGTATTTTATAGATACTGTATTTAAATAAAGGTCATTTTATAAAGTGATAGAAAAAAAACTACTACTTTTATGAGTTTGGTTTTATTCCACTATCCATTTGCTTTATTTTATTAAAATGGAAATAAGAAAACTTAGGAGACTGTTTTGATACTTACATGGACTCATTTAAAATTCAAAGTTAAATATTAACTAATTGGAAATTAATCACACAATTAATTAGTCATTTAGCAAGTCTAAGGATTTTTCATATATTGTCCAGTTGTGCTTAATTTTCTTTGAATTGACTGCCCATATCCTTATGTCTAAGGTGATATATATTTTCGGATTATACTGATTGCTATTTGATCTATCATTTTATATTTGAGATACAAGGGTAGTTGCAATCCACTATTACATCTTTGGGGAAGAATTTTTGAGTAGGAGGATTAGCCAAGGCTAAGACCAAGGTGCTTGAGACAGTAATTGAAAGCCAGGTTATACTTTACTGTTAAAGTGAATTCTCCAAAAACATAGGACGCATTTGTCCCCAGAGCATCTTCCTTGCTATGACATGGCCAACTTTACAGACCTAAATAATGAGTAACCTCTGGCCAAAGTCACATTTGTCATACTGCATAATCAAAAATCCAAAGTAGAAGTTGGTAGGATATGGCAAAATAATGCAATTTCTTGGTTTATATTTATATATTTATCCCCTAGTTACAACTGGTACTAAAATATTTATCATATTCTTTGGGAATTAAAAACTTCTATGGACATTAATAGTAGTATGAAACCTATAGCAGTATACAGTACATGCCTACTAGGGGAAGGGAAAGAAATTGACCATCTCATTAAAACATCAAATGAGAAACACATGAATTGCCAGTTAATGAATTCTGAAAAATGAAAGCATTAAGATATTATCTTACTACATTCATTTTTAAATTTTAAAAAGTTTTGACTGGGGAGGGAACTTACGATTTTACTACTTGATATGCAAATTTATTATCAAACTGTTCACCTTCAAACAAATACTTTGTTTTATTTTTCAGTTAAAGGTGACTGCTATAGGGCTTAGCAACCCTACTCCTTGGGGATATAATTAGCTAGCTTGTTTACACGTACCCTGTTGAGCTTGAAAGCGTCTGTACACAGATTATGTTGGTTACCATGGACTGGCCACGTCCATAGTGGATTCCCAATGTATTTTTATGCATTTTATGCATGTTCACTATTTCCCGAGCTCTCCCTGGCTATCATTTAATTAGGATGCAACCAAACTAGAGGAAATTAATTTAAATTTGAATTTCTTTTGCAATTAGGATGAAAGAGTTTAAACATGGGTGACTCACAGTTTATAGCATCAAATTAATTTATGCATACTACCTCAAGTCATTTCTAACAGGAATATTTAAAATCAATAATTACAGCCTCAGATTATGCCCTTGCTCCTAGGGAATAAAATGCTCTGTTTTGAAAAGTCAGCCTGTTTTATAGTTTTCCTTTCAGGATTTAATAGCAATTACATACCTGAGAATAAATTCTGGATAGCTTTAGTTGTGTCTCTGGCATGTGATGATGAAGTTAGGAGTATATGATTTTAGAGGGAAAAATAAACCTAAATCAAAACCTTTAAAATATTCAAGGTAATATTCTAATGCTAAGCTGAAATTCATTTGAGCTTCCTGGACACTGTCAACAGTCTATGATTTTGTGGTACCTATGGGACATCCAGAAGGCAGAATTTAGAAACTGAATATTGCAGAGTCTGGATAAAGATTCAGGTAGGATTTATAGATGTGGCATTCATAGATATATATTTAGTGATTGGTATTATTTAAATAATTGAGATTCCCGAAAAAAGCAAACAGCATAGAAGTCTGAGAAGGAGATGAACCAAGCCCAGAGAAATTGCAATTTTTAAGAACAGGCAGGGAGAAATCTCAGAAGTGAAATGGATGGAAAAGGGATAGGAAATTCAGGAGGAAATATAGTCAGAAAAACAAAGATAAAGGGTTTTAAGGAGAGCCCCAGAAACCCTGTCAAATGCTATAGGGCTATCAGAGAGATGGCCTGTGTGATAACCCTAGCCCTTGATTATGAGCAACAGCGAGTCTTAGAGCTTGGTTAGAGGGAGGGCTAGAAAGGGGTTTACTTCCTGCTTTCACAGAGCTTCAAGTTCAGTCAGCAATGAGAGTTTAGGACCTTCCCAGATTTCCCTGGGAATGCACACGTAGTACTGGACATGTGTGTTCTTTTACATTCCCAGCTCTATGTTGGAGTTCTTCAAAGTCCCATATGAACCTTCCCCAGGGTTTCTCTTAAGGTTGTTGGTCAACTAATGGTTTGTCTCAACCATTATCAAATCAGCACATTAGGAAACTGAAATGTTAAACAATTGTCACCGAATGTTTTTGGCAAATACCCATGGGAAAAGGCTATTTTTACTGAGAAAGCTAGGATTCAGGTAAAATAAAGACCAGACATATGAATGGGGTTTCAAGGAAACTGTCAGGTCAAACAATGGTAATATTCTGAGATGGGGGCTTTTAGGGAGCTCTAGACACATTGTGCCCCATCCAAGGAACCCCATCAATGACTACTATGCTCTTGATTTTTCTCTATAATTTGAGGCTATTTATTCATTTTTTAGTGTTTATTTATTTTTGAGAGAGAGAGAGTATGAGTGGGGGAAGGGCAAAGAGAGAGGGAGACACTGAATCCAAAGCAGGCTCCAGGCTCTGAGCTGTCAGCACAGTGCCCAACACAGGGCTTGAACCCACAAATCATGAGATCATGACCTGAGCAGAGGTCAGACACTTGACTGAGTGAGTCACCCAGGTGCCCCAAGGCTATTCACTTTTAAGGCTACCACAGAGCTGGAGATAAGAGGATAGGAAGAGGGCAAATTAAATTTCACGAAGTTCACTGAGATTTAGTGTCTTGCCTAAATGTCAAATGTTGAAATTCTTTAATTCCCAGAGTTCTGAAGAGGTTGATATTTTGACAGATCTTAGTGTTTTCATTGGTTTTATGGGAGAGTAGATTTTCAGAAGTCTTTATCTTTCTGGAAGTCAGAACTACCTTACGTAAGTTCTTAAATTATATTCTCATAGGTATTCAAAGTAGGTCAGCTACATTCCCCATTTATTAGAGAAGAATCCTGAGAGCTGATGGATGGAACAGTTATAGCCTATTTTACTGTAGATGACAACTTGAGGATGTGGAGCCACACTCTTCTTTTTGCAAAGAGTGATGGTAGAATGCTGAAAGAGAAAGAAGTTTGCAATTGTACCTGAAGAGCAAGAAAACAGGAGCTGACTAGGTACCTGTAGATGAATCTCTCTGTCTCACAGAGGTCCCTGCTGAAATTTTCAATCCAAATGGTTTGGTAAATTTGGGGTGACAATTACAAAATAGATTATGTGAAGCTTAGAGTATTTTGGACCCTCTCATATCTTCTGCTGACAACCTTACCACCCTATAAAATATGGACTTGTTAGAAAATATTGAATTAGCTCAGTCATTGATCTGACCCAAACTTTTATGTTCATATTTTATAGAAATTATGAAGATAATTTTATAGAAATTAAGATATAAAGAAGCTTTGAGAGAAGTTTTGTTTTAATTGCAAAGGGACTAGGATATTCTTAGCTTTTCAATTTTTTCTGTGCAGGCCATGATCATTAAAATAATTCACGATGATGTGAGAAAGAGCTTCTTGTCTTGGGGCACTGATGAGGTGAATTCACAATTATGGATCATTTTAATTGAATTATATCCTTAGAGCTTTAGTTTGGAGCTCTGAATCCACAATCTGTAATTTGCAAGTAATCAATGATATTTGTTTAAATGCTCTTGGGTAAAAGTAATGTGAATACAGAAATTTGCTTATTTCTAGCATAAAATTGTTTATTAAGTAAAATAGTGGAGCATTGTAAATTAACTGTTAAAAATGTAATCATTTAATTTTAACACCTTCATTGATATTTACTGAGTATTTTTAGAAATAACATAGGTAGTTTAGTTCAACTATTTGTAAAAAACAAAAGTAACTTTGGAAGCAAGCATTTTTATTCTTTGCATATTTTATAGTACCACACATTTTTCATCTGTCATTGAAAAATATTTTTTTTATATTTTAGATTTAATATTTGCTTCTAATTGGCTTCTAACAAAGGAAATGCCTAAATCCAGAACTGTTCAAAATAACTGTATATTATATGTGATAGTTTACTATGTCAACAAAAGTGAATAGAATTGTGCTGAAGTATATAAAACTTACATACAGTGTTCACTATAATAAATTAAAAATTATATATTTGTAAGATCTAGCACCATTTTAGAGTTCCGAAAAGAATCTCTTTCACCCCTGTCTCAACCAATGGTGTCCAAAGTAGCCACTATTCTAACTTCTGTTACCATAGATTAATATTCCCTATTTTGATCTTCATATAAAAGGAGGCATATATTATTTACTATTTTGGTTTTGTCTTTACCTCACTCACAGTTGTGTCTGTATAATCCATCTATGTTAACTTATATACCCATGGCCAATTTTTTTTCCTTGTTGTGTAGCACTCTATTGAATAAATATGGAAATTTTTAATTCATTCTATTACTGATGGACATACAGGTGTTTCTGTTGGAGTTGCTGGTCAAAAGTTGTATATGCATTTAACTTTAGTAAATAATGTTATCATTTTTTCCACCATGGTTATACCAGTTTAAGGTCCCAGATCCAAATATATAAAGACCTCCTAACAATCAATTTAAAAAGACCGACACCCAGTTTGGAAAACTACAAAGGGCAAAAAATCTCAACAGAAATGCACAGTAGACACAAGATTTGAAAACCAAGGATTAAATTAAATTTTGAAAAAGAGAAGAAAGAAACTCATTTGAGCCATATGTGTGAAAATAAATGGTTCTTTCACATTATCAGATAAAAAATAGATGTGGGGTATGATGAGTGCTTAAATGAGGTTCTTCACTTGACACATGTTCCAAATTAGATTCTTTTTACTCAGAACAAATGCTTGCGGCAATTTTATATGTGGGTAGAATTGGGAAAAAAATGTCCTAGGGTTATTGAATAGATTGTGTAAAGTACTTTATAAGATGAGAGGAAAATGAAAGTGAACAGATATAAGCTATAGAGATGAACATTGCAAACATAAACAAGGTGACATCATCTGTAACTCTTTAGATAATTGTGTATGTTTGCTATTTTCCATGTTTAACGGAACATTAGTTTTGATCCAGAGATCTCACTCCTGTTAAAGATATGCCAAAATATTCCTAAGTAGGATCTTCTAGTCTCAAAGCCTCAGAATAAAGAAATTTATCATAAACACTTCAGATTCTACTATCAAATACCTGCATAAAACTTGCCTATCACTCTCCAACAAAGTGGTTGCTTGTACTTTTTTTTTTTTTTTTTTTTTACTAACCACCCCTCACTATCAGGTGGGTTACAATAACCCCTCCTAATAACCCAGGCTATGTACAAACTTTATTTTCTTTCTAAGGGCTATTACCTCTATTAATGTATTTGTATCATCACTTGATTATATTTCTATGTGTGCAATCTGTTTGGATACATTTAATTGGGGTTGAACACATAATTTTTCCCCTTCTAATGTTAAAAGCATTTTGTTTTCATTTAACAGTTTCCACTGAGTGACAGTTTCAGAAATTAATTGAAGTTGGTAAGTGAAAAATAGGTAAACAAGAAGGATGTCCCATGTCTTAGCTAACTGGCATATTTGGTTTGTTTATTTACTTACCAAGCTCAACCTTAGACCCGTTCTTCCCTTTTCAGGGAAGCTAATTCTTAGACATATATGAGTATAAGGAATAAGCCCTTCTTTTATGATTTCCATCAAAAGAGAGCTAAGGTCTTTTTTACCCAAATTGGCAATATACCTGGGAAATACATGAAGCAAATTAATTCTGTGTTCATTTATATTTTTGAGGACAGTTTCTTGTGGTAGGTGTACTTTTATCCTATTAAAAAAACTTAACGTTTTATTTATTTCTGAGAAAGAGACAGCATAAGCAGGGGAGGGGCAGAGAGAGAGAGGGAGACACAGAATCCGAAACAGGCTTCAGGCTCTGGCTAGCTGTCAGCACAGAGCCCGATGTGGGCCTCGAACCCATGAACCATGAGACCATGACCTGAGCAGAATTGGACGCTCAACCGACTGAGTCACCCCAGGCACCCCTATCCTATTTTTTAAAAAATACTCAAATTATCCTAATATCAGAGAAAGTTCTTAACCTTGAAGCCTTACTTTTAAAATCATGTGAGAGCATTTTTTAAGCTACATTACTTTGATAATTTCATACACCATTTTGGGTTTTTTTTTTTTTTTAGTATTGTCATTGATAGTTAAAATTACCAAGGAATGAAGATGCAATATTCCAAAAAGTATTATTCTTTTATCTTCCTTTGGAAAGTTCCTGTTACTCTTTTAATAGATTCTTTTATAGATTGAAAAAAAAAAACAAAGATCTATTACAAAGCCCACAGTATACCCACATGTGAGCATGGAAGTTTACAGATTAAGGCGATGTATAGAGTAGGATGTAACACAAAGACTAAATAGTTGAATCACTTCCATGGCTCAGTATCTACTTTATTACTCAGCATCCTGGTTTAACCATCTTGCCTCTTCTCAACTTCTGTTATCACCAAAGTCTAGTCATGCTACCCATGAGCAGATTTCTTCCCTTAAATGAGTGTATCCATCCAACACAAATTTTTTCAAGTTGGTTTTTTTTCCATATAGAATTTTCACACTATTTTCTTATCATGCACTTGACCCTTCAATTACAGAGTAAGATAGTACTTTCCCCTTTATTAGGCTAATTCCTAAATCTGACCTGTTAACTCCGACCCAGCAACTTTGCTCCATTGGACATCCCCTTTTGGGTTATAGTTGTCACCTCTCATGTCACCTTGTATGTCTCCTCCTTCACCTATTTTCTTGAAATTCCTCCATTCTAAACTTCCCAATAAAGAATACTATCTATTATATCTACCATATGCTGGATAATATGGTTATAGTAACATAACAGTAATGATAGCATATTCTTATTGATTATTCATTCTTCTCCTTGCTTTTACATGTATCAACAGTCATTTAATCCTGACAACAATACTTCAAAGACAGAAGTATTCTAATCCTTGTTGGGCACTGAGAAAGTAATGCTCAGCAAAATCAAGAGACTCAGTCCCACCCACAGAAGAGGCTTGCAGTGCTGAGAGTTGACCATAGGCTCTATAGACCATTACTTTTACCATGACCCCATCTCCTCCTATCTGCTCTTCAATGCAATGAAAAACTTAGCATATTCTATACTCAAATCTTTGCTCTGTGATCACATAAACCTTCCACAATTTGGTATTAATTTTCAGCATTCTAATGAAAATTTTTTCCCACATGTGGTCCTATACTGTCATGTTGACTCTTCTCAGTCTTATTCTGGACATATTTCTGTAGTATCAGATACATAACTGAATCTATCTGCAGAAACATCTTTCTCCTTTGCATCTCCTGTCCAGACTTCTGGATCTCCTCTTGCCTCTCAAACTTTCTTCTCTCATTCCTCTGCTATCATCTCTATCTCAAGACCACTTATTTTCTAGACATACAAATATTCCCCAAACAACTTTCTCAAAAGTCTGAAAGCTATATCTGTGCAGATTGCCTCTGGTGTACATCTCCAGTATGAAATATGTATCAAAAAATCCTTCTTAGTTCATCATTTCATCACAGTAATCAAATTCTCTGGATCTCGCCTTTTCACTGTTTTCTTTCTAGAGCCTTCTCTCCAGTGCCATGGACACTTCTATCATCTGATCGTCATAGTCTTTCACTAAGACCATTGTAAGCACCTATTGCTTGGTCTTACTCTATCCAACCAAGGTCAGGATTTCAACTGTGCTTCTGTTTAAATCCTTTTATTAATAATTCCTTCTTTGGACTTTGACTCTCTAAAAATGCATGCATATGCGATGTGTGTGTGTGTGCGTGTGTGTGTGTGTGTGTGTGTGTGTGTGTGTGTGAGAGAGAGAGAGAGAGAGAGAGAGAGAGCGAGCACACATGATCCTGAGACCTGAAAGGCAAATGAGTCAGGTAATATTGGGATTGAAGACATGCATATTTTAAAAATGCTTTTTATTTATTTTTTTATAAAGAGTTTATTTTCAAGTTGGTTTCCAACAACATCCATTGCTCAGCCCCACAAGTGCCCATCAACTCCCCCACCCCCATCAGTCCTCAGTTTGTAACAGTTGTAAAGAACAAAACAAGAGAAAATGGTACATCTGAAGCCAATAAAATGTTATCAGACAAAGAGTTAGATAAAGAGTTGGCATGAAATGAGAGTGAGAAGGAAAGGAAGGGTATGATTTTTTTAAAGTTTATTTATTTATTTTGGTAGAGAGAGAGAGAGAGAGTGCATGGGGCAGGGGTAGCAAGAGAGAAGGAAAGAAAGATAATTCCATGCAGGCTTCACACTGTCAGCACAGAGCCTGATGTGGGGCTCAAACTCATGAATCGTGACCATGACCTGAGCTGAGATCAAGAGTTAGACACTCAACTGACTGAGCCACTCAGGCACCCCCTTCTTAAAAAATAAAATATTTATTTTGAGTGAGACAGAAAAACACACGCGCAAGCAAAGGAGAGACAGAGAGAAGGGAGAGAGAATTGAGAGGGGTCTAATCTTACAAGTATTATGAGCAATAATACCTTTAGACTTTATAGAGGGGTTGGGAGATATTTATATGCTTTAGATTATGAGTGGTGTTATATTTGAAACAGCTACAGAACACACTGGCTATAGGAAGGAAACTGATTTGGCAAAGTTACTGTTAAGCAATAACCTGGGATTTGTGCTTGAAAGTGGGTACCGGATGCCAATCAAAATTCCATTACAAGAGTCTAGGATAATCAAGGTGCCTGAAAGAGAGAAGACATTGGAAAATGGAAAAGCATATAGGTAATTTATTTAGGACGTAGAAACCATATAACAAGGTGATCAGCAAGAAAGAGGATACTCCAGTTACATGCACTAGCTAAACTATAGACTGACGGCTCTTAATAATATCAAATATGAGATTTGAAGAAAAGAGAGAAAATGCAGGATTAATTTTGTCTTGCATTTTAAGCATGTAAACTATGACTATTCCCAAACATATGTAAATAATGACAGGCTAAAGACCACGTAATAAAAAGAAATTGTGTTTCTTTTAGTCCTAAGCATTTCTGTTTACCCACAGTAAGATTTATTGAATTTGAATGTAAGTTCTTATTAACTGCATGACAAAAAAGGTCTACTCAAAAATCAGACTTGTCATGTGTTGCTAAAATCCTGAAGTGACCCTTCTGCACCTTTCATGAATTGTTTTTTCTCTCAGGCTCTACTTTAAGGATAGTAAGTCATTGATAGCTGGACAAACTTTCCTTTCCAGTAGTAATAAGTAAGTAAACTTTGCTCTGAAGAAAAAAAAAAAAGAAGTCCCCCAAATATCTTTCAAACAGTCAGAATTTAAAGAGAAAAATTGGTGTTTGCCATTTAATAGTTTGTAATTTAAATGACAAGGGTCAACAATTTAGCTGAGCTAATTGGAACAGAGCACAGTAATGTCGTGTTATTTTTCTTGGGCTAAAGGATAATTGAAGGATAAGAAAATTGTAGACTTGACCTCAGTGTTCTAACTGATAATTCATTATGCTCTTGTATTTATGAAATGCATTTTACCCACATAAGGAGATAGAAGCTTCTGAGACTGTCGATAACATTTTGCTATTCTATGTCTATTTATATTCAGGGTTGGACATTTTCTTCCAGTGCCCTGATTTTAGGAGAAAGGGATCTTATTTGTCTTGTTTTATTCATTTATTCCTTCCATTAAAATTTTGTATATGTCAACTATGGTATGTCTGGTATTGGGCTAGTTATTGAAATGTAGAACTGAATAGGATAAAGTCTCTGACTTCAAAGGGCCCTCCTTCCAGCTAGCAAAGTGTTTCACTTAGAAATGTGTTTGGCTGTGACCTGTGACAGAAACCCAGTTATGCTGGCTTCAGTATGTAAGAGGTCAGAGTTGGCAAACCAAATCTAGTACAGTGGTTTCATGATACCATCACAGAACAAGCACTTTCTTCCTTCTACTCTTTTTCTTTCATATATGTCTCTTTCTGATAGTTACAAGATGGTAATTTCATCTATGCACATTGTTTCTATGATTCATTGAAGAAGGGAAAAAGAATGTCCAAGGCATGCAATAGTTAAGATTTCTCTTTTCCTATAATCATGCCCAGCAGATTTCTGGTCACATCTCATTGGCACAAGTGCATCAGGTTATTTGAAGCTCTTTGCATACCAGAAAACCTGGGATAACAATATTTTTAGCACGTTGCTGTCTCAAATGTAGAAAGGTTCTGTAAACTAGGAGATAAAAAAAGAGTGAATATCTATTGGCAAAACCCAGCTATTTTTCCCATAATAGGTTTACCCCCAAAACAACAACAATTACAGTGCTGTAAAATAAGAGATATAGAGAAATGGTACACAAATTATGGAAATTCAAAGAGAAATGTTGATGGCAATTACTTCAAATAAGTCTTCCAAAAAGCTTGTGATGAATTAGATCAGTTAGCAGTGTTGCACGTAGACAGCAGTGAGGAATACCAATCCGTGAAGGAGATTCAATATAAAGAAAAGCATCAAGGTAACAAAGAACCTTATCTGGTCAACAAAACCCAAGAATATTGGTGTAGTTAAAGGAAAAGCTAATCAAGGGGATGATGATAGGAGATAAGAATCTATGTACACAATGCTAAATACTGTGAAATTTATTTTTAAGACAGTGGGAAATATGAGTGTCTTATATCAAAGATAAGGTCTATCCATAATAAAGATTGATTAGATCAATAGGAGAGAATAAGACTCAAGACTGTAGCATTAATCCAAAAAGAGAAATTAGCAGGCCAGTAGTTATGGATCTGAAGAAGTTACTTCCAAGGGAGAAACAACTAGATGTTACCCAAACAGAGTTTGAGTGGAACATTGTCATTATATTTAACGAAGCAGAATTTGTGTTGTCTGAACAGTATGTGTTCAATAGTTCAGAAGACTTAGAAATGACAAGAGTAATTTGAGCTAGGAATATTGACTGTGGAGATATCAGCCTATTACACATGATAGGGTTATGGTTATGGGTAACGTCACTCAGAACAAATCATGAGAAAATCAAAAGTGGGTAAGCCAGAATTTTTGAAGGTAGTATTAATGAGTGAATAATACAATACTGTATAAGATGGATCAAGATGTGATGGTCAAAGGAATAGGTGAAAAGCTAAGTAAAAATAATCTTCTGAGGGACGCCTGAGTACCTCAGTCAGTTAAGGGTCTGACTCTTGATTTTGACTCAGGTCATGATCTCATAGTTCCTGAGTTTGAGCTCCACATTGGACTCTGTGCTCACAGAGTGTAGCCTATTTGGAATTCTCTATCACTCTCTGTCTGCTTAGACATTCTCTCTTAAAATTAAATCAATAAACGTAAAAAGTAGCTTTCTGAATATTAATGGAAAAGAGAATTCTTTGAGAACAAGAAGGATGTGTTCAAGAGTGCCAAATGCTAGGTTGAATGAGACCTGGATAGAAATTGTTCATTTAATTTGAATATTATATAATCATTGGTGATCTATGAAGGGGCTGATTTAGTAAAGCTATGCAGGGAATAGGCATATAAAGAAGAAGAGATATAAAGAATGAACAGATAAGAAAATGAATACCACATATTGTAGAAACTTGGAACAATTAGGAGGAAAAAGATTTGATAGATAGCAATTGATCATAGGATTGTAACAGGGTCATTTGTGTGTGTGGTATATGTACATATGCACGTGTCTGTATGCGTATATGAAGTATTGTGAGAAATTTGAGAATATTTTATGTTGAGGAGACTGCCAGTAGAGAAAATGATGTACATTCAAGTAGGGCAGGTATAATTTGCAAAAGACTATACCTGATAATTAGAGGGGCAGGAGGGAGTGTTTTTACATACCAGCATCTATGCACATTTTCATTATAAGTATCACAAAAGTGATTTTTGAATTACTGATTGTGAATTTGCTAACTTCAACTGCCTATCATCAAAATACTTGGTCTTTACCATCATTTCATATATCCATAACTAAATAGATAAAGCAACTACTGGCAAATGCATAATGAACAAAACTTTACCATCAGGAAATGACTACATGGCAGTGTTTAAATTTTTATGTCAAATATTTTATTGATATTTTATTTTCTTTATGGATGTATTCACTCTCTCCAGGAAGTAATGATAAATACATGAAGGATAAGAAGATTTTATATCTCAGTTTTAAATAATGACATTTAAATGTCAATGGGTTATTTTACCATATTCTGGTTTATTTTTTATATTATTTTTTATCGTCACAATGTTTTCCTTGACTTTTATCACCAAGATTTGCTCAAACTTGCATCTCTGTTTTGAACTGGTATTTAAAGAGGAAATCAATCTCTACATATATCCTTATAACTAAAATGGCAATATTACCTAAATGATATATATCTATTTGGTATTAAATATTTTTATAAGTAGTAGTAAAGAAGATGTCTCTTGGTAAGTCAGCTAGTTTCAGACATGACTTTATCAGTCACTTGATAGGACTTATCTTCCATGTGTTATAGGTTTAGTCCTTTGTCTTCATACAACACATACAGTTTAATACAGAGCAAAGGAGTTATGAATGGAGTAAAGAACTTATGTTTATCTTATGACCTGAGCATGCTTTTTTAAAAAAAATTATTTATTTTGAGAGAGAGAGAGAGAGCACAAGAAGGGGAGGGGCATCGAGAAAGGGAGATATAGAATCCCAAGTAGGCCCCGCACACAGTGCAGAGCCCCATGTGGGGCTTGAACTCACAAACCTTGAGATCGTGACCTGAGCCGAACACTTAACCGAATGAGCTACCCAGGCACCCTGACCTGAGCATGCTTTTAAAGTCAATTATCTCAGCGTGAAATGTTAGGGAAAAGTGAAGAGATTCTCTGGAAAGACAATGTAAAAGTAATCCTAAATGAAATCTCTGCCATGACGGTAAACCTCTAAAATATAATTAGTGGACAAGAAATTATTTTCATTACTACTTTTGGCCAGAGAAATAGAAATCATTGTTAAGATCAATGCAATAAATATGCCTTAATAAATAGTCAGTATAAGGCAGTATTAGGAGAGAAAACTTGTTGGGGCGTCTGGATGGCTCAGTCAGTTAAGCATCTGACTTTGGCTCAGGTCATGATCTCATGGTTCACCAGTTTGAGCCCCGCATCATGCTCTGTGCTGACAGCTCGGAGCCTGGAGCCTGCTTCTGATTCTGTGTCTCCCTCTCTCTGTTCCTCTCCCACTCCTACTCTGTCTCTCTCCCAAAAATAAAATAAGCATTAAAATACTTTTTTAAAAAACACATCTACAGAAGTATGGAATGACCAAGAAAGCAATATAAAGCTTTCTTTTAAGAGGCTAATTAGTATAATAATTGTTTCATTTTTCTAAGAAAAGCTAAAGGTAATGTAAAAAAAAAAAAAAACCAGCTCTTTTCTAAAATGTTTAGTATTTGGCTCTGGAGTGATTGTTTATAATTATATTGAATCCCACGGACCAGCCACAACACTGTGAAGTATTTCTGTTTGTTTGTTTGTTTCATTTTTGGCAATATAAATCATCAGTCTCTGTCTTTTCCTCAAGTGATTCTTGACCCAGAAAATGAGCAGTTGGAAACAATAATAAGATTTAGTTATTTCCTAATTCAAAAATGAATGACTGGAGAAAAGGAACTTCTCCTCTCTTGCTCCTTTCCCTGCTCTGACACATCGCCAGGGATGCTGAGGAACTCTCCACATCAGGGCCAAGTTCCTGTGCCACCATGAGGCTCGCTCAGGCCAAGACATCAGCGCTTGTACAAGTGTGCATGTGTGTAAACACACACAGGTGCACACGTGCACCCACACGCACAACCTGTAGATCTTCACTGGACATGCTCGTTCTTTTTCCAGCTCAGACTTACACACAACTCTCATGCACAAACTCACTATGATGTACAAAAATATATGTTCTTATGTTATGTCTTAAATACTATGTTTTCTTTCTATGTTAAGTAAAGTATGTTTATGTATGTATATATATAGATGTACTTGTAATATTGTTAGACTTACACTTTAAATGATTTTACAAAACAAATCATAGGAGAACATGGAGACTTGAAATCTTATCTAGTTTTTCTAGGAATCTTTTCCTTATGATGTCCAGCTCTGGGTTTATGTTAACAATGCCTTTGTCTCATCCCAGATGATTTAAGTATCTACTTGTATTTTAATGCATTTTAATTGTATTTTTAACATTGAACTTTTCAGTTCATCTGGAAATTACTGTGGCAAGAGTAACTATTTTCTACCTCCTAGCAAATTGCTTAAGACCCAACAGTGACCTCTGTGGTGCCTGAGTGATTCACTTGGTTGAGCCTCCGACTTTAGCTCAGGTCATGATCTCATGGTTTGTGAGTTTGAGCCCCACGTCAGGCTCCATGCTGACTGTCCGGGGCCTGCTTGGGATTCTCTTTCTCTATCCCTCCTTCTCTGCCCCTTCTGAGTTCTCTCCCTCTCTCTCCCAAAATAAATCGATAAACTTAAAGAAAAAAGAAGCAGCAGTAAAGTAACTTCTTTTGAAAAGACCAAACTGGCTCTTCTACTGAGCATGTTTTCTGATTCCTTGCTGTGCAAGATTAGGATATAGATGCCCCCAGCCTCTCACCTTTAACCATGTAAGTCCAAGTAAAACTAGCATTTCTTCTTTTTAAAATATAGGCATAATCCCTTCCATCTTTCTATTACTGAATACATTCCCATTGGAATGAATCTAAGAACAATCTTCTATTCTATTTACTCGTAGTGGACTTGGTGATCCCACTCATGTTTTCCTAAAGGTTGCTCATGAGCCAACAAGTAGTGGTATGGTGGCAGGGAAGTGAGTTTGGAGCTGCTGATGGCAGCTCTGGTTTGGAT
This sequence comes from Hyaena hyaena, assembly GCF_003009895.1. NCBI lineage: Eukaryota > Metazoa > Chordata > Mammalia > Carnivora > Hyaenidae > Hyaena > Hyaena hyaena. Next base: position 81,102 of record NW_024081583.1, read on the forward strand.
CTACATCTTCCCTCTCCAGAATGGGCGGTATGCTCCAACTCCCTTGTGCTCTTTGATGAGAGTTACACAAATGGTCACTAAATTGGACTCTCAAGGCTGGCTCTCATTGAGTCTCTCCCGGACAAAGTGTGTCATTATCTGAAGCATATTTTTGTGGTTTGTTCTGTGCATTGAGCGCACGAATGGAAGAAGCATGTGGAAAGTTGGCTCACATGGTTGTTTCCATAGATAACTCTTCATTCTTCCTAATTTTTGCTCTTCTTCCCAGTTCCTATATCTGTGGGGGTTTTAAGCTGGAAAACTGCCTCTTCCCTAGCATTGTGTGCACTCAGAGCTGTGGGACCCTTTCCTCCAAGACATCAGGGAGTTCCTACTCATCCTCAGCCTTCCAGAAAGTCCTCATCCTTTCTTGGTGGCTGGACTCCATTTCTCCCATTCACAACACATGTATAGATATATTTTCAATGGGATTATGGCCAAGTACAGAGAGAGTCTTTTCTGGAAAGTTTGCTGAAACATGAGGAAAATGTCAACTCTTTTTACTAATAAAATTAAATACAGAAAAAATTCAAAATTAGAATTAAGATATTTTCATCCAATTACCTTGTTTAATAATCAGATTAAGGCCAGAATAGAAATGGACCCCATTTTAGTCTTTGTTAGAAGCATCTTTAAAGGTATCACAATGTCACAAAGATTTTGTGACATTGGTCCAGTAATAGCAATATTCTGAATATTACATCATCTACAGGAATGTACCTATTAAACTCATTATACAAATGCAAATTAAGCAATAATTACTTACCCTGGCATATTAGTTTTATTTTTTAATGTTCATTTATTTTTGAGAGAGAGAGAGAAAAAAATGAGTGTGTCTGTGGCGGGGCGGGGGGGGGGGGAGGAAGAGGGTGAGACACACAGAATCCAAAGCAGGCTCCAAGCTCTGGGCTGTCAGCACAGAACCCATTGAGGGCTCACAAACCATGAGGTCGTGACCTGAGCTGAAGTCGGAGGCTTGGTTAAGCCCCTGGCATAGTAGTTTTAAAAGGAAATTGTACTTTGGAGAAACAGGAAGCTTAAGCATTTTGAAATACCCTTTGTCTTTTCTTGTAGTAAACATTTTAATTTATTTTTTATTTGATTATCTTTGACACACACTGTTATGTTGGTGTCAGGTATACAGCACAGTGATTCAACAACTCTATATGTGATGCTGTGCTCACCACAGGTGGAGCTACCGTCTATATCATGACAAGTCATTACACTTGCAACAGATTACAATGTCTATGCTCTCACAATATCAGTGACTATATTCCCTATGCTGTATCTTTTATTATGATGACTTATTCATTCCATAACTGAGGCACAGTGACAGTTGGCCTGAGGCTCACAGTGAAGTTTTCTGGGTTTTACAAACAGACCTTGATCAAGGTCAAGAGGCCTTTTGCTTTTAGCAGCCACAGGCTTCTGGCCTCTTCGAGGCCCGAGAGCCAAAAACTTCTGAAAAGACGCTGCCTTCAGTTTCCTCTCACTACCACAGAGGTGTGAAAATGCACTTCCCAGTCTGTGGCCTGTTCCTGCAGCCTGTAGACTCTTAATTAGGCATTTATCCTAACGCCTTATAACATACTTTGTGTGTATTGGTTTAATGTCCAAACCATCATACTTGCTTTTCTCATAGTTTTTCCAACTTCTCAAAACTTTTCTGTAAATGAGGCCACACAGGCAAGCATTCTCCCTGTGACCTTACTTCCACTCAGAACAGAAACAACATCTGTTGCCTCTGTTACGATTCTGTAGCTTTAATGTTTTTGGTAGACTTTGCTTCTCGCCTTCTCCTAATCTATGGGTGAGTCAATTTTTTTCCTTCTGTGTTTAACTGTCTGATTTTATTGCTTGCATATGTTCCTAAGGAGACCAAACCTTCTTTTTTCCCCCTCTTCAGAATGGTTAAAATATGTTGGCAATAAGAAAAACAAGTTTTAAAAATGTTCTTAAAACTCACAAATTATGTTCTAGTTTTGCCTTACACACTGAAGATACAAACTATATAGAAGTAATATATGCCCCAATCAAGTTAACCATGTAGGAAAAATATATATATATATTTACCTCTGATACTGGCCTTCTTTGGATCACACATTGAGATAATTTCCGAAATCAAAATGCCCTCTTATAATTATTACTTATTTACAAGTCACTGATAACATTGATAGTTGCCATTAGGAAATTATTAAAACTGACATGTAGTTCCAAAATGTGTGCACTAATTTGTAAATCTAAGGAAGTTCTTAATTTGATATTTGCAGCTTGGAAAATATTTGCAAGACTGTCAGAGTTATGACATACATAACATTGTTTATTTCCTGTCCTTTCTACCTTACCAGAAATTTGGAGACTAAATTTAAAATATGAAAATGAAAAAGAAAAGACAGGGAGCTGGACTCTCTTCTCATCTTTATTGCAAGTTTTACCAGGAGCCTGGGTCTCATTTATGTCACCATGGATTTATTTTACAAGTTTGGACTTGCAAAAATGTTCCAGAATTTGAATGCCTTACACATGTTTTGAAAAGCAACTATATTATATGCAATGCACTGACCTTTTAGTGTTCATTTTGATTGGTTAATGGTTACACCTTTATAGCTCAGTCGGATTGTAAACAAGGGAAAAAAACAGAATTTATAAAGGTCAGGGAAGTTTAGTGGCAAAATTTATGAAACCTTACACTTTTCCTATGAATAAAAATGATTAAAATTTATACATTTCCCTCCTAGACATATACTTAGAAATACGTATTTTAAAAAATTAATTCAAAACAAACTACCAAATATTATTTTCTTAATTTTGCTTTAAATAAATTTTGCTTTGTGTGTACTTTTCCAAGAAAACTTCTCTTCCTTCACTGCACATCTTTCAAGTTCTTATTTTTAAAAATAAATGCATTGATTTTGCATATAGTTATGATAATAATACTAGAAAATCCTCAAAGTTCAGGTTTTTCCTTTTTTATTAAACATTGTTTCTCTAGTCCCTAGAACATAATGGCTTCATAAACACTATTTACTTATGAGAATTAAACCTTAAGGGAAAATACAAGCATTATAAGTAAGCATCCAAAGGATGATAGAAACCCTTCAATAGAATCTTAGCAATTCTTTTTTTTTTTTTTTTAATGTTTTATTTCTGAGAAAAAGAGAGAGAGGCAGAGGAGGGTCAGAGAGAGAGGGAGATACAGAATCCATAGCAGGCTCCAGGCTCTGAGCTAGCTGTCAGCACAGAGCCCGATGCAGGGCTCAAACTCACGAACCAGAGATCATGGCCTGAGCCGAAGCCGGACGCTTAACCCACTGAGCCATACAGTCGGGTGCCACCCAGGGGCCCCAGCAATTCCTTAAAAAAAATTTTAAATGTTTATTTATTTTTGAGAGAGAGAGATAGAGCATGAGCACGGAGAGGGAGAGGGAGACTCAGAATCTGAAACAGGCTCCAGGCTCTGAGCTATCATCACAGAGCCCAATGTGGGGCTCGAACTCACAAACTGAGATGGTGACCTGAGCAGAAGTAGGATGCTCAACTAACTCAGCCACCCAGCTGCTGCAAAATCTTAGCAATTCTTGCAACAGTCTTCCAGAATTATCTGCTCTTTTACTTCATTCCCCTTTGGCACAGAATCATTTGTGAGTCCAACTAAGAAGAAAAGAATTGAAAACGCTGGAAATTACAACTGATGTGAGTAGTCAGGTCACGCTTATCAGGACCATGTATTTCTAGAAAATGTTTAGAAAAAGTCCCTTTGCTTAAAAATGCGTGAAGGTGGGGAAAAAGACATTGCAAAAAGAAGAAAGAAAATGAAGTCAAGGGTATTGTTGCTGCAGAAACCCAGGTAACAAGGAGAAGAAGAGCTGAGGTGCAGAAAGCAATCAACACTCTTGAGAGTTGAGAAAGGGGAATGTAGAAAATTGATCAGCTTTCCAGAATGAGTAAAAATAGTCCCCGGCATGTCAATAATATATAGATTCTGACGAATCTGGCTTAGGCAAACACATAGAGGGTCTCTGCTGTGTGGGTGAATCATGCTGGTGTCTGGTGGTAAAGAAGACGAAAAAACTGCTACATTTATATATAGCTCTGGGGGTGTGGAGCAGGATACAAAGCTGTAGAGACCATTATTTTAATTTAATTCTAGACTGTTATTTTAGAGCTTTATTTAAGTATATTTCTGAAGAAGAATAATATACTAGTGGAAAAGTGGTAATTACCTGGATGGTGTCATGGGCAGTTTCTCAATGATCCCACCTCCCAGGGTCCATGCCCTTGAGGGATCCCCTCTCTTTGAGTTCAGGCTGGACGCAATGTCTAGTTTCTGATGCACACAATATAGCAAAAGTAATGGGATGTTATTTCTGGGATTAGGTTACAAAACAGATATGCATCTTGCTCACCCTCTCCCCACCCCTTGCTGATAACCTCTTCTGCTCTCTCACTTTCTTGCTAAGATTAAGAGAGCTGCCATGTAGTAAGATGCCTTATGGGGAGGCCCATGTTGTGAGAAACCAAAGGAGTCCTCAGACCAACAACTGTCAAGGAACTAAATCCTACCAGCATACTGTGTGTGTGCTTGGAAATGAACCCTTCCTTGTCAGGCCTTAAGATGACGGCATTCACACGGCTGCCTTCTCACACACACACACACACACACACACACACACACACACACACACACTTCTTTCCATTTCTATTGTCAGTACCCTTTGGCTTAGGTCTATAACTGACAATAAGGAAGAGGAGTCCGTGATGGTGCCCACATAGCTCTGAATTGGCAACCTCCTCCCTTTATATATCAGTGGAGTTTTGGAGGGATGTGTTTTCTTTCCACCAAGACTTTATGTAAAGTGTTCTAATCAGCTGGTCATTTTCCCCCTAATACTCACATTGAGTCAACTGCAAGGGAATATCAATTGTTTAAGAAAGTATTATGATCAAAGGAAGGGGAAATTGCATCTTCTAGGAAAGCCTGTGTGAAGAGCTAAAAAATGTTATGACACTGAATACATAGAAGACAGGGAACACTCAGGACATGAGAACAGTTATCAAAAGGAAGCCAGTTTGTGCCCAAAATAAATAGTTTGTATGCTGCCTCTGGCATATATATCAAAAGATACTAATAATTTTTAAATGAAAATATTAGCTTTTATAGTATGAAATCATTATATGGAATAAATATATGTGTATAATATATATGTATATATTTATTTCAGTTATTTAAGGGCACTCACTTGTTACAGGGACATGGGGAAATGTCAAGTAGAGACTGATAAAAGCACTGTATTGTATATTTAAAGTTTAAATGTATAAAGGTTTTATTGAACTGGATAGGATTTTCTGTATTCCCTAAAAGATTATAATGTGAATGAATTATATAGTAAGAAGGTACTTTTGTAATGTTAAAGTGAGGAAAATACAAAGACCCCACCCCCACCCCAAGAACTTATTATCTTGACAAAAGTGCATCATGCCAGAGAGTTATTTGGACTAATTTGAGGGTTCAACATTTTTACTCTTTGGTGGAACAAAACTGAATTTTGGGGTACTAAGGTTGTCATTTGCTCATGCCCCACCTGATGGATGCTTTACTACTGCAGTTAAAGGGATGTTCCTCAGATCAATCTTCCTTTCTTCTAATATTTACCATCTTTAAAAATTTACGGAATATTGACTCAGTTCTACCCTAGTCTTCCCTATATCCTCTGGGTCTTTTGATAATAGATGCTGACATTTCTGCCTGTCATTCATTCCAACATGTTCACAGGATTTATTTGTTTGTTATTTCTCCCTCCTTTAACCTGAGGCTTACAGAGCAAAGTAAATTGCTTACTCAGCACCACAAAGATGGTTCATGATAGTATTTCTGATAATTTCTGTAGTGACATCTATGTCATTACAGAGCTCTCTCCAGAGACACAAAGGGTTTATGTCTAACACATTTGAGGTACATCTGACCAACTGACTTAAAAACAAGACACAATGTCATATTCTAAGCTACTTCCTCATAACATGTTGGTTGAGGGGGCCCTGGGTAGCTCAGTCCATTGAGCATTCAACTCTTGATTTGGACTCTAGTCATGGGATCGAGCCATACCTCGGGCTTTGCACTGAGTGTGGAGCTTACTTGAGTTCTCTCTTTCTCCCTGTCCCTCCCCTACTCATTCTCTCTGTCTCTTTCTTGCTCTCTATCTCTCAAAAAAATTTTAATGAAAAGTTAAAACATTCTGGTTTAAATCTTCTATCTCTTCATTGTTCTGGATGTATTTCTGTGTACCTATAAGTCAGCCCCTCAAGATGAAGCAGTAGGAATGTCAATAAATATACCTGAATGGTCATCATAATAACAAGACATTTCTATTTTCATATCTGTCAGAGAGTTCAGAGTCACACTAGCAAGACCTCTTTCTAGAAAAGCCATCTTAAATCCTTTTTTGACAAATTCCAGATTTGTTTTTAATTTGAGAAGCAATTTGGGTGGTCCGTTGATTCCCAAGATGAGTGTGTAAAAAAGATAGCATGATCTGAAAGCCTGTATTTATTTTTAGAATATTCAGTTCAGCAAAAATTTCATGACCTAAAATTTTATGAATGTTAAGATGCTTTCAGAAAAGAATTAAAAGACCATATTAACATATAAAATACTAAAAGTAAGGGGAATGCAAGTGTGGCATGTAGTTCTGACTTGGTCGAAGGAATTGTTGCAACCATCAGAAGGTAGATAAATTATAAAATTACAATTTTAAGGACAACTGGGGCAACCAAAAGAGCTAGAAGAACTAAAATGTATAGACTGCAGAAACCTGCCAACGTGGGCTATTTGCTAATTTATTTCTCTGGAAGCTTTTTCTGACTGTGGGTAGAGGCTGAGGACTGGGCCTGGCCTGAGTGAATCTTGGGGTAAAGTACGCAGTAGTACACAAGAGTTTTTTCTGGAGAGCTATCTGAGGAGTTCTTGGGTCTATGAGAAACTATGCCAAAGGATTCTAGAAGGCAGAATGAAATCTTCCAGGAGCTCACAATAATTGGGAGATAAAATCATTGAAAGGGATGGGTCTGCCATAAACACATGGCCAACCCCAGTACCTCACCCCAGGTATTTCTCAGGTTTTGAAGCTGCAGTGGAGAAATATAGCAAAGAGCTAATCTAGATATCCCTGAAAGCTGGTTGATGCTAACATGGTAATAAAATCAAAATAAACAGAATGAAAAGGTGGACATTTTCACAAAGAATTTGAATCTATGTAAAAAATCAGGTAGACATTTTAAAACTGAAAAGCCCACTAATTGAACTTAAATCACTGAATAGGTTTAAATCACAGTAAATACAATAAAACCCAAATAAGTGAAACTGAAGAGAGATCCACAGAAATAATCTAAACTGAAGAACAGAAATTAGATAAAACAGAACAAAGCATCAAATACCCGAGCCACCATCAAAATGTCTAATATACCTGCAATTGGAGACCAGCAAAGATGCTTGAGAGGGAATAGGAAAGACAAATATTTGAAGAGCAATTGGTCAAGAATGTTGCAAAACTGGTAACGGAAATATGTCCATTTTTAAGAAACTCAACAAAACCTAAGCAACATAATACAAAGAAAACCATGACTGGGTAGATCTTAGACAAACTGTTGAACCAAGACAAAATGAAAGTCTTAAAAACAAGTAAAAGAGCAACACTAAGATTTTCCAAAAAAACCCTAAAGACAATGGAATGACATATTACTTTAACTTGCTGAGGGGAAAATTATGTCAATCTAACATTCTATGACCAGTGAAAATATACATATAAATGAGGCATAATAAAATCTATTTTGTCACATAAATGTTGAGTGAATGCTTACTTAGGAGACCTGAACTACAAGAAATATTTCAGTACTTCAGGCTGAGGAAAAATGATTCCAGAAAGAAGCCGGAAACTGCAGGAAGCAATGAAGTTCACTGAAAACAAACCTTAAAATATTGGCACAAGAAGAAAATTTGACAATTGGAATGAGCTCTGTATCAATTATAGAAACCATATATATAATTAACACATTTTACATACACACACACACACACACACACACACACACACACACAGAAATTTCAAGCACAGATGGATCATCTGGTAAATTCTTCTAAAAACTTAAGGAATGAATACAATTAATCTTATACAAACACTTTCAGGAAATACATACAAGAGAGAATTCTTCCTAATTTGCTGTGGGAAGCAAATATTGACACTAAAATCTGACAAGGGTATTAAAAGATTTTTGAGGAGGATATTTTCCATGAAGTAGACATGAGAAGGAGGGTAAGTTTAAGAATTGGTTTCTGGAATTTATAATATATGTTGAAATAAAACGTGGTAATGAGAGTGACTAAATAGTGCTTAACTTTTCCAAGGTTCTTATATTGTTGCAGAAGTGGTAAGAATACTATTGAAAGTTTAAGAAGTATAGAATAAATATGATACTATGCATAAATATTACAATTATAATATCTAAGATATTCAAAAAGGTGTAACAAGAGGCTAACAAACAATAAAAAAAGATCCATCTAAAAATGGCAAAAAAAAGGAAAGACAAAATACTGAAAATACTGCATAGCCATAAAAACAAATGTCATACCTAGAATTTATAAAGAACTCTTAGAAATCCATTAGAAAATGTAGATAATCTGGCTTTTCTATGGATAAATTACTTGAAAAGTCACCTTACATTAGAGGATGCAAATATATATATATATATATCAGAGGCACCTGGGTGGCTCAGTCAGTTGAGCATCCGACTTCAGCTCAGGTCATGATCTCACAGTCCGTGAGTTCGAGTCCCACATTGGGTTTTGTGCTGACAGCTCAGAGCCTGGAGCCTGCTTTGGATTCTGTGTCTCCCTCTCACTCTCTACCCCTTCCCCACCCATGTGAGCCCACACTCGCTCTCTCTCCATCTGTCTCTCAAAAATAAACATTAAAATTTTTTTAAAGAAAAAATCAAAATCTTAAAAAAATAAATCATACTTTTTAATGTTTTATTTACATTTAAGAGAGACAGCCTGAGTAGGGGAGGGTCAGAGAGAGAGGGGGACAGATGATCTGAAGCAGGCTCCATGCTGACAGCAGCAAGCCTGATAGTGAGCTCGAATTCACAAATGATGAGATCATGACCTGAGGTCAAGCCAGATGCTCAACCAACTGAGCCACCCAGGCACCCCCCAAAAATATATCACTAAAGCTACACTGAAATATCACTACATGCCCACAAAATAACTAAAATTAAAATGACCAATACTACCAAGTCTTTCAGAAAGCATGGAATAACTGCAAGTGTGGTGTATTGCTGGTGGAAATTTAAACCTGAAGAGACATATTGGAAATCTGTTTTGGCAATGGCTATTAAAGATAAATATTAATATGCCCTCTGTCTCAGCAATTCCACTCCTGGATATATACTCATGATCAGTTAATGCTTAAGTCATTCAAAAAATATATATAAGAATATTCAATTAGCCTGATTTATCATAGCCTCAAATTGAGAACAGATGAATAATCCAATGCTAAATAATTTGCCGTCTATCCATCAAATGAAATACCTATATTGCAACTGACAGAGTTCAGGAAAGGCAACCTCAAAATATGACACCATGGCATATTGAATATTTTGAGCTGAAGAAACTTGAGAAGGGGCAGGTGCTGGAAGAATTTCCCCACCTTCCCCTGAAGCAGGTTTTAAGACCCTAATGTGAAAGGTGCTCTAGCTATAAACAAGGTAGGGAATATTCTTATCTCCAAACACTAGGGACTCCGCCCTAGAGAATCTGAATGAGCAAGCCTTCCTTTTTCCCAACTTAGCTCATATTCATTTTTGTCCTATCACATTTTCCCATAATTTTCTGGTCTTCATCAAACCTAGCATAAAAATGCTCAGCTTTAATTGCTTTTTCCTAATGAAGTCTCCTATGTTATGCAAAATTTCTATTAAATAAATTTGTATGCTTTTCTCTTGTTAATCTGTCTTTTGTTGCAGAGATTGTCATCAAGAACTGGAAAAGGTAGAAAGAAAAGATACTTTTTCTTCCCTACACAATAGTAATGAATTATTAATACATACAATAATATGATAAATGTTTAAAGCATAATGTTGAATATAAACAGCCATATGCAAGAGGGTATATACTGCATGAATGAAATTCATTAACAGGCAAATGAATCTATGTAAGTTAGAGATCAGAATAGGAGTTATCTTCTGATTATTGTTATGGGCTGAGATGATAGATTTCTGGGGTGCTTGTACTATATTCTAATTTGAGTTATAGTTTTGTGTGCATACTTATGCAAAAACTCACTGAACTGTATATTTAAGATCTGTACACTATATTAATAAGTTATACATTAATATTAAGAAGAAGGAAATAAGTAAACAAAGCTAGTTTTGCTAAACAGATACTCAGCCCCATGATCTCATAATTCCAAATTTAGGTATATACCCAAAAGATATGACTGGTTTTTGGGTTTTTTTGGGATTTGTTTTATACTGAAGGACATTTACGGGATTCTCACAGCAACAGTATTTTTATATCCAAACACTCAAAATAGTACAATTGTCTACCAACAGAATGGGAAATTAAATTATGGTTCATTGATACTATGGAATAAAATACAGTAATTAAAAAGAATGAATTTCTGCTACATTTGGAATGTCACAGACATGCTTGCATTCATATAAAGTTCCTCAGGAAAAATCAATCTGTGGTAGAAGTCAAAATTGTGTTATATTTGGGAGAAGCAAATGAGGCATAAAAGAAGCCTCTGAAATGCTGGTAATGTGCTGTATCATGATAATGGTGGTCAAATGGCTGAGTTCATGTCGAATTCTTGAGGTTATACACTTAAGACTTCTGCACTATTTAGTATGTATCTTTGTATTCAATTGTAAGGGTTATTGTAACCACAAAGATACCACAAACAGTGGCTTAAGACAGTGTATTTATTGCTTCACAGTTTTGGAGTCTGGAAATCTGATATCAGAAAGTCAGCGAGGGTGGTTCCCTCTGAGGGCTGTGAATCTGCTCTTGCCTCACTCCTAGCTTCTGCTCCCTTGCTGACAACCTGTGGCCTCCTTGGCTTGTATGTGCATCGCCCAACCCTACACCTCCACATGCTTTTTCCTTCTATCTCCTCGTATAGTGTTCACTCTGTTCATGTCTGACCCTGTGTTCAAATGTCCCCTTTTTATATGGACAGTAATCATTGGGTTAGAGCCCAGCCTAATGATCTCATTTCCACTTTATTACCTCTGTAAATACCCTATTTTCAAAGAAGGCCATGTCCGGAGTTCCCAGAGTTTGGGACTTCAAAATATATTTTTGCAGAAATGTAATTCGGCCTATAAGAAACATACACTATTTGTTTTAAAATTCCCAAAATTAAAAGTAACAGAAAAAGGAATGGAATGGAAATGAAAGTCAAGTAGGGCTGCAATAAACCTTGATGATAGAATACCTATTTCTTGTTTTTTAAATTATTTTAAAGTTTCTATTTATTTTGAGAGAGAGAGAGACAGCATGGGTGAGGGAGGGGCAATGAGTGAGGGAGAGAGAGAATCCTAAGCTGACTCTATGTTGTCAGCAGAGCCTAATGCGAAGCTTGAGCCCACAAAGCCATAAAATCATGACCTGAGCTGAAACGAAGGAATGGATGCTTAACCAACTGAGCCATCCAAGCATCCTAGAATGCCTCTTTCTAAACCAAATGTTAGAATGGCTTGAAACATGTTAGAATTGAAAATTTTAGAGCTAGAAGACACACTTGAGCTTTTATTTTTTTTCAGCTAAAACATTTAGACCCACAATAGTTTTTTTAAGGCACACATTTAAATCATTAATGGAAGGATTTCGCCTAGAATCCCAAACATCCACCTTCCCTTTCCCCAAGGTAACCATAGCTTCACATTTTGCTAATTTTCTCAAATTATTTCTAGAATGTTTACCAAGATCACATTTTCTTAATCCTGACTTAGCATATCTTTGTCCATGTTTTTGTGGTTTATGTAAAGAAAGCTAGATTAAGGGACTTTCACTGCAAAGGTGAAAATCAGAATGACATGTGTGAAGCTATAACTCTTGTTACCATCTGGCATACACAAGGGTGTCATACTAAATGAGATCAGAATGAGCTCCTTGGAAGTAAACCTTTAATAGACTAGGGAACTTTAAGGGCATCTTTCCTCGAATGTTTTAATAGAGCATTTGAGGATGATTTCTGCACAGCTGGCCAGTGAAGGCAATCTAGATTAGTTGCCAAAACTAGGTTTTAAGTGAATTCACAATCCATCACAGTTCTTTATAAAAGACAATGGAACTTTTGATGAGTTAGCAAATAAAAATCTTTTCTAATCTGGAGCCCTTACATTGATAATGTATCATGATTAAAGGTTTCCTCCCTCCCTCCTTTCCTTCCTTCCTTTTATTTTTTCGCCTTTTCTGTTTCTCATGACATGAGGCTTATACAGATCAATCATTAAAGGATAGTGATTTCAACACATATCAGTTCGATCACATGAATCCTATAGTCCTGTTAGAAATATATTAAGGTAATAAAAAGAAATGTCAAGGGAAATTCTAAATAATGGAAATGCGAATTCCCATATTCTATGTAAAAATTACATGGTCTTTTTGTCAGTAGAGATGACTGAATTGCTAACATTGCCAATCCTTTTCTTTTTGACTGAGCCAAGATGAAGCAACATTTAGCAGATGAACTGAGCAAAGAAAACCTCTCCCTTAGTAACAGAAGCAAAATTAATATTATACCATTAACTAGCAAATGCACATAAAGTTAAAATTACCTTTATGATATGGGTCTTGATGCACTTCTGTAGAGCGTGCTTAATGGAAACCTGATTCACTAGCTCATAATCAGTTATCTAGAATTCATCTTCAGTCAATCCATCCATGTTTTGGAAGACTTTCACTTGTTTGCTCAGAGGAAGCAGATGTTCAGTTCTATCTTTGATTTTGGAAATTTGGTCGTTGTGCCTTATAGTGTCAGAAAGATGATACAAGATAATGAGGCAAATCGCTAAGCATATTCTTAGCAGTAAGTTACTAGTACCTTTAGTTGCTGTGGCATCCAAACCAGGCAGAGGCTATTTCCTGAGGTAACCTGTATATTTAGGGCAAACATGCATGTTAGTCTGTAGTACTTGGTGGTTATTGAAATATTTCTCATGCATATGAAGACCTAGTAACAAAGATACAGGCTTTAGGCATGTTAAAAAAATGACTCCTTGGTGATAAACCACCCATGAATAATACAAATTCACTCCTCACCCAAGAAATGTGAAATCATGTGATTATTTAATATCTGATTATTCTGGTTTAGGATGTTCTGTATTTTTTTTGTGTGTGTGTGTTTTATTTATTTTTGAGAGAGAGAGAGAGAGAAAGCAGGGGAGGGTCAGAAAGGGAAGAAGACACAGAATCCAAAGACAGGCTCCAGACTCTGAGCTAGCTGTCAGCACAGAGCCTGCCGTGGGGCTCGAACACACAAACTATGAGATCATAACTCAAGCCGAAGTCAGATGCTTAAGCAACTGAGCCACCCAGGCGCCCCATGATGTTCTTTAATTTTAATCATAGACTCACATTAACAGCTAGAGACCTGGATGGTACCTGTCCTATAATTGCAAGCGACAATATATAATGTGATTTGTGTGTGTGTCTATGTAGGTATGTAATATCTAGTGTGAAATACACAGTAATGATTTAGAAAGTTAATAAATTAGTTGGAAAATAAGATAGCAGCATCAAGAAAATAATTCTCATCTTTTTTGGGGATGGAGGTGGATGGAGGGATTTATAAATGTGATACCTCATGTCCTACATAATGAAAAGTTTGACTTCAGGAAATTTGCATTACACATCTACTTAGTCCATTGGCCATCTTACATGTTTTCAATATAGGCTCCATTCTCCTCCTCCCTTCTTCTCCCACTCCCCTGCCGCAGGGTCCTTATACATTGCTGGTCACAAAGTGGCCTTGTTTCTTGCCTGTTGCAGCCATTGATCTTCTATATCTATCCAGATAACTCAGCATGGATGTTTTGATTGATGGCTCCAAAATTAACTCTGAGGTTATATTGTAAGAAATGTTGTGTGTGAGGGGCTCCTGGGTGGCTTAGTCGGTTAAGCGTCCGACTTTCGCTTAGGTCATGATCTCGCGGTTAGTGGGTTCGAGCCCCGCGTCGGGCTCTGTGCTGACTGCCAGCTCAGAGCCTGGAGCCTGTTTCAGTCTGTGACTCCCTCTCTCTCTGACCCTCCCCTGCTCACGCTGTCTCTCTCTCTCTCTCTCCTAGAAATAAATAAAAACATTAAAAAAAAAAAAAGAAATGGTGTGTGTGTGTGTATGCATTGTTGTTTTGTTTTGTGTTTTGTTTTGTTTTGTTTGCTTTTTCAGCAATTCTTTCCAGGTCTTCAGAGTGTTTTCACACAGACATTTCACAAAAGCCATTTGAGAATTGCTAACATTTGGCATGTGCACTTCCTCTTTTCAAAAAGAAAAAAGTGTCTCCCATTTTTTCTGAGTTCTTTTTGGGTTGTGTTTGTATCCCTACTTTCATTTTATTTCTGCACTTATTCATTAGTTTTTAGTTGAAACTCTCTTGTGAGGTCAAATGTAGAGGTTGGACTAGAACACACATTAATTACAAACATATCTGGTCACTTCTGGCATGACAGCTCAGAAGACGGAACCAGCCACATTCTGAGTTGAAGATAAACTCTGGCACAGTGGAAGGAGACATACAGAATTTTCTTAAGGGAACAAGAAAAAAAATGATTTCTTGCAGCATTAGAGGCCAGATAGTGAATATGGTCAGCCTTTTTTAAGTTCAGTATTCTATTTACAAAATCACAAGACTTTTATAAATTGCCAGACCGCCTTGCATAAACTAAATGCCAACAGAACAGTGACCTTTCAAATTACCGGCGCAACAGAAGCCAAGATCAGAAAGCTCAAACTTAAAGCAAACACTGACAAGAAATCCTGCAGAAATGACTTCTGCGTCTGGTCAACATAACATAACATGACACACTGTAAAAAGTGTTTGGCTTTTTAGGTAGAATGGTCTATTGTGGCTTAACTGCTTTTGAAAATATGAATCTGGAGATCTGTGGTTAGGTTATCTTAACCTAAATTACTATTATTTTTTTAATTTCAAAGAGAAAGAGTGGGAAAGTTTGGTAGAAAAAGATTTGTCAAATATGATTGTAATAATGTTCATAATAGAGGTAAAAAAATGGATGGACCAGGCTGGGGTCTAGAAGGGGGCAGAGTTAGAGGTTTGGGGCAAAGGAAGTTAAGTTGCAAAAAAAGATGAAACCATATTATATAAGAATTTTATTTTTTGTTTTTTTTAAAGGTCTCATTTGAAATATGTAAGGGAGATAACTTTAAAAATACATCATGAGGAAATTTGAATCAGAGTTCCAATTTTTTTAAAATGTTATCAGCTTCTGTTGTTTTCCTATTTCCCATACGTTTCTTTTTAAGTTTCATTTAAACTGTATGAAAGTGCAGATACCAAGGGCTTTATAACAAAATTAAATTCATATATATGTATATATTTGCATGCATATATTCAAAGATATTTTTTTTATTCTATACTTAAAATGTATCTTTATAAATGCCTTAGAACTGATGAAATGAAAGTATATTTTTTTTCCTGTGTCTTTAGTTCTCTAGTTTGAAGTTTTTCTGTCAACATTTAATTTCAACAACATATTCTCATCAATGGTATAAAATCAGAAAATAGCAGGTTCTACCGTGTCTGCACTTGAATAGATGACAAGAGGCTCGTGTCTGATGACTAATACTTTCCAAATACATATGTACTTCTTGTATATCCGTATGAATGGTTGTAAGAGGACCGAGGAAATATTTTAGAGATGTATCGCTATGTATAGGATTTTGAGGCAATTTCAACTGCTTTCACATTTGGAAATTTTGGATGAATACGTTTCTCTTTCACAGCAAACATGGTGTGTATGTGAACCATCTCTAGCCAGATTTTATTGTAAGTGTTTGAAAGGATATTGCAACTATGGGATATTGCCAGACTGTTAGTAAAAAGCAAATTGAGTCTATTGAGAGATTAATTCACCAGCCAAAAGAAATACATTTGCCTTGGAGTCATCAGATATTCTACCCACCGAACTCATCCTCAAACATAGCATAACTAATGAGTTTCCTAAACCAATTAAACATAAGCAGGAAGCATCAGTCATCAGAACTGACTATTTTCAGCTAATCAGCTGACTGTACAAACTGCATGGCATTGAGGGAAGATGGAACACCCTAAACGTTGTTTTTTCACTGTCCTCACTTTGCTTCTCAATTTTATGGATGTGATGTCTTGCACAGGATACTGTAAATGAGTATAGTGCCTTCTATATAAAGTGCTTCCCCTTGCATTGTTATTCAGTGGAATAAAATAAGTTTTAATGGGCTTAAGTGATTTGCTTAAAGGCACACAATTAATGTATATCTGGGACTCAAAATCATGCCCTTTTCTCTGTTATGGTTGTTCTATAAATATGTATGTGTTGATTGACTTTCTACCTTTCATGGCTTGGGAATGTGTTCAAGTGTTCAAAATATTGCCATCTTTACAACTGGGAAGACTCCAATCAAGACAAGACAATATAAGGATGAAGGGAAACATTTTACCCTGCATGGGTTCCCTTTTTTAAAGACAGCATCATGGTAACTAGTATCAGTTCCTCTCGATTGTAATAATAATCATGATACAAATAACTAACCATTACTGAGCACTCACAATATGGTAGCACTCTACATAATTAAGCCCAATTAATAGTCTCAAAACCTTCCAAACAGACATTCTTCTCCTAATTTAGAGATGCAGAGAATGTAGGCCCAGAGAGTAATGTTAAAATTTTAAGGTTTTAAGTTTCTAAAAAATTCTAATATTTTCTATTTTATGAATGTATGGAACAGCTATCCATGCGTATGATAAAAGTATGTAGCATGAGTATATCTACTTTAATATGACTGATTTTCATATGGCACTTAAAAATTGACTTCATTATCATTCTACAGGGTCATTTTATTTGTATATGTTGCTTTTTGTTAAGTGTATTTTTTTTTGAGAGAGTGAGCAAGCTGAGCAAGGGAGGTGCTGAGAGCGAGAGCGAGCGAGAGAGCGAGGGAGAGAGAGAGAGAGAGGGAGAGAATCCCAAGCAGGCTCCATGCTATTAGTAGAGACCGATGCAGGGCTCAGTCTCAGGAATCATGAGATCATGACCTGAGCTGAAATCAATAGTCAGATGCTTAACCAACCGAGTCACCCAGGCACCCCCGTGTATGTTGTTTTAAATGTGCACATGTGGAAACTGTTTTGTTTTACTTAAAGACATGAGGAAAGGCTTGTCTTTGATGGAAGCTGTGTATGTTTCTCCAAAGTGGCTTAAGAATAGTATGTGAAATAACACTTGCCCATGAAGGTGGAACCAACAGACTGATGAAGGAGTGATTTGTGTGCTGCCTCCCAGGCTTTGGAGGAGGAGAGGGCTGTAAAGAGCTGATTTTCTATGAAAGAACAGGGGGATATTTCATTGCCTGGTGACCCAAATCATAAAGCCAAAGTCCCTTCCTGCTCTAGAAAAAAAATAAATATTTTATATAAATAAGTTTTTGACCCTAGATTCTATTCCTAGGTCTTCATTTAAAAAGGTAATTGGAATGCCCCCTTTCTATCGAGCTAATAGGATGGCAAATGTAAATATTTTGGGTAAGTTGTTCTTGGCATAATCCTTCAATGTTAACTTTTTATTTAAACAGTATGTTACATGCCTCCAGGAGCTCAGGAATGAGATGAACTTCTGATTAAGATTAACAAGAAAAATAATTTGACAAGATGACAAAACTAAATTGTTAGTCTGCTTCACATTATTTTCACATTATTTCTTTTAATTTTACCTTGTTGCATATTCATATAGTCCAACTTTGAAATAAGGAATATAGGGGCACCTGAGTGGCTCACTCAGTTAAGCATCTGACTCTCAGTTTCTGCTTAGGCCATGATTTCAATGTTTCATGAGTGTGAGCTCAGTGTCGGGCTCTGCACTGATGGTGTAGAGCCTGCTTGGGTTTCTTTCCCTCTCCCTCTCTCTCTCTCTGCCCCTCCCAGACTCATGTTTTCTCTCTTTCTCAAAATAAATAAACTTTAAAAGTTTTAAAAAGAAATATATACTGAGTACCTTTTAAGAACTGACTATGCCTTCTCCTTTGATGTGAATTATATCCTTCAAACTATGTATGAGCTGCATAATATATACTCGATTAATGTCATTGAATAAATAAGTGAATTCATCTACCAGTCAATAAGCATGAATCCAAAAGCTATTCTAGAATATCATGGCCTCTGAAGATCTGAGTAAAAGTGAAAGCACTTTCCTAAATTAGACATAAAAGGCATGGAAGACAGGATATATTTAATAAGTCATTTTCAAATTGCAAATGAATTAAAGCTTATTTACTCAGCATCTATAATGTGGAAATCCCTCTAGTCATGAGTGGGAGCATAAATATGATTAGATCATTGTCTCATCTTTGAGAAAGATATCAGAAAGACACCACGATGCTCAAGAAAGTTAACTGAGTGCCTGTGAATGGTACACAAGATTGAAAAGATCCAAGAAATATGTATGGAGTGAGAAAAGAGTTACTTAAGATTGAATTTGAGATTTAGGTGTAATATGATGAGTTGCAAAAGAAGAAAGGAGATATTCTATGTGGAGGAAAAACAAGAGTTGAAAGTGAGAAGATTATGAAACAAGCACAGACAAAATTATACACATAAATTCACACAGTTTCTGTGTGACAAATTGACTGCTCTGGGGCAGAATTTGGGTGCTGGGGGATTGTGCTTAGACATAATTAACAACAAAAACATTTTTTTTTACTATATTTGAACTGTATTTTCTAGGCCCCATTTCCAAATGTGTGTCAGTGGGTGTTGAGTGAGGGGAAGTGGTAATTTGCTTATGTAAATTTGGAAAATGCGAGGTGAATCTCAACTGTTAAACAAGATTGCTTACTTTGAGGTTTCTTAGGAGCTTTTAGTTGATGGGTATCAAGAAGGGGCCATCATAGGAATTTCACAACCATTTTGCCACAGGATCTTTTTCTCTATTTGTCTATCTGTAGTGATATTTGAGAACTAGCAGTTTTTGACTGTTAAGGGTCAAAAAGAGCAGAAAGGCAGAGAGAAATGACATGGTGAAAGTACTGATTTGGGGAAAATAATTTGGTGGTAGTAAATGGAAAGAATGATGTCCCCTGCAATCAGGGGTTGGGAAGAGAAGTTGTAATGATACGTGAAGAGTGGAGATGAAAGTTTTATTTTAAGATACAAAGCAGTAGAGTACATTTTTATATCCAATCACCGCGTAGAGATGAAGTATTGTAGCAAGAGCTGCAGATAAGGACTTGCGTGTAATTTGTATACAGCTGAGAGCACAATCTGTCGGGAGGGATTCCCAGAAAGAGACTACAAAGCAAGAACAGAGGTCTCTGCTATTAACTGAAACATTTATCTTAATTTTCCTGGAAGTGTGAGGAGAGAGATGATCAAGCTAAGAAGAAATTGGAATACTTTAATCCAAAAGATGTGGGGTTTGAATAAGGATCCTACTGGGAAAAGCTTGCTTTTTGTTGATTAGGAATGTATTGGGGATTTTTGCAAGGTAAATTTATTAGGGTTGTGAGAAGGAAAATAAACATTTATGGATGTATGATGATTGAGAAGGAAGAAAATGAACCTTGTAAGGCAGAACTTTCATGCAGAGGACCCAGAGATATTGATCCCATCAGAGGGAGATAGGATTATTGGGAACTTGGGAGAATGGGTCAGATGGAATTATGGATATTATTTTGATGGGTTGGTCATAGGAAATTGACTATGTCTCATGTTCAGGGGCTTGGAAACAGTGAGAGGGATTGTAAAGAGGCTGAGAAACTGAAATGTGGAGAAAAGGTAAAATAAGATGGCTTGTTCCCCGGAGTATGATCTTCTCAGTAAGGGGTGTGTTATGGAATGTTAATCTCTTGTTTGGAAGAGTATGCAGGAGAATCAGAGGAGATATCTTTTAAAATTTAACATCTATTAACACATTAGGAGGTGGTAATAGATAGAAATAAATTCTGACCAGAATTTTTAAATTATTGTCAAATTGTCTTACCATTTCATTCTTGTTAGGAAAAAACTTAATTTTAAAGAATTATACTATTTCACAATGTGTGACCTAATTTTATTTTTAAGTTTGAAAACTTATAAATTTTCAAAGTCCAGCTGCTTTAATGTAAGTGTTCCTTAAATGCTAAACATATTCATCTTAGTTGTACTGAGGATATTTCACCCTTTGTTTTCCAATATGAAATATTGTCATTGGACTACATGTTTAATTATTATCTGCCAATCAATACCATTATCTAGAAAACAACCCTACTACTTTCATGAAGCACCCCCAAAATTTTAATGCCCATTAAGTGTTCAGCAGTGGTACATTTCATTCATAATATAGCAGTACCCTCTAGTGCTCATGCTTGGTCATATGTTCTCCTAAACTGCCTTACAGGAGTATATGCCACATATTAAATCATTTCACTCATCTTAGCTTTGAGTAAAATATTCTATTATTCATGACATCATCTTCTTGAAAAGGAGTTCAGGCATTTCCAATATTATTCAAAAATATTACTATCACTCTTGTGCTGTAAGGAGAAATGGCTATTCCATCCATTTTGCTCATATTAGTGAATGAATTACTTGAGAACCAAGAACCATGAAGTTGGTTGAATTTCTTAAATTATTTGTAGAAATAGAAATATGATCTAAATCTTTTGTTCTGAGGTTCAGTTCTATGCTATATGCATTGGACTATGCATCTGATCCAAGAAAATTTAAAGCTATATACACATTTATATGCAAAGTTCTACATTTTTTTAACAGAATAATTTCTTGAAGAATGTTGCTATACTATGTTTTGAGAAATTCTGGGTTGTTGGCTTACAGCACAACACAGTAGTATAGACCAGTACACTGCAGAGAGAGTTGTGTCATCCTGGAGTTTGAATGACAGAGTCAGATTGACCAAGCTTAAACATGTTGATTCAGAGACAAAAGATTCTCCAGCCAAATTATCCATGAGCCAGAAGGCCTGGTTTATTTGCTTTCCAAAGCCTCAAGCAAAGCTTCATCACTGATAAGCAAATTGTAGATCTTTATAGCTGTAAGACCTTGCTCATTATTTATTATTATTTTAGTGTTTTAATTTTTCTTACAGACTTAATTTGGTAAGGTATTCTCACCAAAATAGTAGAGCCCCATAAGAAAATCATTCTAATATCTATACGTTTCTGAATCGTTTCCTTAGATGACTTGAGTTTGCCATTAATACATGATTTTGGTATCCATATTTAGTTGTTGCAGAGTAGGTCACCCAAGCCCAACAAATGGGAACTCCAGATGGGCAGTGGCGGTGGCATGGCTGAACACGTCAGCGGGGAGTGTGATGATGAAGACGGATGTGGGGGATCAGGAAGTGGAGAAGTCAAGAGGACGCTGAAGATCACAGACTGTAAGTGCATGGATCTAACATCACTTCTAAAGAATCAATTTTGAAATATAATTGAAGATAATTATTATTATTATGAATGTAAAGTAATAATGACAGTGAATTCAGAAGCATGCAAATGGAACTGGAAATGAAAATGAACTCATTTTTAAGTTATTCAGGACATGTATTCTTGGGGGATTTATTATGTTTAACTTATGGCTTTAAACAGAAATGGCATTTTTATTTTTTCTGGAAAGACTAGTGAAGGACCAATTCTGAGAATTAAAGGCTTTAAAGGCAGATAGTCCCCAGGGAATGAAATAACTATTGGGGTGGCTATTAATGCATATTGGTAAATACTGTCAAACCAGGATATGTAAACTCTACTAAATAATCAAATTCTGCAACTTCATCATATTGTGCCATTATATACAAGATACTTTACCAGGTTTTCATCATAGTCAGATTGCAAAGAAATTGATTGAATATACAGTTAGTCATAGTGGGATAGTACTTAGATTTAACTCTTGGGAATTTGTTCTCCCAAAAAAACTCTCAGCAGTCATTTGCCTTGTTGCAGTTGTGTGGGTTTGAAAACCATTTCTGGTATGGCTGGACTGGTCACCCCCACAAAAGAGGAGCTTCCAAATGACAATGGCCACAAAAAGTCACCAGATGAATTTTGTTTTCTTTTCTTCACTTTAAAAGAAGAGGAATATTGGCTCTTCCTTGTGAGGCATATGCAGATGTTCTGGTGGGCCAGACAACCAAAGTTACCAACTGAGAAAGAAGTATGAAAGTTAATGTACCCAGGGCAGCTACCTTCCAGCTCTTCATTTATCTCAGGTCATACCAAAGGTGATTCCTTTATAAAGTAATTTTCTGGACCTGTGCTACCCTATCTGGAGGCTAGCCTGATAGTTTCCCTCTAAATTACTAAGGGCTGCTCTGGAACTGTGAGACATGTCCTTTCATCACTTTGGGAGGAGAAGAATTCATTTACTTTTCACTTCTTGTAGTAAATTTAGAACACTATACATGCTTCAAACATCAATACCCCATTCGTTCTACGGTCTTGTTTTATAAGGCAAATATATTGGTTAAAAAAATGGAAGCCAGAGAGATGCAAAATCTAAAGGGCAATTAATATAAAGAAATATGTGTTCCTGTTAGAAACAGAAATAAATTTAACATAGGAAGTAAATAGATGGGAGTTGCCTGGGTGGCTCAGTTGGTTAAGTGACTGACTTTGGCTCAGGTCATGATCTCACGAGCCCCATGTTGGACTCTGTGCTGACAGCTCAGAGCCTGGAGCCTGCTTCAGATTCTGTGTCTCCCTCTCTGTGTCCCTCCCCTGTTTGTGCACTCTCTCTCTCAAAAATAAATAAACACAAAAAAATTTAAAAACAAGAAAATAAATAGATGGGATTTAGTACACTGGAGCAGCAATTGAATCAATGGCCACAAATTTTCTTGATGTATTAATGCAATTTTTTTGTGAAAATTAAGTGTCTTTTACTCTTGTAGGGGCAGGTCAGATATGTGTTTTTGTTACTGGTATTAATATAGTTTATCAGATTGATTCTTCTGTTTTCTCTATATTTTGTTGTTTAGGACAAAACAATAAGAAAAGGAGGAACTAGAAAATGAAAATGAAAGGGTTTTCACTGGAAAAAAATAATTTTCACTAAGAGTTAAAGTGTCCTCCATTGTATTTGGAATTATGATATTTATCTATTAGGATAATAATAGTTAATCTTTCATTTTCATTCTATCTTGAGTATTTCCATGCACCATAATTTTATTGTCATTTGACTATTAGTACGGTTTTAAGGCATAAACATTATTATAAAAAGTAGTTGAAGTTGAAACTTCATCTATAAATTATGTGTGTGTGTGTAGAATTAGCATTTTTATAGGGATTTTTTTTTTTACTCTGGGAGTTATTTATAAGCTCAAGAACTCATTATGTATTAATAGATAACCCTTTCTTTGTTGTTTATTTCACAAGAGAAGTAGAGATAGTGGGGGATATTCAACCACTAATAATTTTCTCACAAACCATCTTGTCAAGGTGGCAAGAATGAATTTTTACCTCAAAACCTTGTTTTCAATTATTACTGGTATGGACAGGTATGGTGCAAGCAGCTATCTATCAGAATTGGAGAGATTTAAGATATAGAGGGTTTTCAGCAACTTCAGGCAAACATTAAAAAAAAATCCACAACTGCTATAAGTGGGTTGCCTATCATGTTTCTCAGAGTTTATAGCTGTTGCCTTTCAATTTTTAATAAGTGGTTAGGAAACCACTGTGGATAGTAGGCTGAAATAAATAGGGGCAGCGAAAGTAGCAATGCATAGGTCATGTTTCTATTTTTATACAGAATGGTCATATTTTCCTTGTGTTTGGCTCATTTGATATATTGCTAAAGCAAGTTAAGACCTACTTCTTTTTTATTTTATTTTTCATAGCAGAGAAAATAGATTTTATGTATTTATTTTTTAATTTGTATATTTTATTTTTTTAAATAGTTTATTGTCAAGTTGGTTTCCATATAAGACCTACTTTTAGATGGTTGTAATGACTTAAGACTCAAGTGCTCTAGAAAGTTTACCAGGTGTCATTGAGTAAAGAACTTGAAATGCACCATTGTTTCCTCCTTACACTGATGTGTATTCTTTATAAATAACCTAACTAGAATACAGTTCATTTTGTCACCTCAAAAATGTCTGATTAG
Source organism: Hyaena hyaena (assembly GCF_003009895.1). Classification (NCBI taxonomy): domain Eukaryota; kingdom Metazoa; phylum Chordata; class Mammalia; order Carnivora; family Hyaenidae; genus Hyaena; species Hyaena hyaena. Next base: position 105,507 of record NW_024081583.1, read on the forward strand.
AAAGTCATACTAATACGTATTTATGTAATTAGCCATGTAGGATTACATGGAATAATGCTAATATTGTGTTCTGCAAATGTGACTTAGCTTCATTTATGACAACTTATAAAGTTGATGAATATTTTACTAATTATCCCTTGACCTGATGTTCTGTCTGTTCTTGTTCATGTTTATTTTAGAAAACAGAGGGCACTGTACACTTTAATGTGCAAGGTATTATATCAAAATATTTATATACCTTTTAGGTATCATTTTGTTTTCATCACCAATGGTATCAAAAAATTTAACAACATTTTAACTTTTAAAACGACCTGGTGGCTATAATGAAATGAGAACTGATGAGTTTCTTATAAAAAGCAGCCATCTATACTATGCAGTGTTTACTCTTAGGAAACAGAAAATGTTTTTTATTTCATTAAAATGATTTAAAAATTCCAATCTTATGGGAACTTACTCTATGGTTTTTCATGGTATTAAACTTGGCTCATTTGTGTAGGTATGGTTATTTCACTAGTAACCTGGAATTGTAGGATCAAAATGACTTTGAACCTTCATTTTACCTCACTTGACACTTGGCATCCTTTCAAAGTAGCCAATTGATACAGGTTCTAAACACCAGTGGAAGAAAACAAGTTCTGTTCTTTTAGCCCCATGGAGAGCAAACCTACCGACACTATCATCAATATGTTTTCAACTACTTGACTGTTCTTCTAAAACCCAAAATTCTGATAGTTTCAAATGTTGACAAACAAGCTAGAATGCCACTAAAATACAGGCTGTAGCAAAACTATTCTGTGTATAGTTTTAGAATCTGTAGTAGCATTGCTTGCAATTCTTACGTGATATTATAATTTATATTTTAAAGAAAAACACAGACTATGTATTGTATAATCAGATTCACTTTGATAAAGTGGTTCATGGTGACAACTCAGGCACAGTGAATTTGCCCGCAGTTTGATTCAGATATAATACATTCAAGATTAGTAGGATGATTTTTAGTCTTCAAATTGTCTGAGATAACTTCTATTGTCATATTCCTAATTGCTTATACAACGTTATAGAGTGTGTTTAGCAGTTTTTAAAATAATTTTATGTTAGCCAAGCAGCTATAAATGGCAACAGAGATTGTTTGGTGTGTGTTCAGATGACTTTTTTCCTAGCGGTGCTCTCAACGTGTCTCTGCAGAAGGATCATCTTATGAGTTCCTAAGGACTGGTGCATTCAGGGTCCCGGGGCGGCATTCTGGTCCCTCAGCCGCCCAAAGTCTTTCTTCAGGAGGACTGTTAGCCTTAGGTTCTTATTTCATGAGTTGCTCTTCCTCTTGCCTTTGTTTGGGTTTTCATCATCATCCCATATTCTAAATACTTGAAGAACCCGGGACTCAGTTCTCAAAACTTTTTATCATCTCTGTTCTCCAATGATTCCCTGTTGCACAAACTGCTTTCTGCACTATGAGACCAGTGGTGAAATGGTACCCAGCCATTGATAGCACCATCTAGTTTATGAAGCATTCCCCTGTGTTTTATCTCAGGAGGTAAGCTTATGAATACCAGAGGTATTCAACTTAATGGAGATTAATTGGGAAGTAGAAGAGAAATACATTAAAATATAAAGTTACTAGATCTGGAAGGAAACTTTGGTTCACATTCAATAGCCTAAAATAAATAGAACTATTGTTTATATTGGCTTTGGACTTGTCACTTAGTAACTAACCTTAGAGCAGCTTCTAACAGATGGATCTACAGCATGGTACTAACAATGACCTTGGGAAAGAAAAGTATATTCCATGTGCATAGTAAAATGAAAATAATAAATAATGCTTTGTTAACCACCGAAGAATAGAGGTTGCTGATTTATTTAGTAATGTGGGGTTGTAGAGAGGGTGAAAATTCTTGGCTTCCTCAAACTTGTTTTTGCCATAAATCACCTTACTTCAAAAATCTCAGACATAGAGGTCAAGGAGAACTCAAAAAAATTACAAGTAGCATTTTCTTTAGAAAATGCAATCTTTATTTTTCTTTCCAGAATCACTAAAACTACCTAATTATTCATTTTGTAGAAATTATTTTATGTGGTCTTTGATGATTTTTTCCAATATAAATTATGCCAAACAGATAATAGAAGTATGCATTTGTTTATATTATAATAGCTCCCCCTAAAAATAATAGTTCCAAATAAACATATTAAAAGCATGTATATTCTTTCTAAATTAAAATTTCATGGAATTCAATTAAATAAAATGTATTTAGTTTACTTTGCAAAGTGTTGACAAATAGCCCTTTAATAAATTATCCTCAATATAAGAAATTTTACTAAAAATAACTAAATAGCTATGTGTTTGTTCAGTGATGCTAAAAATAAATCATCTTTATAAGGTTTCTTAGATTCAAATCTTTGTGACACAGAGAAAGTAATCTTGAATAATGACTACATATTTTAATGTCCATTTTATAATGCCTAATAATGAAGGATCATGATAAAGCCAGACAATTTTCACAAAGAAACACTTCCTGATTCTGTTCAATTTTCAAACTTATAAACAGTTTGAAACTGTCATAACCTATAGTTTTTACACTACTGATGAATATTATACTAAAAAGAAATGAAGTACATTTCTAAGATAAATATATTTTAATTAAGATGTGATCACTATGAGTATTATTCTGATTACACACTTTCATTTTGGTTTCTAAATAATTGAGACTCATCCTGCTGCCTGCTATTTTGTTAACAGGATTGTGTCATGGTATCTGGATACCTAACGAATCATCTAAAATCATCATTCATTCTCTTGAAAAGTTATATATTGCGTTCATGGATTTAAATAATAGAATTGAAATTATAGGGTTTGTCCTTGAATGCCTATATAATGATTTTCATTGCTTCGGCTTAGACATAGAACTGATGTTCAATCACTGAGGTAAAGAGGGAAGACTTATTAATTAAAGCTTACAAAGCTTCCTAGCATGCATCCCAGATCAACCTGCTATGCTGCAGAGCTCATGACTAAACCTGTACCATGCCAGAGGAAGTAAAATAAAGAAGCTATGGTCTCTTTGAATTAGCACAATGCTCAGTATGACTTTGTGACCAATAGAGGAAGTAAAAACTGAAAATTTTAAGAAAATATTATCAGATATGCTTTATCTTGGCTTGCCTAAAGTCATGTGACTGTCAATAAAACCAGAAACAAATCATATTTCTACCCATGTGTATTTTTATATCCTTTGGTTGCAAATAAACAGAAAGGTTATTGAAATTGCTACATTATGTCTCAGGAGGAATTGATAAAATGGATTATGTAGAAACAAGTCAGGTATATTTTCAGCTCTTTAATGACTTCCATATCTCTAACTAAGTACAAAGAGTATTTTATGTAGGATTTTGACCAATTAAGTGCTCATCTAACTATAAATAATTAATATAAACAATGGAGCATATGATTTGGGCCCAGAGCTTGTCAGAGTTGCTAGTGTATACAAAGCACTTGGGATCCTTGTTAAAAAGCTGAGTATGATACAGGAGTTCTGAAGGGGACATTGCTTATATGCTTCTAGATGATGCTGCTGGTCTCAGAACCATTCCTTCTATGAGGAACAAAAACGTATGCTCTTGTTTATCATATCCCTTACTTATTAGTATATCTAATGCTTTATTAAGGTAGCATGAACTCTTATAAAACACCATCTACATGTATGTATTAGCATAACAAAGCAAGGTCGTATACACAAAGACATTAGGGACAATAATAATTAGACTAGTAATGTGGCTTACCCTATGGGATTTTTGGTAACAGTCTGTTTGACTGTTTTAAACCACGGGTTCACTTCCTAACACCAAAGGAGAACCACTTCCATCTTTTCTCAGGGTCTGAAGCCTTCAGATAACACTTGGTTCAAGAAGCCTTCCATTTGGCAACAGTGCCTCTAGTATGTGAGCAGAAATGTTTCACTTTCATCTCTACCAGTTTGAGATGAACACTGAAGACATAGCTTGCACAAGCCCCTGAATCATGTTGAATTCCAACATTGATAAGTCAAAGTTTTATGTGAACTAAGAGGGAGGAGGGAGACTATCTAAGTGGGGCAATCCAAAAATACTGCATAGAGGAGACAAAGAAAGGGCCATGTGAAAAAAAGAAATTAATGGTGATGTTCATGAGAAAGTGGCATTCGAGAGGATGGGTGCATGATTTAGTTTTAGCTATTGATAACAGGAAGGAAGAAGGTATCCTGTGAAGAGTGAACATGGTAAACAAAGACTGGATGGGAGCGTAAGGAGAGAGGGGAGGAAGAACATTATTGGAATTGCTTGAAAAAATATTTAAGTCTAAAAATGTGGATTGAAAATGTTATAATGGGTTCTGAATTCAAGAATGAAGAGTTTGCACTTTGTTAGGCAAAGACCTATTACAAGTTTTTCCATGTGAACATTTTGTTTGAATGTACAGTGTTATTTTTACTAGCACTATAGTGAAATGGTTAAAAAAAATAAATGTGTAAATGAAGTCTATCTTGCACAAGTAATTTACCACTTATCTTGCACACATAATTATGCTGTGCCTGCATTTCCTTAAGATGGGGATAATGATAGTACTTTCCAGGAAACATCCCATGAGGATTAAATAACCTAATTCATATGTGGCATTACTGGGGTATCCCATCCATCCCCACCTACTGAATCAGAAAACATTGTTGAGTAAGAGATGTAAAAGGATTTTCCTAAATGCTTCAACCATGAACTGGTAGGAAAGAAATAAATATTCCAGACAACCAGGTGAAATAATAACAATAATATAGAGATAGAAACAGAGATGAACATAGATATATAGAGATAGAGAAAAATCTATAATTACATACACATACTCGCACATGCACAGTTTAAGGAAAATAATAGAATGAATTTTATCTACTTCTCTACACAGTCAAATAAACAGAATATTTCCATATCTCTGTGTGCCTCTCCCTGAACATGTTGCACTCTGAGAATTTACTGTGATCATAAATTATATAAAAATCATTCCCCTTTACTCTTGTTAAGAGTTTTCACCATCAATCTATACATTTGCAAACATATATTGCTGAAGTTGCATTCTATATAAGTGGAGTCATGTTATTTTTGTTGTTATGTGATATGTTCCTTTCACTTCAATGTTATATTTTTAAAGTTCATCCATGATGATAGGTGTAGAGGTACTCATTTATTTTACCAAGGTATGGTATTCTCATTTGTGGACACACACACCCACTTATTTATTCTCTTGTTTATAGATACTGGAATTGATTTCAGTTTTTGGATATAGTGAATTATGTTGCCATAAACCATCTTGAAGTATCTCTTGATACACATGTGTAAGAACCTCTGCAGTATATACCTAGACGTATTAAGACAATATCTCAAAACAAAGCATGCATATGTTAAGCTTTACTAGGAAACGCCAAGCTGCTTTAGAGAGTGATTCTGTCAAATTTGTATACTTACCAGCAATAAGTAAGAGTTCATTATTATTTATTGCTCCCCATTTTTGTAAACATTTTCCCCATTGTCACTATTTTTGTATATCTTTCCAAAGAATTGAAGTAGAAGAGTATTTTATTCTATATCAATTTCTGTTACCATGATAATTCATTGAATGGTGCTTTTTCGTAGGTATATGAAATTCCTCATGTACTTACTCATCTGAAATTTCTTATATATCATTTTCCCTTCTCTATAGCATTACTTATTTTCTTTGACAGATGCACTCAGGACAAAAGTCAACTTCAGTGATCTAGTTATGTATTTTAATTATCATCTTCAGGAAAGGCAAGAGAGATTCTTGAATATTTCTTTTTATTTTACTAGTTTCAAGATAATGGATTGGTACCCTCTCTATCTTTCTCAGAAGATGACCAATTCTTTTTTTTTTTTTAAAGATCATCAGAACATCAGGTTTTTAAATGTTTATTTATTTATTTATTTTTAGAGAGAGAGAGAGTAGAGGAGGGGCAGAGAGATGAAGAGAGAGAAAATACCAAGCAGGCTCCACACTGTGCACAGAAACCGACACAGGGCTTAATCCCACAAACTGGGAGATCATGACCTGAGCCAAAATCAAGTGTTAGATGCTTAACCAACTGAGCCACCAAGGTGCCCCCAAAAGATTGTATGAATTAAGGTCATCATAAAATTAGTTTAAGAATGTTTGTGATTCTTACCTTTATTGAAGTCCAGATTGGCCTACATTATGCCAATTGTCTCGTCTCTGATTTGGCCCTTGAGTTCTTTTGACTTGACCCTTAAAGTTTTGCTAGTTTCATTGTCATGTAGTTTAAGAAAATATTCCAAACCGAGCTTGTTCATTATTTGTCACAGACATGCAATCAGTCATTTTTACATGACCTTTGGTTTGTTTTCTTAGGAAATAGTATTCTTATGGCCACAATCTAGGCAGAAGACACAGGTGATAAAAGAAAAAAAAATCTCCTTACTCATTTGCTTTACTCCACTTTAGATATATCACATTATCAATGTGATTATTAATATTTAATATTAATAATACTAAAACTACCCTCCCAATTATTATTACTAAAGTCAGTTATATTTTGGCATATTTTATCCATATACTAATTAAATTTTATGGCTATAATAGATACTGATATGTATCAAACAACCCTATACAGAGATCATATATAATGTTCCTTAGCAAGAATATAAAATAGATAGGTAGATTGATAGATAGATGATAGGTAGATAGATAGATGATAGATCAATAGATAGATGGATGATAGGTAGATAGAGATATCTCTTAGGTCACCTACTACATCTGCTCACTTAATTTATTCTTTCAGAAACTAGATATATAATATTCACTACTCGTTCTTCTGTCAATGTGTCTCTAATACATTTCTTAAGCAGGACTTATAAAGACAATATTTCATAAATTTTCACTTGGTGATAAGTGTTTATGACCCTTTTACATGAGAGTCAATTTTGTTAGATAGAAGAATATTGGAATTTTCTTTCCTTGCATCTCTTCAATATTCACTGATTTCTGTTCTGAGAGAAAGCATTGCTGGAAAATATTGACAGTATAATTTTCTACTCTTTATAAATGACATATTGTATTTTTACCCTCTCAGTGCCCAACGTCTTGTTTTCTTTAAAGTGCAGTAATTTTACTAGAATATAGCTTGTAGCTTTGTGTTGGTAGTTATGGGTGGACATTCTCAGGAACATAATATACCTTTTAAATAATTAATATCAAATTTTTAGCAGATTATAATGAGTTATAGTTTTCTTTATTTTTTTAAAGTTTTTATTCATTTTTGAGAGACAGATAGAGACAGAGTCAGGGGAGGGTCAAAGAGAGAGGGAGACACAGAATCTGGAGCAGGCTCCAGGCTCTGAGCTGTCAGCACAGAGCCCGACGTGGGGCACAAACCCACAAACTGTAAGATCATGACCTGAGCCAGTTGGACACTTAACCAACTGAGCCACCCAGGCACCCCAATGACTTAGTTTTAAGTAATTGTTCTCTTCCTTTGTTTTGATTTTTTTTTCTTCAAGAACACCTATTATATATGTGTGTTGGATTGTACTTGTTTATGTTTAGTACATTCTTCCATACTTTTGATCTGTTTTTATTTTTAGTTTTAGATATCTGCCTTTTTCCACTTTCTATTTCCCTTACAGTTTTACTAGTGGTGTTTCTTTGCTCTTTCACTCCTTCAAGATTTTATTTTTTAATTATTTTCCCCATTCTTTTTCCAAATCTCTAACTTCATTTCTGAATTTCTCTAATTCTGGTTTATGTTATTATTTTGTGTCTTATATTCTTTTTTAATGTCTTTCAGTTCTTTTTGAAAATGGTATGTTAAATGTTTGGTCTGATTTCTGCACATGTCATTCTGGTGTGATTTTATTGTAGAGTTAGTAGCAAATATTATTGTTTGATCTCAATCATTTTCTGATACTTGTTTTTATGTGAATTTAAATTTTCTCAATTTTTAGAACGAGGCTTGGTTCAGATAGATTTTCTAAATTTACTGAGTTCCCAGGCCTATTGTTTTCACATAAAGTATGGTGGCTTCTTTTCTAAGATATTCTGGCTCTGTCTCCTCCCCTGCATTTATTCATATCTTCTCTTCTCATTGACCTTGTCCACTAATGCTTGATTCCACTTCTAGCAGTTTCTCTTCTTTGTGGAGCTCCAAATAGTAAAAAAGACTTGGTGGATTAGTTTCAAGTCAGAGGAGCCAGCCCCTGCAGCCTTTATCAGAGTCCTTACAATCTCTCCCTGTTAGAATAGGAAAATCTCCCGAGTCTCTGCTGTTTGCAAATTGATTTCTAGTAAATACTAGTTGTTTTTTTTTTTTTTTTTTTTTTTTGCAGTCTTTGGTTTTCAGGTCTAGAACATAACTGTGTTGGTTCCCACTGTTTTCTTCTGCAGATATGCTGATGGCATTTTGTTTAGTGACTATTGCTAATATATCTTCATGCATTTTTTTGAGGTTCATGAGGATAATTCATGAGTTGAGCTGAATTATTATAATTCAGCATAATAAAATGCTGTCATGTGACTGATTTTACTATCTGAATTTCTGTCTGGTTTTTGGGTGGATCCTGGAGTTTCCAAAAGCTATGCTACAATAGTACTGCAAAGTATCTTCCCTGAATCTCCCAGATCATTTAAAGTTTTAAGGAAATGATAATGCCCTTCTTTATCTTTGGTTGTATACCTTGACATAATATATGTGCCTGTATTCATGCGTATATACATACGTATGCATGTTTTTCACATATGTGGAGAACATCTGTGTTTTTAAAATTTATATGCCATCATTAGTCTTTCTGCTAATGAAATAGATTTTACTATCTTTGGCATATGAATGTCTGTTGGCATAATGTATTGTCTGTTGTTTCCAAATTTAATGAATCTAAGCAATGGTATAAGCAAGCTCTTTATGCATTTGAGTATAAATTACTTGGGGGTAGTAAAATTGATCTTCAAAATCATTGTATCAGTTTATGTTTACACAAAAACCAAAGGAAAATTTTTTTAACTTTTTGCTATCATTACATATCCTCAGACTTCTTAATTTTGCAAACTTTTAGATGTAAATGTAAAAACTATACTTATGTGTACCAAATAAAAATGGCACCAGACAGAATTAAACATGAAAGGGAGACTATTTAAAACAATTGAAACAGGGGTCAAGGGGATTGAAATGAAGGAGAGCGATTGAACTCAACTCTGCTGAAACAAAAGGTGGGAGAGTTTTTAAGCACTGGATAGCTGGACGACAACTACTGGGGTTGATTAGGGGAGTGGTTGGTCAATGGGATTAGGCCACCAATGTTTGCTAATTGGCATTTGTCCAAGTTAGGCTCCTACCCTCCTACAGACACCAGGATATTGAGCTCTATTTTTTTTTTTTTTTTTTTTTAAGCTACATTTCAAAGTGGTGGCTCCCAGGTCCTTGATAAAAATAGTCCTGGTTGTAAAATTCTTAAGCAGCTGGAGAACTTGTACATCTCAAAAGGTCAGAGACAGGATTTACAATAGCAAGTTTTCTAAAGTAAGAGCTTTAGGGAGGTCAGGAACGTTGAGTCTGGAAGAAACCTGTCTCAAGTTCATATAAACTGAGGGGAATCTTCCTTGGCCATGTGCATTTCACTGATTGCTGAAGTTGAGTGTCACTTTTTTGTTTATTGGTCATTTTGTGTTTCCTTCTTTGCAAATTGCCTCCTCTCCCTTTTCCTATTTTATTACTAGGTTGTTTGAGGTGTCTCGTTACATACCTAACTGATAATTTTGTCAGTATATGAGTTGTAAGAAATCTCTTTGCTGTTTCTAGTGTGTATGTTTTTAAAATATAGGTATGTTGCCTTTATACACTCAAAGTCTAGAAGGGAGACAGATATGTAAGTAAATAAACTAGACAGTTAAAATACTTTTAAAAATATGAGGCATTGAGGGTAAGTAATAGGGAGAATAATAAATTTTATATTTATTTAGTTAGTTAGCCAGAAATAACACCCTAAAAGTTTTATCTATACTGGCATCCACAGGAAATCAAAAATACTCTGGTGGAGTGTGGGATAAATTCATTCCAGACACAGCATTTACAAAAGCACAAATGTTTCAGATATTCAGATATTCATGATGTGTTTGATCTTCCTGAAACACTGTTTTTGAGGGGGGATGAGTCATGAGTTTAGCAAAATAATTAGCGGTCTCTATAACTGAGAACAATATATAGTGATTTTCTTAGTAGTTGGAGTTGTTTTCTATAAGAAATAATGATTTCCTCAACTGTGAAGACTCTGAAGGAAAATCCATACATTCAAGGGCCAATGCCCAAGCAATATACCAAATTCCAGTGATGTTCAGGCATCAGTTAGATGTAGATTGTGTAATCAATGAGTCCTAAACTAAACTTTTCAGATTTTTTCCTAAATCTGTGTTTTAATTTTCCATATTTGGTGGGCATGCTACCAATTATGATCCTACCAAACCCGAAAGTCAGGAGTTTTCCAAGGTTCACCTGCTTCCTTCGCTCCCCACATTTAGGAAGACCCATTGTCTTTACGAGCTCAATTTCCCTTAAATACATTCATTCTGTCTTTCCTGTTCCCATTGCTGCTTTCTTAACTCAGGTCCTCACCATTGGTGGCCTGCACTGTTTGTATAATGCCATAGTGGCCTCTTTGCTTCTATTTTCCCCATCTCCGCCCTGCTGTTAAAGTAATGTTTTTAAACTGACAGTCTGGTTCTTTGCTGAGATAGGGTGCCCCCAGCCACCACAAAGTCCTATTAGGCAGAGAATCAGTCTTCTAAGGAGGCTATTTCAACATTGAGAGCTTATGAACAGTTGAACAATAACTTTTAGTTATCTGTCATTTCAGACAGCCAATTTCATTTTTTTCTGAGGATACCCTGTTGCTTTTTACCAAATTAAACACTTTTATTGTCTCTCATATCCCAATGAAATGAGTGGTGGTGCACAATTGTTCCATCTTTCTGAAGACACATACCTCAAAAATGTCAAAGGCTTGTTATGGCTGGCATGCTGGTTATTTACCTGTTGTGTCTCAGCTCCAGGACGCCCTTCTAAAAATTGTTCTGTGATTATGCAAACTACATTTTCTAAGCTCTCAACCAAATTTCCAAATTACACAAGGTCTATAAATTATGTTTCCCAAATTATCTTGCCAGCCAGTGTCCTGTTGCTTTTCTGCCAGTGAGAGATACTAAAAGGAGATCATAAGAACAGAGAAGGGGGAAAATACTTCCTTCCTCTTTCCACTTCTTGTCAGGATTATATCCCACAGCAGAGTATCATTCTCTTGCACCCAGACACATTTATCACTTATGGTGGCAGCTGTCTTGTAGTCCTTGAAGGAACCTGTATCAGCTCCCTTCACTTCCACTGATAGTCTGACACCAGCATTGTGGTACCCACAGAGGTCTGAACATGATTCGGAAAGGGCTACACTCTCATTGTCCATTCAGAGAAGTAAACGCCTCTATTTTTTTTAATTGTTTAATGTTTTTATTTATTTTAAAAAGAGAGAGGAAGCTAATAGGGGAGGAGCAGAGAGAGAAAGGGAGAGAGAAATAATCCCCAGCAAGCTTCATACTGTCAGCGCAGAGCCCAGTGCTTGGCTTGAAACCACAAAGCATGAAATCATGACCTGAGTCAAAAGCCAGTCCAACACTTAACAGACTGAGCCACCCAGCCGCCCTTAAACTCGTCTTTCAAGTTTCTCTATTCTGGATATCTTATCTCTTTCTTTCCTTCACCTCTAAAAGTGGGAGCTACTCCTTATAGTAATTAAGATCTTTGGTATATATATATATGTATATACACAAAATATATTATTATATGTAATTATATATAATAATATAAGATATATATTATTATATATAATATATATCTAATATATATATATTAGAACAGAAAGATGTTATATATATGTATATATATACACATACACACCAATTTCTTGTCTTATCTCTAAAATATCTAGCTGGCATAACACCTTGTTTATTTTTTGGAACAGACCCTATCTGATACAGCTGGTATTCATTGTATAGAGTTAGAATAAGAATAATATAATTACTATCTGAGAACTAAGAAGACCTTACTGTAGTTTTCATGGGGATAAAACCATCACAATGTACTGCACACGGTAACACCTGTTTTACATTTCCTCCCAAATTCCAGAGGAAAATAACGAGGTAGAAAATGAGAAGAAATAATCTATTCATGCTTGGACATGTTGAAGAGAACATAAGAGGAAATAGATGTCTTCTGGGTGAGAAATACCCTGGGGGAATCAGCCCTGAAACTTCCAAGCCTTTGTTTCACGTGGCATTGTGCCTGATCAACTTAAGTTGATTTGAAGTTCTCAGTATCAATGAAACCACTATGTGAAATTGTCTCTAAGGACAGTTCTAAGGAACTTCCACAGAGCCAATTGTTCAGGGCTGGGAAAGGTTGAGGCAGGGCAAGGAAAACATATAGACATGCATAATAACTAGCAAATGGGACTGGTAATTCCAAGGTACCAAATGTTGGTTCTTTAATTCAGAGTCTCTTTCTTTTACTATTATTAATTGCAGGGCTTCCTAGACTTGGAATATTTGAATTAACTCTCTAAGATACAGTCAAGTACTTCTTCAACCCTATATATTCACCAGCTACATATTTCTAAAGTACGATTCAATTCCTGCACCCAGCACCAAACTTGTATTAGTTCCTGTGGCTCACCCAACAATATAGTTTTGCATATGAATTGCATTAACTATAATAGGTTGTAAGACCTTGAGGGTAAGTTGGGCAGCACCTATTAAAATGTGCTTTTTACTTTCTTTCCACACATGACAGCATTGTATTTGATCATGGAGTACACGATTTCCATCCGAATTATCCCTGTGCTTGTTTAAAATGCAAATTGTAGAGTTCCACCCTAGAATGTTGAATCAACATTTCCATGGTGAACCCAGAAATGTATATTTAGTAAGCATAATAAATAATTATTCCCAATAAAGCTTGAGAACAACTGCTGCCTCACAGTCCTTCCAGCAATGCCTCCAAACATACAACATGTAATGAATGTGCTCTGAATGGCATGAATGGATATGAGTATAAGCTATGTGTCTCTGAGATACGTCTTAATTAATATTAAAACTTGGGTTTTTTAATGAATTGAAAATATTGACATTAATTTTAGTTAAGAATATTAACTGCAAACCAAAATGAATATAAATATGTTCACACTTAAAGACGCATAGCTGTTAAATATAGAATGCATTTGATAAGCATGATTTTCTTCAACAACTGTCAGTATTTGTGAATTGTATGAATAACTTTCATATCTTTGCATTGTAGAGACCTGACATAGGAATTTTTGCATTAGCTTAATGTGGTATTTTGAGTGAAAATTAATAAGCCAAAAGTAATTATTTGTGTGCTAATTATTAAATTGGATTGTAAAGCACTGAATTTAAGAGTGTAATTTTCCAGATTAATGTGTAACGTTGCAATTTTGGAAGAGATACGTTAACACACTTTGTATTGCTTGGGGGTATTTTTTGGTTTATTATGGTTGACCTTCTCTAATTTCCTTATAATTCTAATGTTTCATGCTAAAGTTTTAAAATACAAATAATTATGCTTATATATTACATAATATAGGTAATTATTTCCAGTTCTTGGTATAATTTTGAAACAATCTAGATTTTGTATCATAGCATTTCTCAGAGAAATTATTATTAGTGTTATCTTTATGATACAACTACATTTGATGGAATCTTTTTTTTTTCCTGAAATCTAAATTATGTTATGGAACTCAGAGGGGAATAGCATGACACTAATTTAATACAAATTTTGAACTCCAAATTAAATTTGAGCCTCTAATTGCTTATTCTTTATAGTCCCAACCCATAAAACAAATCTTTTCTTTGATAGTAACCCCTTACCTCTCAATCCATCTATCCACTCATTTATTCACTGAACAAATACTTACTTGGTACCTATTCTGTACTAGTCACTATGCAAACGTCTGCCTCTGGAGAATACAGGTGAGTAATCAGGAAATTACAGTGCAGTATGAAGAATCTTATTTGTGGGAAAACAAATCTTATGGGAACATAAAGGAAAGCTATCTTACAGCATCTTAGGGATCATCAGAAATTTCCTCAAAGGAATTGAAATATAATCTGATGCTGAAGAAACAGTTATTAATAGTGTTATAATAGCCAGGAGGATAATCAGGATGAGGAAGCAGGAGCAGACTAGATAACTAGAAAAAGCTGAGCGCCATTAGAAAACTGTGTGGAATCCTAGAATGCTGTAATATACAATGTAGCCTGGGGATTGGCATAAACTAACTCATGAATCACTTACCCACAACATGCTATGCCAAAAATCAGTTCACTGATTAGTTTGTACTCTAGCAAGAGCTCTGTAATTGCAGTGTTAAAAATGCATCTGGAAAGAGTTGTTACTGCAGTAATACAGGCATTAAATGTTGATGACATAAATGAAAATCAAATATTTTTTTCTTGTGATTTCTCCACCTCTTCAAGTGAACTTGGTCACTCTCTTCTAAGTTAACACTTTAACATGTGTATATTATTAAACTGTAGTTTACTTATTTATGTTTTATTTCTTCTCGGACCATGAGTTTATAAAAATGGTACCCATTTTTATATTCATCTTTATATTCTTGGAATCAAATTTGGTGAATGAGCCACGATGTTCAGAAAATCTTTGTTGATTTAATGTATGGTTACATGAAAGAGTGAAGAAAAGTATTTTGAAGTCATTCTGGGAAATATAGTAATATAAAGACACACTAGAATAAAAAAGGAGAAGAAAAAACAAGTTATGGGAACAAATGGGAAAGTTATGGTATATATGATACAAATTAATGGAATTTTTCTACTGAATATTTCTCCTACTATTTCCTCAACATGCAAATGATCAAGGCTCCTATCATATGCCTTGTTAGGTTTGTTGTATTTTAGGAGCTGTCAGTGTCTTTGAAGATACCTTGGCATCACCATACAATGTTCAGGTTCAGGAAAACATGCTCAAGTTCAGTGAATAATGTCAAGAATAGTAAAAATTTTCTATTTAAGAGGTGGAGTTTACTTGCATATTCTTACTATGTGATCGAGAAATTACATTCCTTCATGGTTGCTCAAAAGAATTGAAAGCTTGCATCTACACAAAAACTTGTACATGTCCTTAACAGCTTTATTGGTAATACCCAAAACTTGAAAGCAGCCAAGATGTCCTGTAGTGGGTGGTACATCAGGCAAATGGAATATTACTTAGCACTAAAAAGAACTGAGCTATCAAGCAATGAAAAGACATGGAGGAACATTACATTCATATTACTAACCCAAAGAAGCCAATGTGAAAAGGCTGCACGCTGTAATAATCCAACTATATGACATGAGCAATGAGCAAAATTATGGAGACAATAAAAAGATCAACAGTAGCCAGTTAGGGGGAAGAAGGGAAAAACAGATGGAGCACAGAGGGATCTAGGGCAGTGAAAATACTGTGCATGGTAGTATAATGCTGGAAACATGTCATTAAACATTTGTCTAAAACTGTAGAATGTGGAATACTAAGAGTAAATGCTAATATAACATATAGACTTGGGGTGATAATGATGTGTCAATCAATGTAGGTTCACCAAACGTAGCAAGTGTACCTCTCTGGTGGGGGATGTTGGTACTGGAGGAGGTTGTGTGTGGAGCAAGGTGCATGTATAAAAATCTCTGTATTCCCTACTCAGTTTTGCTGTGAAAATAACACTGCTCCAAAAAATAATATCTGTTGATTATGAAAAGATCACATTTGTTGTTTGTAAATGCAAATTAAAATATGAAAATTGATTTTTTAAATTCTAATAGTAATAACAATAATAATTCTTAGTAGGTAGCCCACATTATAAAAACAAAAGCTAATATTTATTTAGTGATACAATCAATTACAGAGCCCAGCTCTATTTTGGGGATTTTCTATGTATTAACTTATTTCACCTTAAAACTCTATGTGATATATCTATTATTGTTTTCCTGTTTGGCACACATACTTGGGTTCTTTGCCCAAGGACACCAGAGTTTCAGTTAGCATGCTGCAGAGCCAGAATCAGAGCCAGGCGATAGGACTTCAAACAAGAATAACAGATTTTAGTCTCAGCATATTGTGCATGAGTAGCTCCATGCCACATTTTTAAATGTTTTGAAAATCCTTATGCTTATATGGGAGAAATTGAAAATCAACGAAAAGACAAGAAGTATCTTTGGAAAGGACATTTCTAACTATTGGTCTAAATACCTGAAGAAGCAAGTAAAAAAAAGAAATAACATTCACTTATATGATTCATGTACAGCAAAGCTTTCTTCTATTGTACTTTTGAAAGGACTGCCAATGTATGGAATTTTACAGTAAAGTGATAGGGTTTATAGAGGCAGTATACTGGACAATATATAAAGTTACATTAGTTCTAATTATAGTTCTGTCACTAATGTCCAGGGGCTTTGAAAAAGTCTTGGATCTCATTTGCCTACCACATCAAACCAAGGGGTTTGGACAAGATGTTCCCAAATTCCATTTCATCTTTCAAATACTATGGGTCAGAGGAGGGCATATTTTTAAATAATGGCCATTACTTAGAAAATGTCTAAGATATAATTATTTTGTTGAAAGCTCTTCTTACTTGGATAAAACCATCAGATAAAGACCACCAGAGAAGCTTTCATTGTCAAAGTTAGGTTAATTCATTTGCTGAACTGAGCAAGACAGAGAGCATTGTGATAGATTATTTATAGCTTTGCACAGGTTTCTCTAAAGAGGAACTTGAAAGAACAAATCAGCACTAGATTGGCTGTGGTCATGAGGGAGGGCTGTTTAAAATTTGGGTATCACAATAATTTTTGTTGAGAAGGTGAGAGAAATCAAGTAAAGCTTGGGAAATCATTGGTGGGAAAAAAAAAAAAAAATAGAAGCCAGAATCACTTGTGTGATGTTGGCCATGTCCCATTAGAAACATCACAATTTTCTCTATACCCAAAATGATGCAAATAAGACAAGTTAATGAGAGGCCTGAATAGTAAAATTTCCTTCTATAATGATTAACAGAATTTTTGATAGGTAAAATAATGTATATATAGTTGTAGTTTTTTTTCCATCATTAGGTATGTGGTGTTCCTTTAGAAACATTATCTTAGGGTCAATTAGAAACATCACAGTTTTGGGGCGCCTAGGTGGCTTAGTCGGTTAAGCGTCCGACTTTCACTTAGGTCATGATCTCGCGGTTCGTGGATTCAAGCCCCGCGTAGGGCTCTGTGCTGACTGGCAGCTCAGAGCCTGGAGCCTGTTTCAGTCTATGACTCCCTCTCTCTCTGACCCTCCCCTGTTCATGCTGTCTCTCTCTCTCGCTCCTAGAAATAAATAAAAAACATTAAAAAAAAAAAAAAGAAACATCACAGTTTTCTCTATACCCGAAATGATGCAAGTAAAACAATTTAAATGAGATACACACACACACATGCACACGCACACATACATACACACGTACACACACAGGCCGGAATAGAAAAATTTCCTCCTATTATGATTAATAGAATTTTCGATAGGGAAAATAATGTATATACAGTTGTTTTTTCCCATCATTAGGTATGTGGCTTGTGTTACATAAAAACACCTTATATCTAGGATTCTACATTATTGACTATTCTATTAAAGAGGTTTGAAAAATTAATTGAAGATATACCACTGAGAAATAGTAACAATTCATTGTAACCCAGTAGATGTTAACACGTGATATTCTACCATCAGTACTTGCATTATTTAAATATTCATCATTGTCCAGGCACTGAAGTGGAGAGAAAAAAGATTTTTTTTTATAAAAAAAAAGTCTATATGATTTTTAACATTGGGATAAAAAGATCCAAAATGCAAATGATATAAAAATTCAAATACCACAGTGTTCTCAAATGAAACAAGTAAAAGCAATGTAGATGACTAAAGGTAACAAAAAATAGCCTTGAGAGAAAGAGATCTAGAAAAGGGGACAGTAGTAACAATGTATGAAGTTACTTGTATAAATGATGTTTTCTGTTTTTTTTGGAATAAAGTAAATGGTTTTTTAAAAAGCAGCAGGAATTACGGCTAGGAACAAAGCAAGATAAATTTTGACTTTAAAGACTCTGACCTATGGAAATAGATTTGGAGAGCAGATGAAGCATCTTTCCTTGGGTTGAGTGGAAGACCGAACCAGACAGCTGAAAGCTGAATTTGATGGATTTAGCCCTGCCTCTGAACACAAGGGCTTTCAGATCCCACGCTGCTGTCATCTGAATCATGTGGATTACCAAAGCCTCAAGCGTTTCGGAAAAGGTCAACTGTTGTTTCAAGTTGACTTCTTAGCTCAGTTTAATTTTGTTCATTTTAGTTCAACTTCGGATTTCACCGTCAATTAGGACCAAGATATAACAGCTAGCAGACAACAAAAACACACCAAAAAGACACTTTTTTTGGTCTTAAACTGGAAGGCCTATACAAGAAAGTGCCACACCATTAGGTAGATCCAACAAAGAGGTCCAAAACTTGGGAGATTCTATAATCTCTCAGTACATGATGAGGGCAAACTAAGTGAGATAGTTGTCACCTGGTGGTGGTCAAGTCTGTTTCAATGGATTTGCATTTCCAGGGCGGCTGTATTTTATTCTATCTAATCATGGTCCTGAGAAGGAGCTGCTAGGTCCAACATGGAAGACTGCATTTCTACATGGGGACTTTCTCCTGGCCCAAGGATATAACAGATAACCAAGTTCCCTAGAAGAATTTCCAGATGACCTTCTTTCTTAGTATCTTTAATATCTATTTTTAAAGAATCTATTTAACCTCTAAAACCATGTTCAAATATCTTTAAGGTTCAGAAATTCACATTCCTCCATGATGCATTTCCTTTATGCAGAGAATCTTACATTTAGGCCTAGACTTTTATGTTAAAAATAACGTTAGAAGAAACTACTAAAAGAGAACAGAAAGGGAAATCATTAAGATCAAACACTGGTACTTTGAAGATGAACTTTGAAAACTATACACCCTTAAATATGGAATAAACTTTGAATTTTTCACCTTTTATTCTGTATTAGCCTGAAGTTTTTGTCTGCATCTTTTTTTTTTTTTTTCCTGGGATGTCAAGAGACACATAAGATTCACAATCTGCCTTCTAGGGGTATTTTTGCCCAAGAAGCAGTTAAATATAAGACTTAGACTGAGTCATCTAGTAATAGTTATAAAGAAAAGGAGCACATTTATTCCATAATTTGAAATAGTATACTTGTCATTAGTGGAAAAAATTCAAAAACTTCTTCTTATTAAGAAGTACATTATGTTTACTTCACTTAGGCTATGGACATATGGCAATCTGTTATTTGAGTATATTTTTCAGCATTTTGGAAGGCTGCCTTATGAATGTGATTGGAGGTATTTTTTTTCTTAATAGAAGATATTCATTTTTAAATGTAAGTTTTAGTAATATGTTTCTCTGGCACTTACTCTTGTGTTATAGTCAACATCATGAAATATTACAATGGAGATAACATCCAGAGAAATTTTTCAAATAAATCTTTCACCATAGGAATGTTTCCAGGAAAATGATTGAATGACTGTGCATATTTAAAGTTTTGTGTAAAATGACTTCTGTTTTGAATTTCTAATGCCCTACAAAAAGAATCCATGTAGAAATGGTGGGGCTGAAAATTAATTTAAGAATATCATCAAAGATTTGTATTCTGATGATGTTAATTATATTTCTTTTAAGACTTTACTTCCTATGTCCACAAAGCAAGATTTCCTATTAATATAGAATACTTAAATACCAATCTTCGCATAGTTTCACATGTCACAATTTCTATCAGAAGCAATTGTTTTCTGAGAGTTAGCAATATCTGTGGTGAATTGTGCTTGTTTTTGTTTTTTATCTATTTTCTTTGGATATAGAATAAGAAAAAATGGGATACACATGTAGCAGGAGGGACAGTAGTAAAAACCTTCATGTCCTATTAATTAAGAAATATTTTAAAGTCACATAATCTTAATTTTGGGACCATATTATAGTATGGCAAATTTTTTTTATGATCCCCTCCTACGTGAGTAGCCCCTCATGCACTATGTGGAAGCTACTGTACACAAGTGTTATTCTTCTCAAATCTGCCACCATGATACTAGCTCTCTAACCACTATCCCATCAGATGGGAACTTCCTCAGACTTGTTCTACAAGATTTTCATACCTGACTCCATTCCTACTCTTTCTCTTCCTCTTTCCCTTTTACTAAACAACAAGAGTGCCCTATCTCCTATCTAGGACCACTTCTGTGTGCTGTATCCTCTCCCCAGTTACATCCTCAGAGGGCTTGCTTTCATACGTCATATGAATTTTTTCTCTTCCCATATAATAGAGCCCACGCTTAAAAATGTTGATTCTTTTCAAGTTTTTTCTATTTAAAAAAAATCAGTAAATGCAATGCTTATGTATCTATATACCTATACATATATACACATATATACCTGCATTCATGTTCCTAAACCCATAATCTCCTCTACTGTCCTTTATAGCTCTCTCCTGTCACAACCAGACTTCCTGAAATAGTTGTCTATAATCAGAGTTTACTGATCCTAACATAAGAACTCCTCGATCCATTTTATCTTCTCAACTGAATATTGGTTACCAAGGTCACCCATCCCCCTGTAGTCTGCTTTCAGTTTTGTTTCATTTGTTCACTCCCCAAAATTGGCAAAGTCAACCTTCACTTTTTTGAAATATGTTTTTCTCTGTTCCATTCCTTTAATTTAGTTACTGTTTGGGGTTCCTATTGGATATTATAACTTTTTCATTCTGTGTTTTTTGAGCAATATTATCCTCTTTAGTGAGTGGGTAATTGGTGCCTATACATTTCCAATTCTTCTGAAGCTTAAACATATATAATTCACCACATCCATAGCTTAGCTCTTTCTCTATTACCCCCATCCTAAAACCTGCCCTCTATCATAATGGCTATTAGCATCATTCACTCAATTTTAAAAGGGAACATTTTTGAGCCACCAGTTTTGGGTTTCTACTGCCATCTGCTCCCAAAGCTTCCCAACACCATAGCACCTATTAGCAGAATTTAAAATGACAGTTCACATATTTGTACCTATAATAGATAATAAAATCTGTGTATTTCCTGTTACCATGTAGTATTTCAAGCTCTTAGATACATGACCATACTTAAAAATATCCCTCAATAAATGGAAGAACAGATAGATGGGTAGATAGGTGGGTGGATAATGGCTGCGTGGATAGATAGAAGGATGAGAAGAGACGTGCTTGTGTATAACTTTGGAAGAACACAATTTCCAATTTAAAGTAGTGAGATCCAGTTGAGTTGTGTGATCACCCTAATGTACATGAAGAAAATGGCCCTAAAGGAGAATATAGAAAACAAAGCCATATAGGAATCGTTAGGGTATGAGTTCTGAAATGAACTTAAAAAGGTTTGTGAAACCAGAGGATGGTTCACAGGACTGAAAATAGCAAACAAAACATAACCTTTGAGTTGACTCTTAGCTGAAACTTTAAATTCAGTTTTGGGAGATCTGAAAAGTAGAATCAATTTTGACTAGGGGGGTAAATAAGATGGTGAAAAAAAAAAAGGGAGGATGTCTCTTAGTAGATGTGAAATTTTTTTATATGCTTTATAGTCATAATAAATTTTGTGTCTCCCTTGTTCATCTCATGCTTCTTTCATTTAACTGACATGTCACCTTGAAAATATTTTCTGAGAAGGAAGGAGCTTTTACAAAAAGATGGCTCTTCTCATTACTTAAAAGAGATACTATCCTATATGTTGTTTGAAAAGATTTGCTCAATGCTATTTTAGTTCCACTAAACCTAAAATGTGCAACATGATATCTGAAGCTAATTTATCCACTTTCAGCAGTGTAATGCTAGGTTATTAAACAACACTAAAGCAATTAAGATCCATGTCTGCCCCTTTTCTCTCTATACTTAAAAAAACTATAGTTTTAAAGTTTTCTTTTCTAGAAAGGGAAAAATTTAAGCAATTATTTACATTTAACTATGCCTATTCCTAAAAAGGGAAACACATTCATGGTTGAAGCCCCAAAACCTTTGTCCTCATTACCTGTAAACTGTATCACCACCGAGGCTTATTTTGGTAAAATTAATCCTTGGTTATTGATGGAACTAGTATGTAAAGCTGATGCAAAAGGAAAATCCTGTATTGCCTACATGCTGTGATCTGTGCACTGAATGTGAGTTCAATTAAATCCCTGTTTAATTCAAGAATTAGTAGGTATTTTCAAAATGGGATTAGTTACGTTAGAAATATAGATCTGCCTCTATCAGCAAGGTTATTATTCCATTTGTTTGGTTGGCTACTTCTCTTTTTTGTTCAGATCCATTGATTCTCTGACTTTGTTGGAAGTGAAGCCCTTCAGGCTAGAAGCCTGGTTCCTGGCACAGAAAAGGTGCTGCTTTCATTCACCTCACTTCCTTTTCAGGCTGTATTGCCATGTTGCTTCTGTCCCTGTGCACTATGCCAAGAGCACACTGGGAAGTGTGGCTAATGTCTAAACAAACCCTTTGCCTAAGTTCTTCTTTTAAAAAAAATGTTTATTTATTTTGAGTGAGAAAGAGAAAGAGTTAGAAAGAGAGTAGAGAGAGAGAATGAGCACATGAGTGAAGGAGGGTCAGAAAGAAAAGGAGAGTGAGAATCCCAAGCAAGCTCCATGCTCAGTGTGGAACCCAGTCTCATGACCATTAAATCATGACCTGAGCTGAAATCATGAGTTGGATGGTTAATTGGCAGAGCCACCGAGGCACCTCCTAAGTTCTTCCTTTTAATGAAATACCCTTCCATCCTAATTTCTTATCGAATTGTACTGATTAGTAAATGAGTTTACTGTTTAGTAAAGTCTTTCTTAATGCCTTCAACTAGAAGTCATTTCTTCCACTAAAATGCAAAGAGCAAAAAGTCATGTCTTGTATCCCACTTTTCATATTCTATATTACATCATGATTATTTATATAAATATTCCTTTTCTGTTACTAAGATTCTTTTTTTTAAATTTTTTACATTTCTTTATTTTTGAGAGACAGAGTAAGACAGAGCATGAGCGGGGGAGGGGCAAAGAGAGAAGGAGATGCAGAACCCAAAACAGGCTCCGGGCTCTGAGCAAGCATTCAGCACAGAGCCTGATGCGTGACTCGAACCCACGAACCGTGAGATCATGACCTGAGCCGAAGTCAGACACAACTGACTGAGCCACACAGGCGCCCCTTTTACTAAGGTTCTGAATGAAACAATAATCACTTTAATTTTGAGTCAATCAATATTTGGAGAATGTAGAACATACTCTCTTTGGATGCTCCCATACTTGCTGATGAGATTCAGTTTCAAAAAGTATGAAAATAATATACATTTATGTGTCTATGGTATATGTATAAAATATGAAATACAAAAGCAAGGATTTAAGTAACTCATCTATTATGTAATTTATACATTTATCCATTCATGCATTTACTTATTTAACAACTATTGATTACTTTATTGAGCACTGTGTTTGGTGCCAAGAATAAACAACAGCATTGTGGAAAAAAAAGTGTTTCTATTCCTCAAAGAGCTTAAAATACTAGGTCAAAACAAAACAAAACAAAACAAAAAACAGAAATGTCATAGGATGAAGAATGCTCTACAGAATTAAGCACAAGAGTGTGATAGGAATAGCACACTGAGTAACTTGGAGAAAGTTTGAAAAAGGTCTCCCTCTGAGTTTTGTTTTGTTTTGTTTCTTTTTGTTTTCATTGAGGTATTCTGGAAGCATAGACCATTTTATTTTATTATATATTGTAATATTAGTAAAATATTTATGTATTTACCCTTGTTTCCAAATTTAGTGGCCACTTATACGTCTGTGTCTATATCTGTGTATATATCTGTCATCTATATCTATATCGTGTCTTGTATCTATAAATATATAAAACCAGCTAACAGAAGGCTTGGCACAAAATTGGAATTCAATAAATGTTTCTCTTCCTTTTCTGATTCTAGATAGTTTTGAAATTTAGGACTGGTTCTAAAAAACTTGAGGAATATTTGCATAAGAGGATGTGACATAATTATGATGCTTACATGCTGGAATCCAAATTTCTAAGAGTTAAATTGCTTGTCTATTTCTTCTTCCATACTTGCCTTGCACCCTTTTAGAAACCTTCACTGAACTATTGGCAGAAAGGCCACTAGATGGGGCTTGTGTGCTTAGTACGTTAGCAAACTATACGTTTAGTTTTGTGGGGGTTTTTTAATTCAGAAAAACCTTCTCTGTAACCTATCCTATTCTTTATTAAATGTAATGCTGTAAGGAATTCTCGTTAGAAATTTTTTATATTAGCAGGTGCAACATAACTATGTACTTGCAAACATGGAATATTCCTCAAAGCAAAGAAAGTAAGTTCCTCTGCAACCAGGCATAGCTCTCTCTTTAGAGGTTCTTTAGATCTCTTATCTCTTGAGATCCCATCACCGTCTAATAGTTCTTTATAAAAGTGTGTCTCTTCATATTATGGAATCTCAGATAGTGTACCTTGGAAGCACTAGATCCTACTTTTTAGGGTCAGACACAAACTTTACCATAAATTACAAAGTTTGGCCGTTTTCTACCACTAACAGTAGTTTCCTGCAAAACAGTGATTCTCAGACTTTAAAGTCTTTAACATGTGTCGGCATACCCTGGAGGTCTTGATAAAATTCAGATTGCTTGACTACACTCCCAGACTTTCTGAAACACTAAATCTGGGGTGGAATCAATGACTCTGTGTTTTCAACTGGTGCCAGATATGTTCATGCTCTTGGTCCAGGGCCCACACTTTAAGAACCTCTATGTCACCCAAGTCTTTCTATGGATAAAACAAATAACACTCATGATCTGGTCCTTCTGTCATGAGACACCTCTGTGCCACCTTGCAATATCCATCTCTCTGGACACTGAGACCTGGATAAAGACCAAAAATAAGGGATGTTCTTTTTATTGTATTTATGCACCTAACCACTAGGCAGCCATATCTCGAACTTATATAAGACTCAACTTCATCACCAGGCTACAAGGGGTACTGCTCTATATCCTTTAGCAACTAATAGCTTATACTAATTTCTTAATGAAAAGCTTTACTCACGACACACTGTGGATTCTGATTTTCCCTTTGCTCATTGACTTCTGGATTTCTAAGTCTTTCCTTTTTCCATTTTTCTCTATCTTACCTCCCACCTCCCCAGCTTCCCCCATCCAGCCCCTATCTTTCTAACTTTCTTCCCAGATGAAGGTGAGTCCCTCTCTCCACAACCTTACCGCAACCCCTAATATACTGATTCCTGACGTACAACCTACCACGTGCGATTATGTCTCCGCTTTACTTACCCCCACAGGAGACCTACTTATGCACTAGTTCTTTATGTTCTATATCTAGAAGCAAGTTGCTCAGTTCCACACCCATTTATTTCTGATTATCCATCCCTTCATCGGTTATTAACGACAGATGATTCCAGACACTGCCTTCTCTAGCCATTTTGGCTACAATGGTAAATGAGTACTACTACTGTAGGTGGAAAGGTACTGCCTCCATCTTCTGAGATCTCTGTCACCATTTTGATTGCTCTGTTTCTTTTGGATTTTGAATACCTCTTGTCACCACCTGTTTTCCATCTCAGTGAATGTCTTGGCTTACAGACTCCTTGTTTCTGAAAACACAAACATCCTGGCTTTTTGGTGGCATATCAAGCTTCTATCTTTACTTGTTGTTTCTAGACTTTGAAGTCTGCATTGCCTCTGGCAACCCGAGAACCCTCTTCTTACCTGATTTTCATTCTCTCTGCTGAGCTTGATAACTCTTTGTTAATATCATGATAATGCCTTAAAATAAATGGTTTGTATCTTCAATAGTATTTTAGCATACTTCATCTCATTTGGGTTACCGTTTCAAATGATTAGTCTATCTTTATGGGAAACCATCTGGCAAGCACTTTACCTTTATATAGTGTTTATATTCTTGTAACTTAATTAATTCCTTAAATCTTAGCTTATTTTCTTTAGGTTTACTTATTTATTTTGAAAGAGACAGAGAATGTGCAAATGGGAGATGGGCAGAGAGAGAGGGAGACAGAGAATCCCAAGCAGGCACCTCATCATCAGTGCAGAGGCTGATTCAGGGTTCAAACTCACAAAACCCAGAGATCATGACCTGAGCCAAAACCAAGAGAAAGCTTAACCAACTCACCACCCAGTTGCCCGAAATCTTAGCTTATTAAAGCTATTTCTTAACCCTTTTTATATTATCATCTTGTAAAACCTTTACTCTCGTGCTAAGAATGAGCTGCTAGTATGTTATGGTCTCTACCGTTACATTTTATGGAAATTTACTCAAATTACCATTAATTTATTTAGATCAGATATGCACAATCTTTGATCAAAATGATCTCTCGTAGTGCAGAAGCTTCCACATTTTGCCGGCAAAATCACTTTTACTTCACACTCTCTGTCTGATATTCTTTTTCATGATTTCCACATGACAACTCTGAGTACATGCCTGAACTGAACCTCCTATTTTATACCTTACTACTTTGAAAAGACTAGTCACAAAATCCGTATCCACAGCACCATTTACTTCAAATGAATTGCAGCAAGGCCCACCAAAAATTTACTTCAATAATTCCTCTCTATTTTTCCTCTCAATATAAACATTATAATTACATAGTGGTTAACATAATTAAACACACCCCATTATTCTACATACAAAAATCATTTGCTAATGAGGAAGCAAGTGTTGGGAATGGCACACAATATATCAAGCCACCAGTAAACTTTTTGGAGCTGAAAGGGTTAAGCTATTCTGGCACATAGAATTTTTACCAAGATCATAACCTAATTAGATTTGAGGTTACACATTAGGCTCAATTTTTTCAGTAGGGATGCTGCAAAGCGAAGCCTGTCATGACTTCTAAGGGTAATAGAAACAATTGCTTCAGTGAGCCTAACACTGTTGTAACAGCCGCGTCGGAACAGATGGCTCTGCGTTTATTCCAGTCTAGGGACTCAAATTGGCGGTAGTCAAACAAAAATCCTGAAAAGCATATCAGCAGTTGTGGAAAGAGTTTTCTTTATTTAAAAAAGTTGCTCACACCATTCCTTTAAGATTACAAATTAAACTGGAGGTGTTTGCCGCTTTAATTTACCTATTAGAGTACTGAACTTGTGGCCTACAATTTATTTACATATATATGTATATTTTTTATACATATAAACTGTGGGTCTCAAGTTCAAAACATTATCTACATATATATATATACACAGACACACAGATACATACACAATATACACATAATATATGAATATATATAATAGCAATATAGAATGTGTGATCTATACAATCAGTAATTTATAATTAATGGATAGTAATCTATTTTATGCATTGTATGTGGATTACATATATGCAAGTAGTCCTTGACACGTGTTAATATTGTATATCAACAGCTGCTAATTCCTGAATTAATATGAGCTAATTTGCATTTTGAATCTACACTACTACTAGCATAAGAATTTTTTTTAAACAAACGAGTTTATTCTGTCTTTAAGACAGCATTCTTCCACAGACTACTTGAACTTTACTTTAAGCCCAAAATGTTATTTAGTCAAGTGGCTGCACTTGTTGATTAACATCTTTTTATCCTTACTAGTGAGAATTAATAGTTTCTCCTGAAGCAAAATGAAACAAATTTGACATTTTAGGGCCAGGATTCCTAATCCTAATCTAGCTCTGGAGAAAATAAAAGTATCTACATATCCCCCACCATTTAAAAAAAGTTAATGAAAAAAGAAAGAAAGGATAATATCTCAGTTTTCTATAAAACCATAGAAATAGAACTGTTTCCAAACAAGTTTAGCTCATCTTCTTTCTTCTGCACAGCACACAGCTACAGGCAGATGCCTAAAGAGAAGGGTTTTCTCATGATTTTACCTTTTCAGAGTAATTACTTGAGTGTGAGCTTATCCATTAAATGTGTCCTAATGTTGAGTCTAGAAGTCTCTAGCCTGACTGAGCCATTATGATCTGCCTATCCACATTATTAGATCACTTAAAAACATGTATAATTCTCTTTTATCCCAGTATTTGCTCATATATTTTTGTAGAACATTTATTACTAGCTAAAGAATAGATTTTTCCTACTATTGTGTAATGTTGATAAATCTAGTATCCAAGAGAGAAATATTCCGGGCCTAGTATTTATTTTTTCAGATTGATTATATGCTTTTAAAATTTTGACTCATAATTTATGTGATCATAGCACTTTTTATTCTGGCCCATGGAAAGATTGAATTTTATAGCAAATTAATATGTATATAGATTAAACAAATAAATGTTAAAAATTGGAACCTTAAAGGAAAAATGAAAAATTATAAGCAAATTAGCTAAATTTTAGGTGCAGAAAGATGTTACGAGACTAAATGTAAACATCTTTTATTACAGTTTTAAAAACTAATTATTATTTTTTATTTTTTAATGTTTATTTTTGAGAGAGTGAGATAGAGTGTGAGGGCAGGTGCAAAGAGAGGGGGAGACAGAGAATCTGAAGCAGGCTCAAGGCTCTGAGCTGTCAACACAGAGCTCCATGTGGGGCTTGAACCCACGAGCTGTGAGATCATGGCCTGAGCTGAAGTCAGACACTCAATGGATGGAGCCACCAGGTGCCCCAGAAAATATTTATTTATTTTAAGAAAGAGAGAAAGAGAGCACACAAGCAGTGGAGGCACAGAGAGAAAGGGAGAGAGAGAGAGAATCCCAAGCAGGCTCTGCACTGTCAGCACAGAGCCCAATGAGGGGCTTGAAGTCACTGACCATGAAATCATGATCTGAGCCAACGTAAAGAGTGGGACACTTAACTGACTGAGCCACTCAGGCACCCCTTATTACCGTTTTTATTGTAGACAAACAAATGTAAATACGTCTTAGATTTGAGTCATAAGCCATGATTTTACTGATTCCATATTATTTCAGTTGAGGTCACCTAAACTTCTCTAACAAATGGGCCCAAATGTGTATCATGTCTCATGCCTTGCATCGAAGGCAGGTCTTCGTAAATGACAGTTGGCTTTTCTCCATGTGGTAATTCAGGGCACCCTGCTTATGCATGAAAACAAGAGGTGTGGTTGAGAAAGAAACCCCACACTTAACCTGATCTTTGCAGCAAGGTTAAATCCCTTTTGATTAATACTAACGTCTAAAATGGCTTATTTTTTGTCTCATCTTCAACTGTTATAGCTTACAGCACAGGAAATGATTTAACCTATAAAATTCTATTTTAAGTCATGGGAAAATAATAATTAGTAAAACTAAAAAACAAGTAAAACCGCTGTATCAATAATTTGAGTCTAATTTTCTCTTTGTGTATGTAATTATACAACTAAAGAAAAGTAAATTCACTAAATATTGCCAGTGGTTATCTTTTAGGTATTACAATTACAAATGATTTTAATTTTCTTATCTCCATTTTCTAATTGTTTACAATGAACAGGTATTCCTTTTATAATGAGAACAGAAGTACATGGAAAATATGGTCTTCCTTCAGCTATTAAAACTACATATGAATTATCTTCTTAAACTCATGGCCAGACAGAACATCACTTGTCAAACACATCAATTCATCCCTGCTTACCACCGATAGCCTCACTGTGTGTTTTTACCCTTTGCTAATCATTCACAGTAACTAATTAGCTTTTAAAGTTGTCTTAAGTGTGCTGGTTAGAGGGGAAAAAAAGTTAAAGTATTGACAAGCTTTTGATGAACTTCAAAAAAAAGTGTTAATAATAAGACCCATAGCACATAATTTCTTGTTACTGGATTAAGCTAAATTTAGGCCAAGTACCACAGCTCTTAATTTATTCTTAGGAAGTATTTTGTGTTTGGGGAAAGTCTGGCTAATGAATGAATTCAGTCAAACAAACAATAAATAAATACAATTTCCCTCTCCATGTGCTAGACAGTTCATGTTTTTGAATACATGGATCATTGCTATGAACTATGATGAATGCCACAAAAGATTTTTTACTTAGTATAGTACAATTTTGCTAAAGTAAATTTTTAAGTATTAATCTATAAAATGTATATATGTAAATGTGTAAGCAATGAGGAAATGTGTATCACCAGAATTTTAAAGGGAGAATTTTTAAAAAATTTTTATAAAGCCCTAAAAATTACTTACTCAGGAAATTACAATTAAAAGACTTATTAGGAGTAGGAGCTCAGATTCCCTGATTCATTTCAAAGCTTGATGCCTGTTTATTCGTATCCCATTATTTCTCCAAACTGTGAACTTGTTTTATGTGTGTATAGAGGAAGGCAAAATGGTGAAAATGAATTCAAGATGGCTCTAATCTAGTCAAGAGATTAAATTAAAATAGAAAGATGTTATACAACATTAAACACAATGTGCAATAATGACTTAGAACACTTGGGGAACAGGGAATATTTGGGGTAGATTTGTATTGAGAATCAGAAAGTAGACATGAAGTTATCAAGATAAGTTAATGTTTATGAGGGATGGGAGTGTTGAGGACTGGTTTGAGAAATAGGCTTTTTCACAAAGCTAGCAGGGAAATCATTTAACCTTTCAGGTATTTTGCTACAGACTCATGGGCTAAATAACCCAAAAGAAGTGTGCTATATAATTAGTTTGGAATAGGTTTACCTCCTTAAGTATAACTTCCTTATATCTATATTGTAATGGTTCTATTCAAATTTTGAGGGCAATGGAAGAACATAACCCAATGAGGAATGTACTTGTTGCCTAGATGTAGCCAAATTGAAAAACGTACTGTATTTGTCTAAAAAATCAGATCAGTGATTTTCAAAAGAATGTTCAAAATAGAATCCATAGTTTTCAAATAATAATGGAAGAGTAACCTCATTTTTAAATGATAAATCAATGTTTTGTTAATACAAATTGAATTACTAAATTCAGAGTTTTATTATTTACTTATAAAGTCATCTGATGAGCATAATTAGTTGATTTAAGTGAATGCAGAAGTTTCAAATTATGAATAATATGAACCTTGTATTTAATATATGTTTTAATTAATAAAATAATCATATAGTTTTGGGGGTTTCCGACTATTAAAAAAGTCCTGATTACCATGCATAATTGCAAAGGTAAACATTTCAACATTTACTTTTGTGTCCTTAGGGAACTCATCATTGAAACAAAGATGGCAGAAGAAAATATAGTTTTAAGTTATAGTTTGCATTCCTGCAGAAAGCCGTTAATGTGTGAATGTTTATTTTATGTTACATGTAAGTGTACTTTGTTTTTATTACAATTTTAATGTAGGCAAAATTGGTTTATTGAACAGAGAAGAATTGCTAGAGTGTAAGCAAATATCAGCTATGTTTGTTCTTACCACTTGACCTAAGCAGTTCTTCTTTTCTGCAGGCTACATATGGCTGTCTTAGCTTCTGATCAGATATCTTATACTCTCCAAGTACAAGCAAGGTCTCTTGCATAGATCCCTTGTGGGAAGACCCCCAGCCTCCTCTCTGCAGGGTCCACATCTCATTTTGGAAGACACATGTTTTGACCATCATTGATGGAAGTGCAATCAGTTTCCAGTTAGCCCACTTTACCTTTTCCAGACAGACTGAAGGATCTTCTATTTACCCTAATACTCTGTTTTCCAATATGACAGTCACTAGCCACATCCTACTGAGCACCTCAAATGTATCTAGTCGACACTGAAATAAAGTCTGCGGTGTAATATACACATTGTATAAACTTACAATGGAAAAATAATGTAAAATACTCTACCTCATTAATAATTATTGTGTTAAAATGGCAATGTCTTTAACATATTGGGTAAAATAAATTTTAAAAGAGTTCACCTGTTTTTTTTAATTTTTTAAAAAAATTTGACTACATTTGACTACAGAAAATTTTAAATTACACAGTGCTTTGCATTATATTTCCATCGTACAGTGCTCTACTCCCTAGACTTCTGGATGTCTGACATTTCTCTATTTGTCATGTGAAACTTAAAGACAGAAAATATACAACACCAAAGATAGCATTCCATTTTTTGAAAACATTTGGGTCATTTTTCCTGGGCTGGGTTCTGGTTCTAACCTGTGCTCTAACTTCCTGTAAAATTAGATGTATCCCTTTCTCTAGACTTCATTTACTTCTCTATAAAATGAGAAAGTTTGCCTTAAGAACTTCTTGGGCTTTCTTTTATTTTTTGATGTTTAAAATATAAACTATGAAATATTTCAAACACAAAAAGCATACAAAATAATTTAATACCCTGAATTGAGGTAAATAGTTTTTTGGGTTTTTTTTTCTTTCAATGTTGTTTTCTCTCCTCTGGCTTTACAAGAAGTAAAAGCAGTATATACGTCTAAAGATCTACTTCTTATCTCTTACATCCTTATTCTCATAGAAGTAGCCTCTAACCTTTTGGGGCTGTATATCATTCCCATGTGATGTTGGTGTTTTTCACAACCTATAACAAATTTGACTGAACCATACCAAATATATAAACTTAATTTTTCAGTATTTAACTATTGTTATCAATATTTATATATTTTTCAGTACTATGTTTTTGTTAGTTATTCATGTCAATATATATAGGATAATTTATTTCAGCTTCTCTGTAGTATTAAGCTGTTCAAATAAACCAGAATTTCCTCCCATATTTTTCCTTTCATAAATAACTCCTTGAACTTCCTTGAATGAATTCCTTTTTGGATATATGTCATAGTAAGTTTAAGGTAGATGATAGAAAGTATAATTTTCTTTACTATGTATTTCTTAATTACCCTCCAGAATACCTGTGCTGATTCAAACTCCTACCAAAAGCAGATCTTTGCATATCTTTGCTCTTATTTAATATAATCATAATTAATTGTTGCTAAAATGAATTAAAATGTGTTTAAGAAGTATGTTTTATTTTAATTTGCATCTTTCAAAGTAATATTGAAGTTGAGCACCTTCTTTTAGTTTATTTATGCTTTTGTCCCATTAGTTGTCCATGTATTCTTCATCTTTCCTATTAATTTTTATAATTCACTATATGTTGTGGATACAATTTCTTAGTGAATTATATGGCTTGACTATATTTATTCCCCCATCAGAGTCATGTCTTCTTATGTTTTTAGAGAAAAAGTGGATTTTTTAGGCACAGATTTTTAGTTTTAGTGAGTTTAAATGTATTAATAATTTCTTCCATGGCATGCATATATATATATCATATATATATATATCATATATATATGATATATATATATAAAATATTTCAAATACACACTTATATATGATAAGCCTGTGTTTGTATTTATATATATAATTTTAAATATACATATATAACATATATAAGGCTGTTATTAGATAGAGTCCTAATTTTTTTTTCCTTTTCTGTAAGACATTCATTTTCTTGGCACCATTCATAAATTAATCTGTTATTTTCTTTCAGGCTTCTAATGTGTCATTTATTATATGTTAGGCACATGTAAGTGAATGTTTTTCTTTAGTCTGACCATTTAACTTTGTACCAGTGTCACTGATTTAATGATTGTAGTGCTTTAAAATGATATATAATAAGGGTCATCCCATAGTCTTATTTTTTAATTATCATCAGCAATTTTGGATAATATATATGAATTT
The DNA here is from genome assembly GCF_003009895.1 of Hyaena hyaena. NCBI lineage: Eukaryota > Metazoa > Chordata > Mammalia > Carnivora > Hyaenidae > Hyaena > Hyaena hyaena. The sequence goes on from NW_024081583.1 coordinate 139,292, forward strand.
TAAGATCAAAATCTGTGAAAATGCTCTCAGAAATGTTATTTGTAGGGAGCCTGGGTTGCTCAGTCCGTTAAGCCTCCAGCTTTGATTTCAGCTCAAGTCATGATCTCATAGTTTGTGAGTTCGAGCCCCAGGTGCAGCTCGGCACTCACAGCACAGAGCCTGCTAAGGGTTCTATCTCCCTCTCTCTGTTCCTCCCCTGCTCACTCAAAATAACTAAATAAACAACAACCAAAAAGAAACTTTATTTGTACTGTAATAAATTTGCATTTTGAAGAGTGATACACTACTTTTAATATTAATCCAACATAAATTATGATATACCTCTCCACTTAGGTCTAATGATATGGTTTTCAATGGTGTTTATGATATCCTTTATAAATAACAGGGATATACTTTGCTATTTGCTTATAAGTACCTTATGATTTTAGCCATTAGGATAGCTGTCAGTTTTTAAAAATCACATGATACATGCTGGGCAATTTCCTCATATATATCTCTCAGTGTACTAATTTTCTCTTTCACTCTATCCAATATGATGTTTTCATCCAACCACTGACACTATTAATTTAAATTATATTTTTGAAGTCATTTATAAAAGTTCAATCTTATTCATTGTAACCAAAACTATTTATATTTTTTATCACATTTCCACTCTACCATGTCAAATTTGTGTGGCTCTAGTCTTGTTTTTTAATTTGTGTACTGTTTATATTTTTGGTGTATTATTTTTATTGCAAACTTACCTTTGCTTTTTGTTTTGTTCTGTTTTATTGAGAATGCTTTTAGTATGAGACAGTGCATGATGGTTATGTTAGCTCATTTCAGAACTCCATAGGAAACCTCTCATTTTGTTGTATCTATACATGTAGTAAAAAATTGAACATCAAAACTGCATTAGTTGAAGACTTAAGCTCCTGTGTCAGCTCAGGAAAAAATTACTTTTTCCAGACCTTAGGAGAATATAAATTTTTTTTTAAATTTTCACATGGGCCATTGGGTGGATTTTTTAAAGACTAGTCTTTGCAAATGTAGCTCCCTGAGGGTCCTAACTTGGTGGAATGCTCTCATTTTCTACATTTTGCTTTCTTCTCAGATGCAAAGCTTTAGCATCTGCCTTTGCATTAAAATCGAGTCTTTAAATAACTAAGACCAATCCTCCACCCTTATCTTCACCACCCAAGGCGTCCCCAGTGATAGACTGAACATTTGTCATCCCAGATTTCTTTCTTTCTTCTTTAAGGAAAACTAAAGATTCTTTGTTGTTGTTGTTGAAAATTCAGCTAGGCATTTAAAAGAATTTTATGTGTTTTATTTTTGCCTAACATATTTAGGTGTGCATAGTAGGAGCACTTTTAAGTCACCTTAGTCAATTGTATTCTTATAAGAGAGTGTCTGTGATTTATAAGGTATCTTCTAATTCTGAAAGTTGATGTCTTCATTTATTCTTTTCCTAGTACTTAATATGAAACTTGAAACACAGTGATTTTAATCCAGTAAAACAATGACCACCAGAGCTAAACAAAAAATTTACAGTGGCGCCTGGGTGGCTCAGTGGGTTAAACGTCCAACTTCAGCTCAGGTCATGATCTCACTGTTTGTGGGTTCAAGCCCTGTGCCAGGCTCTGTGCTGACAGCTAGCTCAGAGCCTGGAGCTTGTTTCAGATTCTGTATCTCCCTCTCTCTCTGACCCTTTCCTATTCATACTCTCTCTCTCTCTCTCTCTCTCTTTTCTCTCTCTCTCTCTCAGGAATAAATAAAACATAAATTTTTTTTGTTAATTTACAAAGCCAAGTCTCTCAATGTGCCAGGCAAGGAACACACCAATGAGGAAATTCACTAAGTCATTTGCTAATGGGAGAAAAGTCAGGGATTTTTAAATGTCAAAAAAGAAAAAAAAAAAGAGTTCATGGTAATTTTGTAAATTGAGTATTGGAAACTTGTGATAGGATAGATAAGTTCATAGATCTATACAGATATATCAAGTCCCAATGTTCATTGGTTAGAAAACAGTCCTTAGTTTGATATAGAAAGTATCTGACTAGATAGGTTTGCTCAATGTATAGGAACCTTGATTAGCTTCAGTTGGCCCCAGCCCTGGTGGCATAAAATGCAATATTCAATTTTGTTATCCATTTGGTGTGTTGAAATTCAAGTTGGTAATATTACCAATTACCTTTCAAATTGGTAATATGTGTGAAAGTGAACACAATGATTTTGATCCCCAATGTAGTGTAGGAATAGGCATTACCTACCAGATCTGTAGCTCAAAATAATTAGTATCAATTCTCTTAAACTTACTGAGATGTATTTTCACAGTCTCCTGAACAAGTAAGGAAAATGCCTCCATTCTCCAGCGAAAGAAACAAATGGTTATCTTATTGTTGATGCAAAGTATATTTAGGGAGTTTTCAAAAATAAATGCCACTTTTCACTCCAATACTAAGAAATGTGGTTCTTTTTAATGTTTATTTTTGAGAAAGAGAGAGAAACAGAGTGTGAGCAGAGGAGGGGTAGAGAGAGAGGGAGACACAGAATCAGAAGTAGGCTCCAGGCTCTGAGCTGTCAGCACAGAGCCTGATGTGGGGCTCCAACCCATGAACCCCAAGATCATGACATGAGCCAAAGTTAGATGCTTAACCGACTGAACCACCTAGGCACCTCAGAAATGTGTCATTTTTCAGTTTCAAAGTTAGGGCTCTTTAGGCCTAGGTGAGTTTATCAAACAGGCAAATGATCTGACGATTTTGGTTTAAAATCAAGTTAAATAAATTTAACTCAAGTTAAAACTAAATTTAACTCAAGTTAAAAAATATTTTTTAAAGTTTTCATTTATTTTTGAGACAGACAGAAACAGCATGAGTTGGGGAGGGGCAGAGAGAGAGGGACACAGAATCGGAATCAGACTCTAGGCTCTGAGCTGTCAGCACAGAGCTCGATGTGGGGCTTGAAATCACGAACCCATGAGATCATGACCTGAGCTGAAGTTGGACACTTAACTGACTGAGCCACCCAGGAGACCCTTAAGTTAAAAAATTAAACAAAATATAAAATAGTATAATTGCAAGTTAAACCAACACTTTTAAGGTTGAAGAATTGTTCTATATTATTGCCAATTAACTTATACTACTGTGTTGTAGCCAGATTACGATCTGCTGATTGATTACCAAAGTAAATGGTTTAATACAAATGATAAGACACAAATATTATTAGGTTCTCAATGAACTTTGGAAGGGAATAAATAAAGCAAGTACTGTATTATTTTTACTTTACAGTGATATTTTTCAGTTCAAAAATATATGAATACTGTATGCTAGTAGTGATTCAATTAATGAGAAATATTCAAAGAGAAAATATAATAACAGAGCTCTGAGTAGTAATGAAATATTAACTTAAGGTTAAATGTAAGCAGTATAATCAGATACTACTTAAAAATTAATGTGAAAAAGGGGCCTCAAAGGAAGCTATATTTCAAAAACCTAGATCCTAACAGAGTTCCTTCTGAAGACAATATAGCCAAAAAACTGACCTTTTAAAGAAAATCATTCTGATAGCAATTATCTTCTGAATTTTTTATAGATCTTGTATAGTTTGTAATCATTTTAAATCCAGACATTGTAAATGTGGATCCCTAATAAGGTTTTTATATTTTTGGCAACTAAGCTGTGAAATTTGGTAGAGAACCTTAATATTATCTATATATTCAAAGAATTATTGTTGCTGCCCTTGCATGTAGTATAATACCCTGGAATTGCAAGGAAAATCTGAATTAAGATTCATGTGAAAATTTTATCAACCTAGCTATACCTTTTAAGAGCAATCATAGATCCATATATAATATATTATACATAATCTATATGTAAAATGAGTATATGCTAAGGAAATATATATTATATAACATCCAGGTTTGTATAATCACATGCAGTATATTTGCTAATGGTTAACTGGTTGAATATTTTTGGCATGAGGAAATAAACATGAATGCTTGGGAAAACTTAAGCAAATCAAACCTTTTGCCTCTTATGTAGAACAATGTTTAGATATTCGGAGAATTGAGGGAAGTCTTTGTAGTAAACTCATTACAGTTGGAATTGTCCTGCATTTGAATCCTACCTCACTGCTCCCTGCATCATCTAGGACAAGAAACTTGCCTAGTTTGCCTCCTAATTCCTCCATCTAGAATAAAGTTCTTCCTTGGTTATTATGAGAATGAAATGAAGTAATGTCTATATAAGCATGTTTCAGTGGAAAATCATTATGCACCTGTTATATAAACTTGAACTTCTGAAACTGTTCACTCGGTATGCATGTAAATTCTCCATGTAATCCAGATTTACATGCAGAAACCAACCCCCCTTCTTTAAAGTAACACGTGTAACTTTAAAATATAATGCAGTAGGCTCCAATGTTGGTCTTGAAAGTTATATTTCTTTGCCCTGTACATGTTTTTAATTTTTTTCAAAAATGTTTATTTATTTCTGAGAGAGAGAGAGAGAGAGAGTGAGAGAGAGTGCATGAGCAGGGCAGGTGTAGAGAGAGAGAATCCCAAGCAGCGTCCTTCTACACTGTCAGCATAGAGCCCAATGCAAGGCTCCAACTCACAATCCATGAGATCATGACTTGAGCCAAAATCAAGAGCTGGAGCCTTAATGGACAGAGCCATTCAGGCACCTCTGCCCCATAAATTTTTAAAAATAAATTACTTATGGAACACCTGGGTGGCTCAGTCTACTGTCTACCTTCAACTCAGGTCAGGTCAGAATCTCAGGGTTTGGTTCGTGAGTTTGAGCCCTGACTGGGCTATGTGATGACAGCTCAGAGCCTGGAGCCTGCTCCAGATTCTGTGTGCCCTCTCTCTCTGCCCCTCCCCCACTCACACTCTGTCTCTCAATAAATAAGCTTAAAAATTTTCTTAATAAATTACTCATTTGTTATCTTTTAACCTATGAAGTTGCTAAGGCTTGTTGAGTTTGACATAGTGATTGAAATACTTTTAAGTTAACCATACATCAAACCAGGCTCTCAATGGACTCAATTTTAAGTCTTTGTGGCACTATAATAAAGTAAATGAAGCACATGCTTAAGGATATCGTTTATTTATCTTACTACATACATGTCCACAATTGGATTCCAATGTTCCAAGTTAACTGTTTAGGCAAAGAAAAGCGATCCCCCCATCTACCAGAAGGTGGCACTGCACTCCTCATTGACAAGATTCTGAGGCTGATGCCGTGAAGAGATTATTCTCCATTTAAGAAGCTAGGTTTTAGAACATTTTATTTGAAATAATGAGACGCGTGTGATTAATTTCCTAAAGAATAATTTTACTTTTGTCTTTTTGGGGGAAAGATGTGCACACTAAGTAAAAATGAACAGCTGTTGAGAATAAAAGGAAAATGCTTCATTTAGAATCTATTAATTTCTATCATCATTGTTCAGTACAATATTCTCAGACTTAATTACTCATATAAAGAACATTATGACTAAATGTGAAATAAAGTCTTCTTTACTCCCCTCAAGATTTTCTTCCTTCTTCTAACCACAAATTGTGTGGCTGACTTTTTATTTATTAACATCTTAACATAAAAATCCCTCTATGGTAACTAGCTGCATTCTAAAACCCATTTAATCAAATTGTGGTATGCATGACAGTCCCTACTTTATCGTTATTTTTCTCCTTTCTTCCATTTCAGTCTCAAGCAAAGAGATATATGGTCAGTTGTGACTGCTGGAATCTCTATTTTGAGGTACCAAGGGTCTTAAAAATTACTAGTAGCATCTATAATATCAAGCTTATTTTTATTTTCCTTGGGGACAATTTAGATTGGCTCCATGTAGCTCTAAATGTATCACTTGCTGATGAAACGAGGAAAGAAAGGAGGCTGTGAAGACTTATTGACAGTTAAAAGAGGCTCCAATTGATTATCTTCAAAGAAATACAATAGGAAGAGGTTACTTTGCTAAAAGCATAGCTCTGAACAAGCCCTCTATTAATTAATTGTCAGAGTTGAGAGTAAAAATGGCACCTAACAGGAGAAAAACTAAAGGGAAAGGAGGAAACAGAGACAAGAGGCCTTTATTTCATGTGTGTATTTATTTTGTACCTTTGGTTTCACTAAGCTGTTTCATTCATATCTACTAGTCATGTTTCATCATGACTGTAAATGATGAAATAAAATAAAAGCAAAATAAGACAAAGCACAACAAACTAAAAAGACAGATGGAGCTCATTGTTGAAAGGAATTTTTCAATATTTCATAGAGTGGATTTAATAAGTAAATAATAACAGTGCATAATTAACAGCGGTCATTCCTTTTTCACACTTCTTTTTACTAATGATCATAAAATAATGTAACATTGAGTAATATGAGTTTATTTTTAGTTTTGAATGTGGAAAAAACTATTGTTTAGTTGAAGCATTTGGTAATTGTGAAATTAGATGCCTATAGGTGAGAACAGGGTTCATTAATTTTAGTTGGCCTGGGAATAAAAAACATACTTTTTCATTTTAGAATAATTTTATTTCTATATCCAGACATGGGATTGTGGATTACTGAAATGTAGACCATACATTACAACAAATAACTTTATGTTTACTTGATAAATATACACATACTACACTCTTACTTTTCTAACCCTGGAATAAGTTTATCTGACACTATAATCATGGAATTTTATTGAGAACTTATTAAAAATATATTGCACATTATACTCCTATAGAAATTTAAAGGATACTATTAATTTGGTAACTAGTCATTTGTATACTGAAATAAGAGAAATATTTCCTTTTTCTATTAAAAATAAAGTTTACTGTTTCATAATTTAAGATAGAATCAAAGCATATTTACATTTATATTAGTAAAATATAAATTCTGGACTCAATATTTAGAATGCCATGAAATAATACCTAGTATTCATTTTATTATGCTTAGGAAACTAACCATGAAAGTTAATCTATATTAGATACAGTTTCCTATATTGAATAATAGGTAAGAGAGAGTTCTTCAACTATGGATTTGCTTGGTATGATTAAGTCCATCTTGAGAATGGTTGTATTTAAACTCTGAAATGGAATATTATACCATTGTATTATTATTATTATACATAAATTAACCCAGCCCCTGAGAAGTTGGCTGTGCTCTATAAGTGAGTCAGCAGGGCTATCCTTGTTCAGTTTTCTCCCACTAGTCCCTCATTCTTCCTCATACTTTCCTTGTAATTAAGTGGTACCACCCCTACATTCCGTTTTGAAAGCCTTTCACTGGCCAGGAGGATTAATCACTCCATTCTATGTGCTCCCATTGTAGACTGTGCAACGTTTTATTCCACAGGTAACAATGTATTACTATACTTTTACTTATCTATTTCTTCTTACCAGACTGTATGCATTTTAAGAGTAAAAGAAATACCTTTCCTCTTTCTTTCTTTCTTTCTTTCTTTCTTTCTTTCTTTCTTTCTTTCTTTCAGAGAGAGAAAGAGTGTGAGCAGGGGAGAGGGCAGAAGAAGAGAGAGAGAGAATCTTAAACAGGCTCCATGACCAAGAGCAGAGCCTAACACAGGGCTCAATATCATGACTGTGAGATCGTGACCTAAGCTGAAATCACGAGTCTGAAGCTTAACTAACAGACTGAGCTATCCAGGTGCCCCCAGAAATACTATTCAGACTTGTTTTAAAAAGATTACCCCCCAGGACAGATCATGCTTTCATGCTTTGTGAGATCGAGCCCCACGTCAGACTCTGTGCTGACAGTGTGGAGCCTGGACGGGATTCTCTCTCTCCCTCTCTCTCTGCCCCTCCCCTGCTTGTATATGAGATTCTGCACAGGTTTCTCTCTCTCTCTCTTTCTCTCTCAAAATAAATAAATAAACTTTAAAAATCCACCCAATGGCCCATGAAAACAAAGGCTTTAGTCTTTGTATTGGGAAAAATTTATATTTTTTAAAAAGTATAGTCTTTAGCAACTTTAGTTTAATACTCTACTAGTTGCTGACCATCTGCTTTTTTGGGGGGATCCCAGGAAGCTAGCCCTATGCTCTTGTCAGTAACCACCTCGCACCATGTTCACTGGCTGTCTCCCAGCAAATCAGTGGCTGTCAGGGATAGAACAGTCCCTTCCTCTTTGGGTGGCACCATGATACACTCTCTTTAACTAAGACGTATTACTTCAGGAAGCAGCCATGCAGGCACTTTATGTCTATTCCAATTATAAATATTTGCTAAGGTTATGAAAAACATGTGAAGCATTTTAATATTTATGACTATAGTTTTATTAAGATATTAATTCTTCAAATTAAAAAATTCATATTCAGCAGGATATACTCCAGAATGGGTAAATTATAAGCTGAATATAATTTAAAAACCTGGCTATTTGCATAATGGGTTTTAGTATCAAGATTTAATTGGGCTGAATTTTTCAGCTCTAAGTTGATCACCTTCAACCGGTTTCCCCAACTTTGCATTCCATATTTTGCTATACGTAACGCTAGTTTATTGAGTCTATCTAAGTACCATTACTTCTTTATGGCAATTTATTTCCATAAACCCTATAGCGATAACTATCCTTATTTTACAACTAAAAAAAAAGAAAAAAGAAAAAAGAAAAACAAACCTGATGCTCAGAGGGTTTAAGCACCTTGCCTGACTTCACCCAGCTCATCACGTGTGGTTGAGGTGGAAATCACAAGTATCTCTGTCGGACATCAAAGCTGCGCTCAGTGCATTGCAGGTTCAGGCTGGTGTACAACGTGCATGGTAGGCTTTGTTTGCCATAAAGAAACCCACTGAATCCTGATACTGTCACTGTGGTCTAGGTATGATGACCCATTATTTGCAGGTGAGGAAAAAGAAAAGTTAAAATAAGTCTCCAAAGTCCCCAAGGAAATTAAGAGAGGCCAGGATACAGAGAGAGATCCCATCATTCCAAGTTTAAGGCTCATCCCACCACTTCAAACCTGCCTGTCAATGCTTTTGCACATTTCCCTACAGAGAAACAGTATCCTTATTCAGAAATTGCAAAGTGGTCATGGCTGGATCTGTGTTCTATGAATTTAGAAATCAGTGTCAGTTTGCTGTAGCCTGAAGGTACACATAATGGTATGGTAATGCAGGTATTCATTAGGGAAGAGAATAGAAAGAAATAAAACTCAAGTGTAAAAGAGATTAGCAGAGGGCATATACTAGGCTCTTTCTGACCTGCTATTAGCTTCCCTGCCAGATCTTAACTTCTAATGGTCTTTTCCAACAATGTGGTCTTCAAGGACATTTCTTCAAAATCTGAGGTAGGGTCATGATTGAACAGCTGAAGGGGCACAGATTCAAAGACATGTATTAGCAGGAAGAAATAAGGTTATCTTATGATAATTATCACTGAAAATTCTAAAGCTTAAATCAGAGAAGCATTAAAGTCTAACAAAGATCTCTGGCATAGATGAGTGGAGATGGTTTGCATTAAGGATAATTTAGGAAGGCACAAATTAAAAACAAGATAAAGGATTGAAAATGCATCTGAAAATCAAATCATAAGATTGTGTGGCCCTTCAATATAAATGAATATTACAATATAATTTGATATTAAGCTCTATGTTTTCTTGTATAGTAAATATTTTTGAGCTATAATCTATATGCAGACAAAATATGTGTTTTCTAAATTTAGTATTGGGCATGCACAGCACCTAAAATTAAATATCAAGACAGAGCCTAAACTGTATCTAGAATTATAAATTTACCAAAGAAGAGCAAAACAACATAACTCAGGCACTATAAAAAATATATTGTATTTATTGGGTTTATACTCGTTACTGAATTTGTCTTTAAAATAATCATTGGAGTATTTGGCCCCCAATTATTTCTTATGTTTATTTATTTTTGACCGGGGTGGGGGGGGAGTGGGGAAGGGGCAGAGAGAGAGACAGAGACAGAGACAGAATCCAAAGCAGCTCCAGGCTCTGAGCTGTTAGCACAGAGCACCCCCCCCCCCAAGGCTCAAACTCCTGAGCTGTGCAATCATGACCTGAGCCGATGTCAGACGCTCAAACGACAGCCACCCAGGCGTCCTTTGGGCCTCCATTTTTTTTTTAATTGTATTTATTTATTTTGAGAGAGAGAGCATAAGTCATGGAGGGGCAGAGGGGGAGAGAGAGAGAGAGAGAGAGAGAAGCAGGCTCTGGACCATCAACGCACAGCCAGATATGGGGCTCAAAACCACAAACCATGAGATCATGACATGAGCCAAAGTGGGACGCTTAACCGACTGAGCCACACCCAGGCACCCACCAAAAATTTAAAAACAAACAAGCAAACAAACAAAATTAACGTTATTTGCTCCTGTTGCCTGATGAGTGTTCAAACGTAGTGTTGAAATCCAAATCTGTTTGTGGCCAAACCCCACTGCATCTAATAACCACCCTGGATTCCTACTTAATATGTTCATTCTGCCACTGTATACATGTATCAATGGTCACGATGAAGAAAGGAAGGATATAAGAATACACAACTAATTTAAAATCAGACGTGAGGTGAGATGACGGGACATAAAGTAAACTGAAAATGTTATAACTCTAGAAAGTAGGTTTCAATGAGAAACTTAGAGTAACAAACTACTAATTGTACTTCATTTAGAATAGAGTATTATAATATTTAATAAAATAATTATTTTGTTAAAAATTAATTTTATGTTCTGAAGCTTTTTTATTAAAGTATAATTGATATATAAAATTATATTAGTTTCAAGTGTGCAACACTGATTCTGTATTTGTAGGTATTGCTAAATAATCACCCCATTGGGGCACCTGGGTGGCTCAATCAGTTACACATCCGACTTCAGCCCAGGGCATGATATCATGGCTGGTGAGTTCGAGCCCCATGTCAGGCTCTGTGCTGACAGCTCAGAGCATGGAGCCTTCTTCAGATTCTGTATCTCCTTCTCTCTCTGTCCCTCCCCTACTCATGCTCTGTCTCTCTGTCTCTCTCTCAAAAATAAATAAAACATTAAAAAAAGCTTTAAATAATAATCACCCTATTAAGTCTACAAAATGAACACAATTGATCTTTTCCGGATGACCAGAATTTTAAGATTTACTTTTAGTGACTTTCAAATGTGCAATACACCATTACTGACTCTAGTCACTGTGCTGTACATTACATCTGTATCACTTATTTATATTATAACTGGAAGTTTGTACCTCTTGATCCGTTTCTCCCATTTTGTAATCTCTGAGCCCCCTCTCTTCTGGCAACCACCATTTTGTTCTCTGTATCTCTGAGTTATGATTTTTGTTTTGATTTTTAGACTTCATGTATAAATGACATCATGTGGTATTTGTCTTTCTCTGACTTACTTCACTTAGCATAATCCTCTATAGGTCCATTCATGTCATTGCAAATAGCAAGTTTTCATTCTTTTTTTGTGGCTGAGTAGTATTGCATTGAACAAATATACTACATTTTCTTTATCCATTCCTCCTTTGATATACACTTGTTTGTGTATGTTGGCTATTGTAAATAATGCTACATGAATATTATGATCCATAAATCTTTATAATTGTTTTCATTTTCTTTGGATAAATACCCAGAAGTGGAATTCCTATATCATATGGTATTTTTCTTCTTAGTTTTTTTTAAATTTAAAACCTCTATACTGTTTTCCATAGCGTTGCACCAACTTACATTCCCACCAACGGTGTACAAGCGTACCCCTTCCTCCACATCCTTGCCGACACTTGTTTTTTCTGTCTTTTTGATAATAGTCATTGTGACAGGTGTAAGGTGATATGTTCTTGCGGCTTTGATTTGCATGATCATGATTATTAGTAATGTTGAGCATCTTTTCATATGCCTCTTGGTCATCTGTACATCTTCTGTGGATAAATGTCAGCACGTAGTTTCAGGCTGATTGGAGGCTAGAACTTTAGGCAGCAGAGTTTAAGGTAAGCAAATACATAAATCCTGTGGGACAGTTGTAAACCCTGCTGGCTTTCAGACCAGGTGACCTGGAGTTGTCCCCTTGGTGACAGTTGCAAATATTGGGGCTGCTGATGAATAGATGAGCTCTTTTGCACATGTCCTGGCAAGCTATAATGAGGCCAAGGGATAGCAAAAAGATGACATCCTCTGGCCTATGTTTCTTGAGAACCCTTCTGTAGCCAGCCCCTGGATGTGTGATAAGCATATGGCCTTCCCCTAGGAAGGCTGGGGATATGTTTCAGTCTGATGTCTGTGTAGTGCCCTCGGGCTGATAGCCTGCCCAGAACTGTCTCTCTAATTGTTCCAGATCTGTGGGGCCCTGAAACAGAATCCCCCTGGCCACTAGAGCAAGGTGCTCAAGGGGCGTTCCCTGTGTGGGCTGGATGGGGCTAAGGGAAAAGTACTTTGGTGGACCTTCAGTTATCAGCTTTGGTGGGAATGCGGGAGTAGGGGGGAGGTGCTCAGCCATGGCTTTAGTAGGATCTTGGAAGTAGTAGGAGGTGGAGTACGCCCTATGGTGCTGGCAGGCTAGAGGGGAGTGCAAAAATGGCACCCACCAGAGCCTCACACCCTGGAGTGAATTCTAACAGGCTTCTGCAAATGCTTTAAGATTAGCAAATGAATCTCCTTCGCATGTGCTCTAGGTGCTTTTTAACTGCTCCTTTTTGGCTGAGTCCTGGGGCAATTGAGTCTGTGCACCAGCCCCTTAAGAGCTGAATTTCATTCTCCATTGTCCTCTGCTTCTCCTGGATGTATCCCCGCATGTTTCCAAAGCCAGATATTTTGGGGGCTCACCTCTCCTATACACATTCCAAGGGTTGGGGTGCCTAGTGTGGAGCATAAGCCCTTCACTCCCCAGGGAGAAGCTCTATATTTTTGAGATCCCTCCCAACGTGGGTCACCACACCAGGGGTTGGGTTTTTGGTGAGACCATGTCTCTTCCTCTCCTCCTGATCTCAGGTCTCAGTGTGCTTCTTTTATCTCTTATTGTGGAGAAGATGTTCAGCTAGTTTTTCAGAAGAATTTTTGCATACGTAGATATAATTTTATTGTGTCAGTGGGAGGAGGTGAGTTCAGGATCTCCCTATGCTGCCATATGGAACCATCTCCAATAAAAATAATTTTGTATTTGCCTTTGGAAAGTTTTCCTGACCGTTAAGTCTATCTCAGGATTTCATTGATTGATTGATTCATTCATTCAGCATAGATTTATCATGTACTCATGGTGTGCCTAGATCCAGAGGGGATTCATTGTGACTCAACAATCACATTTACGGAGAGTATGAACATTTGATGAGGAAGGCAGAGTCTGTGCAGAGACCCTTTGGCAGGAATGTGCTAAGCCTTCCAGAGACTGAGAAAGCCAGTAGGGCAAGAGCCAAAGGAGCTAGGAAAGCATAATGAAGAACTAATTACAGAAGAATTAATTTTGCTTTTAATTAATAGTATCTTCAAAATTTGTTTCTCTCTGTATAAAATTTATTGGAAAAAAAGATGTATTCCATCTCATAAAAGTAATAATACATAATATACCATCAATAAAGTATTAAATATCTATTATTAAATAGTTTGTCTAAAATTTGTGAAATATTACCATCAATTTTACAACCACTTACACTGATAGCTCCTGATATTTTTATAAGATTTAATTAGAGAAATGTTTTATTTGAAAGGCATATAATACTTACTTTTCCATAGCAATAAGAATAGAAATGGAGATTTTGATGCACAAAGCACTTAATATATAGATATATATGCTTAATATGTATTTTAAAATTTAATGTAGGTGATTTTTAAGAGGGAGAAGTAGAGGCTTGATTAGTTTTTTATTGTTCTATATTTAATCAGTCATAAAAAATAATTACAATCCTAAAAGAGAATTAGTCTCCAGCTGAAAACTTTATTGAAAACTAAGTAGCCTCACTAAAGATTTTCGTCATGACGTCTGAGAGAAATTTCTCTTTTATTTATAAAACTTCTGCCTTGGCCCTTCTGTTCATGATCCAAAGGCAACATTTCTCTAGCTGCTAAGCTATTCTGTTTTCTACTTTCTAACATGCCAACATCAAAGCTGTAACTCTGCTCTTTCCTCTCCTCATCCACGTCAGACCCAGGGTAACTGGGAGAACTTTCAACATCAACAGCAGCTCCTCTTACTGATAAACAAAGCACAGAGACAGAGGCAGGCAGCTGCCAGACATCGAAAGCAGTGGGTGAAAGCGGCATATTCCACTTTCTGTCCTCGGATAGTACAAAGTATGCTATCGTGCATGGCATGATCCTAAGTTAAAATAATGTTTATTTGGGTGGGCCTGCTATACAGGAAATGTTAAGATACTGAAAACTGCTGCAGAAACAATATGAATTGCCGACTAAAGGTGAGTGAGCCCAGAAGAGGAGGGAAGTGAGTGGTACTGATGAAGTGGGTAAGGAGACAGCTCTGATACAGTCTCTGCTCACACAAAGACTTCATGAAACACCTCCACCCACAGACTCCCAATATGCTTTATAAGCATCTTTTGCACACACCATTCCCTTTTCTGAGGTTCCAAGGATACAAAACAATAATAAAATATCCACCCTCGAAAGCACAGAGGCAGAAAGCCTGCCATTTTCTTTTCTTTTTTTTCTTTTCTTTTTTTTTAATTTTAGTTTTGAGAGTCAGAGAGACACGGCGTGAGCAGGGGAGGGTCAGAGAGAGAGAGATACAGAATCTGAAAATAGCTGAATAGCTGACAGCACAGAGCCTGATGTGGGGCTCAAACCCACAAACTGTGAGATCATGACCTGAGCTGATATCTTATGCTTAACCGACTGGGCCACCCAGGCGCCGCAAGCCTGCCATTTTCTTATAGACTTCGTGCTTGTTAACTTGAAACTTGGAAGTACCAACAATATAATACATTTGAAATATAATATTCAGAAAAGGAAATGTCACATGTATAATACGACATGTGTACGTATACATCATGTCCTTAGTAGGACAATATGTGGTACAATCACCGGCGGTGAGGCTGCCTGTCCTCCTCACCCTGGGTAAGCACTGCTTTTTGACACGTTATACTTGGATACTGAGCATCATTTTCACAACAGGTATGCTTTGTTTAAGAAATATGTACTGCTTTTTCAGATTTATAGTAAATTGTATTGTCAGCATCAGCCATTTAAAATCCTGTGTAAAAGGATATGTGCACACCTCCCCCCCTCCAGTATCTTTGGAAAAATGCAAAATAGGTTGTGTTTGCTGCCTGCTTTTAATTCCATAGTAAAACTTTTTGTGTTTTCCTTAGAAAAAAATATATAAAAATATATATAATATATACTTATGCATACATGTATATAGACATATATAAGACATGATATATAGGACATATATTATAACATTTTATATGCATATACATACTATTCTGATCTATTGCATGCTAAGGCACTACATTATAGCCACATGGCTACATGGGCCTCCTTTTGATTCGCAATAATGACAAACAGATTCTTGCCTCAAAATCCTTGCACTTGCTAGTTTCCTCGTCCTCTGATTCTGGTACTGTCTTTTCTGACTTAAGGCTCCTTCTTACCTCTTTAGTCTGTGTTCAAATATCATCTCTAAGAAATCACTTCTGATTTATCTAAAGAGGTCAACAACCCCATCAATATCATAGCACTCCATTTTGTATTTATGTGAGTCTCTTTTCACTTACATGTTATCTCCATGATAGCAGGAACCTTATTAGTGTTCCATTCCACTGTATTCCTGGTACCTAACACTGATTCAGCTACTAGCTGTGTCCGATTAAAAATGTTTCCCACTGGCAGGTTTGTTTATGGGTCATTGATATGCTCCTTATTAATTAGTAACACTTCTTTATTGATAGATAATGATTCCCCAAGAGGATTCTGAGATCCAAATTTATAACCTACAGTTGAAAAATTTGTATGATCTAATTAGCTCAAATATTATTCTTGTTTCCATCATGAGTGAAATGCAGATATGGATGGCTGAGTAAATGAGTAAATAAATTGATAAAATAATGAGTAAAGTCAGACCTTAGGAAGATAATTGCACCTTTCAACAATGATGCCTAGAAAGAAAACGCGCACCTTCATAGCCCTTGAAGCTAATGACAAAGATGACTAGCTGGCCTGATAAATTTGAATTTCTGATTCAGGCTGGCTATTGGTATTGGCTCTTTAGTAGTAAATCACATTTTTAAAAAAGGATCTAAATAAGTTATTTCTGATAAATTGGAGTCACATCTCTATCTTAGAAATAGGGAAATGGTTACATATTCAAAATGAGATAGAAAACAGTGAATTCAAACCAAGTCCTATTGCATTAATTCCATACTAAAATTGAGGCATCGTGGAGGTACCTTACTTCAGATGATAATTAATTTTGGTAGGCAATACATACTTTTTATTTCTTTTAGAAAAATGTTTAAATCTAAAGGGAAGTCAACAAATAGTGTCTGACTCTCTTCCATGATAAAATAACTTGCCATCAACATCATGTCAATGTTACATCAAAGGAACTTAAAGAGAGCTCAATACTGCCAGATAGTTGTAAAGCTAGAAAGTAAGTTTCTTTCAGAATTAGATTCTCTGTTAAAAATAAAAAAGTACCTGACCATTACTTAGTCAAGTAGTGGCAAATAGCATTTGAGAAGTTTGTTGTTCTTTTGATTGCAGAGATCCGTGTATTTCAGTCTCCAAAATCAGCAGCCTCTAGCGTATGGTCCACTTAACATAAAAGTTATATAAAATATCTGAGAACTTAATTCATTAGTTCCAATACCATCTTTCCCTTAGTGTGAAAACAGAAGTAACATACTAAAGTAATCAATAGAATTGTCATTTAATTTCCAAATATAAATGTTCCTGGTATAAGAAAATGGTTAATTCTCTATATTGGAAATAAAATCTAATGGTGAAAACAAATATTTTCATTCATAAAAATTTAAAGTTGGCTTCATCTGGTTTGAAATACAATATTGTCTATTTTCAATTAGGAGACTATAATTTCAAAAGAAAACACTGATCATTATTATTTTTATAACTTGTGTTTGGATATTCTATAAGTCAAATTAAAGTCTCAAGATTTTCAACACTACTAAGGAAATATTAGTGTTGGATCTGTCTTGGGAGACTTCAGTCAAGAGATCTGCCCACTTGTACCAGAGGGACAGTTTTCTTAGTCATAGAATCATTGAAGTTTTATTTTAAAATTCAGACAGAAGTGTTGATACTGACTGCATCAGTTCAAACACAATTTTTTTTTTAATTTTAAAAAAGCTATGATATTCCCTTTAGACTGGTGTATCTAGTTTTGTATCTCAGGAATCCTTTAAAAAAATATGCATAGGTAAAAGCCTGTAACATATACTCATGCATGTGTGTATATATGTGTGTATGTATATATGTGTGTATGTATGTGTGTGTATAATATATGTGTGTATAATTAAAGTTCAGAAGCAAGCTGAGAATTACTTAGATCCTGTCAGTATGTCAAATTGAAAAACTCCTGCTGGCGTCTAATTCTTTGTTCAATATATTCTCATTGAGCATATGAAGCAGAGTCATTGTAATTATAATTATGGCCAAACTTTATTTTGATTATATAATAACGCATCCAAGAAGGAATAAAAGGCTGCATTTTTCAATATGTTGAGAGATGACTATATTACTTTGAATACCTTTTATTTTTTACTTTTACATTTAACTTTTCCCAAGTTCCAAGTAATATTTGTTCACATATTTCTTATTAAAACATGAGAAAAGAAAAAAAAAACCTCAGTGAAAATTTTATTCACTTCTATAAACCTTAAAATATTGTGTTTTTACTTTCTGTGATTAAATGACAATTGCTATCACACAAAATAATTATAATTATGTTATCCTTAATCATAAACACGTGCTAAGTGCCTATTTCTCTAAATAACTGTATTAACCAGAGCTAATACAGTTTTTGTTGTAAATGTAAGAAATCCAATGCAAACATACTTAAGCAAAATGGAGGATTATTTGGCTCATATAAACTGTAGAAGACTCTCAATAAGAGGAACTAGAGAATTAAAACCATTGGGATTGTCTTTATACCTCCCCTTTTTTGCTGTGTGCCAGGCAAATTATCTCAGACTGTGTTTCTTCAGGGCTAAAATGATGATTTCTGACATCATCAGTGTTTGTATCCTCATTGCTTTCCAAACAGATACACACACATGCACATACACACACACACACACACACACACACACACACACACACGTTTTTTCAACTTCATTTTGAAAAATCCCAAGGGAAAGTTTCTAATTGGACTCTATTGTGTATATGCCTACAACTAGAAGAATTATTATGAGCTGAAGAATGTGTTACTAGGCTTGGTCCAGCCCTGCTCAGGTGGTATCTTTAAACCAAAATCTATAACTATGGAGCTGGGGATCGTGTAAGAATTTTCTGGTTCGGACCTCATGGTTAGAGAAAAAGATGTTTCCAAGATGAAAAATACCTTTTCCGGAAGAAATGAGCAGAGTACAGGGAGGGCCACGCACAGTGACACAGTGCGGCATTCTCTCATTTCTGTTCTTCCACCTTCCTTGTCATCAAGCATGTACTGAACATCATCTGTGGACTCCAGTGAAATCTAATGCTAATGAATTGTCACACTTTGGGTTATTCATGATATTTGTTCTTCAGAAATTTGAGTTGCTATTATTTATGCCTCTTACTGTTAAAGAGTGGAAGACACTATATAATAAAGTGTAACATTTAACAGTATCAAAGGATGAGTCAGATGGCTGAGAGTGGTATTTCATCAGTTCTGAGTCGCATTTCTGTTACCTGGTTAAATCTTATAATTGATTGAAGTCTTAAGTTGCTGTTGGCCAGGGGGCATCCATGGAACATCACACTTCAATTAAATGATCCGTGTGGTTGATCCTGCACGTGTCAAGTTCAATGGTCATATAAGACAGCTTCAAAAACATTGGACAATGACTCAAAATTGAAACAAAAATATATATTGCTCTTGAAGAAAGTCACAAACAGCAGTGAGCCATGCATTTGAAGCACAGATTCATAAGTAGAAGCATGAACTCAATTTGATTTTCTATTTTTTTAGAGCAAAAACCAAGTACCTTAGGGGACCCACAAGAACATTCCCACAAGTAGGTGAAGCTATGGTTTGCTTTATTACTGATTCAGGTGCAATGCAACCGAAGGTAGTAGAAATCTCTGCTCTAGATGACTTGATAGAAATAAAAGGAATTTAAGAACATGAGTCTTGAATGACAAAATTATGTAGAATTGTCATTGTGGTATATCATAACAGGTTTTATTTAGCAAGAATTTTCCTTTCTTTATAATATATGAAATAGTATATCTTATGATCGATGATTTTTAATGACAAGAAAATACTATAATAAAATAAATTGATTTTACTTCATGGAAGTCATTTTGGCAACATTATGGAGTAGGAGGATTATATATAATCAGATTTCTGAAATAATGGAGAAATCTACAGTCATGATGGGAGATATTCCTATAACTTGTTCAATAACACATACCAAAAAAAGGTAGATAAAAGGCAGCAAGGATGTAGAAGACATTAACGACATCATTTACAGATCTGCTCTGATTAATACAGTGGACACTATATCCAATAATAGAATATTGAGCCCAACAATACCAGAAACCAATTGACAATATGCTGGGCCATAAAAAATCACTCACAGTAGATTCTCTGACTGTAGTGGAAATCAGCCAAAAACTTGGAAGAATTTTCAGGCCAAACTATGAGTGGGAAGATAATATCACATCTCATTGAAAGAATAGAACAGTCATTGGAACAGTGGGGGTAAAGTTTGAGTGTTTTCTCTGCTCCATGATATTAGGTGAAACATTTAAACACAATGAACTTCAATCTTCTGTGTAAAATGATTGTAGTCAATTCTTGCATATTGACTGTGTGAGAAAATAAGGAATTGGAACGAACATCTGGTGAGCACCTAATAACTACTGATAATAAGCTTGATCCTGAATCCCTGAGTGTTTAATAACAGTTAATACTGCTAACAACCTTGAGAAACAGTAGGTATATAAATAAAGTGTATTTGAGAATTCTGAATTAATTGTAAAAATTAATATCTCATTATTTATGATCTCATGTGAACAAAAGTATGTGTGCATTTTTATCTACCATATGTTGGATTTTTAACATGTCAACATCACAGTAATCAGAATACATATTTTTTTAATTTATGTACCACAAAGATTCAAAGTTTCAGCGTGCATCTTGGTAATTATTAAGTTTATTTCTTTCTTCATAGGTGATTATGATTTCCTACTGAATAACTCAAAAATTTAGGTTCCTCAATGGGCATTTAAAAAATATTTTAGGAAATATTTCCCAATTCTTCACTGATATTTGGGGCTCAGTTCCCTTCTTTTCCTTCTTAGCATTGCCAAAAAGAATTGGTTCTTCCTTAGAACTAAAATCTGATGGAACAAAGTTATCACTAGACTTCCTTTTCTCTATAGCTATCTGTTATTTTCAGGCAAATTAATGAACAACTCCACTTTTTAATAATAGCCATAATATTCACTGGCAACCTTGTTCCAAAATCTTTTAAAAGTATATTGACCGTGACATAAAAAGTTAATATGGTATTTATAAAAAGTAATATCTTTTAGAATAATACGTAAGTTAGAAAAGAGAATGTTCTCATTGCAAGGTGGGTCCTTAGTCTCAAAAATAAAGCAAACATATAGGAAGCAGCATAAGAGTCACCTTAAAACAAGCTTGAATTGTTCCTCCTGATGGTTTTTCAAGTCAGAGATGAAAATCAAACTAAAGGTAGATGTTGTGTTAGCATGGCTTGGAGAAGAGGCCAATGAAGTAAAGAAATCAGGCAGAACTCAGATAAATCAAATCTTTCTATTAGACTTCGACACATTTTATCTTGTATTATAGATTCTTGGGGTTTTTTTTTTTAATGTTTATATATTTAGTTTGAGGGAGAAAGAGAGAGAGAAAATGTGCACATTATTGGGGGTAGGGGCAGAGAGATAGAACCCCAAGTGGACTCCTCACTGTCAGTACAGAACTCCACTTGGTGGTCCATCTCAACAACCATGAGATCATGTTCTCAGTGAAAATCAAGAGACGGTGATTAACCAACTGAGGCACTCTGGCACCATGACATTTGTATTTTAAAGGTATTCTAAGGACACCTGGGTGGCTCACCTGGTTAAGTGGCTGTCTCCTGATTTCACATCAGGTCATGATATCATGGTTCATTGGTTCATGCCACAGATCGGTAGCATGGAGTCTGTTTGGGATTCTCTCTCTCCTCTCTCTGTCCCTCCACCCTCCCTCCCTCTCCCTTTCTCTCTCTCTCTCTCTCTGTCTCAAAATAAAAAAATATTTAAAAATTATAAATAATTTCACTCCAAGACATTGGTCTCCATTGCCTCCCCAACATCCGAATTTTAAATGACACTCAAATATAGAGCTATTTTATTTTCTATGGATTATTCAAGAGCAGTGTTTAGGGCCTTGGAGAAGCAGACCCTCAGACATGAACTAAGTAGATGAATAAAATAAACCATAGTGGAAAGCAGCTGACTCAGTATATGCAAAGTAGGAGGGCACTGAAAGGAAAAGAAATCCACTGAACACTGATAGTTGAATCTTAGTCATGAGAACTCTTTGAAGAAAACAAAGAAATGTAGGATTCTGTGCAGATTTCCTAAAAGCCAATTACATGAAAGGAGTTATCTGGCTGCCACTTTCCGACTCAGAACCCATCCATTCTTCTCCTCCTTGTACTTGACATCTTCCCTACTGTATCCTGTGAAGGTCTGGGGAAGTTGCTCCTGCCCTCAGCAATAGGGGTGGCGTCTGAAATCCAAGCCTGCCTTGGCCCTTCCATCCCTCTTGCCACTAATTGATCAGGGACTCAGGCCTCAGCCAGGTGGTTTCTGGCTTTTTCCTGAAGATGCAGAGAGGTTAAGGCAAAGGTTCTCCAAGTATGGTTGGGCAGGCAGCATTAGCATCCCCCGGGGACTTGTCAGAAAGCAAATTCTTAGGCTCCAACTGAGAACTACTGGATCAGAAACTAGAGGAGGGGACCCCAGCAATCTGTGTTTTAACAAATTCTCTAGGGGAGTCTCAAACATGCTCAAGTTTGTGAACAAACGGGATGAGCTCATGAATTAGGTAGGTTCAAACTGATCCAAGGAAACGGCTTTTGCCCCATGGATATGAGAGAGATTTTCTCTACCTCCCTTTGATTTGAGTAGGAAACTAAATTCTCCCAGCTGCTGCTGGAAAATGTTTGACAGCATAAAAAAAATTCAGCTTGTTGACAGAAAAGTAGAGAGGAAGCAGAGTAAAACACTTGAAGATAGAGCTTCAACTTGGATAGTACAAGACCTCCACTCTGGTAAGCACACCACGTTTCCTAAGTATTTAAACCACTTTCACTCGGGTGTTCTGTTATAGCAGCAGAGAACATCCTATTACATACAAAGCATCCAGAACATGTACAATATTAATTTGTTTTTTTCAACGGATGAATATAGATCAACAACTATGTGCCAGCCAGAAATCGAGGCACTGGAGATATAAAAATGAATAGTGATTTAAAATAAAAGACAAATATCAGGGTACCTGTGTGGCTCAGTTAGTTAAGGGTCAGACTCTTGATTTCAGCTCAGATCATGATCTCACAGTTCATGGGATTGAGCCCTGCATCAGACTCTTTGCTAACTGTACAGGGCCTGCTTGGGATTCTCTCTCTCTCTTTCTCTCTCTCTCTTTCTCTCTCTCAATAAACCAACCAACAAACAAACTTAAAAAAAGACAAATCTCGGGGCGCCTGGGTGGCTTAGTCGGTTAAGCGTCCGACTTTCGCTTAGGTCATGATCTCGCGGTTCGTGGGTTCGAGGCCCGCGTCGGGCTCTGTGCTGACTGCCAGCTCAGAGCCTGGAGCCTGTTTCAGTCTGTGACTCCCTGTCTCTCTGACCCTCCCCTGCTCACGCTGTCTTTCTCTCTCTCCCCTAGAAATAAATAAAAATTTTTTTAAAAAATAAATAAAGGCGTTGTCTTTAAAAAAAAAAAAAAGACAAATCTCATGGAACTTACACTGTGGTTGGGGGACACAGTCAAGAAATAGGAAACAAAGCCATGTTTAGCAGGTGGCAAGTGCTACAGACGTGCTCAATCCAGAAGTGGGAACAGCTGTGCAGTAGGTACCCTTGGCCTTAACCTCTAGCTATGCAGCCAAAGCACACGGGGGTGAAGCAGCTTGCCCAGGTTTGCAGAGGTGATAAATGGTAGGACCATGATCTTGAAGGAGGGCGGTAAGGCCTGCAGTGTGAGCATTTTCCATTATGCTATATTATTCCCTGCAGAGATACATTAGATGTTCAAAAAACCAATCTCCTATTATGAGTAAAAATGAGCTAATACAGAAAGATCCATGAGTAGTTGTATTGAGTTTCTGCGGGACCCTTTCATTCCTTAAAATAGTTCTTTAAAGTGAACAATATCTTAAAGATTTCATCTCACGATAGAAATGCCTGCCACATAGATCTACTTTTTTGGGGTGGGGGGAGGGGGTCAAACGTAATGCAGTGATGAAATTTCCTTTGCTTATACTGGAGCTTATATTCAGTTTGTTTGGACCAGTTGTTAAAATGTTGGAATACTTCAGATCAATAAGTCGCCGCTGTCTTAAGTTCCACTAATGTCCTCAGGGTGTGCCAACAATCCTACTGCCTCCCTTAGGACCTTCTGGGCCTGGAGCTAAAGACTGTGTGGCTCAGCGGGGGACCTCACTGTGCTCTTGCCAGGACCCATCCTAATTGGGTATTACCTTCACAGGCCGAGTTGTTAGACACTCTGTGTATCAGCCCTGTACGACTCTATCACTCCTGGGCTCCACCACCCAAATCACTTGGCAATGTATCCAACAAATCCGTGATGGATGGGAGGGTAGTGAAAGAGGTTTCTCTCAGCTATAGTCAAGCCACCACCAAGGGGAATAATCTTGACAAGAATCCAATTGATACAAACCACAACCCTGCTCTCCTCTGCACCAGCCCAAAGGAGAGGGAGAGATTTCTCTCTGAACTCAAAGCTCAGGTTTCTCAGACAAATGATCGCATAGTTATGTTGATGATTGCCTTGAATAATAGATGTGTCCCTTAGTTAACAGATGTTCCCTGCAGTTGCTAAATATAAATTGTGCCTTTTAAATGTGTTTTCCTTTGTATGAAACATATATATGACAAACTACCCACCCTCCTGGAGCACACAAATCAGTTTTTTAATGGAAAACTTGGGAAGACAGATTTTATTTCATATAATAATTTTCAGTGAATAGAAGGATGGCCCGGCAATGGGGGGGCGGGGGGTGGAGTGGAAAGAATGCCTCGGAACAGACGATTTTTATGTTTGCTATCTACGGAACACTTACCTCTGAGAATCTGTCAGGAAATGGGGCCTTATCTTGTTGATAATGATTGTTATCATTATCCTGTGAATAATTCCTTTTGAAGAATTTAAAACTTCTGCTGTTGCCCCTGAAATAACTCTATAATCTGGCAGAGCCATTATGTAAACTAACATTTAAAGAGCAGAGAGTGTTATAACTCCTTCCATCAAAAAGTTAATAATCTGTGGCATTCCAAAATCACACCAGAAATGTTCATCGGTTCTTCCAATACTGATAATAAAGAACTCCTTTATGGTCTTCAGAATAAAGAAACCAGACTCCCAAACAGTTCAGGTCAGGTGAATTCCACTTGATAGTCTTTTTCTACAGGCCTGCTTCCATTTGACAAATCTAACTGTATCTCAGAAGTTAAAACCAGAGGATTCAAGTATTTTACAAAGGAAACTGCTGTTAAGACTATCATGTAGGGGCGCCTGGGTGGCTTAGTCGGTTAAGCGTCCGACTTTCGCTTGGGTCATGATCTCGCGGTTCGTGGGTTCGAGCCCCGCGTCGGGCTCTGTGCTGACTGCCAGCTCAGAGCCTGGAGCCTGTTTCGGTCTGTGGCTCCCTCTCTCTCTGGCCCTCCCCTGCTCACGCTGTCTCTCTCTCTCCTAGAAATAAAAAAAAAAAAAAAAAAAAAAGACTATCATGTAGACAGAGCTTTCTAACCCTTCATTGTGGTGGGAGCTTTCCACAACAAACATAAGCAATTTTGCTTCCATCGTACAAAACATTTTATTGATATGTCTGATTGTAATCTGCTGTTTATTCTCTTCTTTATAAAAGCCTACAATGGGTCCTATGTTGCTACAATCACAAATTTAAAAACACACACACATGATTAGAGTGTAACTATTCATCGGTTGCATTAGTTCTGAGCAATACTGAAACTTCTCAGCTGCTTTCTATCATGTGGAAATCAAGGGCTGTTCAAGCATTAATTCTTTTTATACTGCCTTATTTTCTGTTTTTAGGGCTTATTCAGTATATCTCATTTATTCAATTTTAGTGGTTTGTTACAAATTACTTCGAAGTCAAAAATGTACATGGGACTCATCCATATTTTGCATAGCACTATAGAAGACCAATAGCACTTTTGTTTTCAAACATAATTCATTCATCTTTATAAACATCACTGAAGATTCCATTTAAGAAGCTTATTCTGTTAAAATCCAATTTCACCCTCCTGAGCACTAAACTCTCAGCCCCTAGAACTTGCCTTGATTAAGGTTGGTGGTGAGCTATTATTAACTCTCTTAAGCTTTCAACTGGCTTCAGTCCTCTGTGTTGTGTATCATTCTGATAATAATGCAACTTAGAATTCAGGAAACACAGTGGTTCTGCTGGTGGGTGAGCCTGGAAGGCTCTTACTCCTTTTCCACATTTCTTTCCTAACCACCCTTGTGTAAGCAGAATAATGGTTCTCCACAGATGTCTTGCGTCTTAATCCTTGGAACTCGTGAACATCCTAGGACACACAGCAAAGAGGATTTAAGGTTACTGGTGGGATTAATATTATTAATTAGCTGACTGGGCGATGGAGACCATAGCCTGTATTGTCCAGGTGGGCCCAATGGAATCACAAGGGTATTTATAAAATGAAAGAGAGTGAGGAGGAGAAGCATCAGAGGAATTAGTGATGTGGTGAGGGCTAGAGCAGCTATTACTGGTTTTGGAGGTGGAGGAACCAAAGAATACTCGGAACCTCTAGAAGCTGAAAGAGGCAAAAGAATGGATTCTTTTTTATAGCTTCCAGAAAAAACAGAGTTCTGTCTCCACCTTGACCTCCCTAGACCACAAGTGAGACCATTTCAGACTTCTGACCTCTGGAACTAGAAGGTAAGAAATACATATTGTTTTATGTTGCTGTTTTTGAAACCACAGAGGGGGTTTGCTCAACTAATACCGTTTTAGCAGAAATGATTATATTCACATGAAAAACAAGAATTTGGGAGTCTACAAATATTAAAAAAATAACTTCTTGTGAAGGAGAATTTGTGATTTTAAACATGTTGAACAGGTCTTTTCCTATCAAGGGTTAGAACTTTTTTCTTTTTACAGCTTGAACAAGTTTATTTCCATTAAAAGTCTTACAACATTTTTTTAATTAATTTGAGAGAATGTAATTGCTGGGATGACTCAATGGAATAATTAAGGCAATTTTAATACATCAACATTTGCTGTTTGGCAAAGGAGTCAGGGAGAAAGGAAAATAATTCATGTGGTTTCTCTTTCATGAATCTGGGGGTTTCTTTCTACCTGAAATTCGAGAAAGGATTATGAACTGGTGACTCTGCAGAAGTTCTGTGTCTGTCAGTGGAGTGGCACACTTGTGCTCCCCAAACACAATGGCCGCGGTGGTTTGCAGAGAAGCACCAGAGGCATTGGGCTCTTTGAGCTGTTTGGAAGCTTTACCTTAAGGAGGTCTCTGCCCTTTGCTGTTTTGTGGTCCCTCTGGGGCTTTGCCAGAGGATTGCCCAGGAATCATTATGGTCAAGTTTGTGTTAGGTTGTGTAAGGGAAGGATGGCTGCACTACCCATGGGGTCTTGTGAGTGATGGTGGTGCATGTCTTCTCTAGTGGTGGACCCTGGTTTGTAAAGGTAGTCATGGACTCCGTTTAAAGGAACTTCAGTCACCCCTCCTCAGTTCAGGCTTTGGTGTGAGAACTTCCGGGACTGGTGTGGGCAAAGCACCTGGATGTGGAGAGATAGCACTTTGAGCCTCCAGGGAGATACAGCATTCAAGCCATCAAATCCTAGGCTCAAATCTCTAAACATGAGTCCTAAAGTGGTTGTCACTTGGAATAATCTCAAAGAGGAACATTATGATTGAGAGGCAGGCCAGACCGGTGTCCTATGGCCTAGCTTCTTACAATTCATATCTCCTCTAACCGTTTGAAACTGGTTTCTCTCCCTCCCAGAGTATAGCACTTTTAACGTGTTAAATTGCCAAGTATTAATACGGTAAAGATAGTGAAAAGAACACTAATGATTGCTAATACAGAGCAGCTATTTTATGCTAGACCCTGGGTACAGTTGTTCTTGCTCTCACAAGCAAGGAGGCTGTAGTTCAGGTTGTCTGGCCTACAGTCGCACAGCTTTGTGTGTGTGTGTGTGTGTGTGTGTGTGTGTGTGAAGAGGGAAAGGGAGGGGAATCCAAGCACACAGTCTAGGGTCTTCACCACAACACACAGTACCTTTCCTACAGTGACAATGGTTTGTTGCCTCAGTTAATTGAGATCACCTTAACAGTCTGCTCAGCTTGACTTAATTTCAGACTCCTCTCTTCCTGACTATCCTTCCCTGATCTATTTTTCTTAGAATTTTTACTTGAGAAAACTTGGTAGTATAAATTTCCTCTGCCCCTTAGAGATGAAAAAGTTCTCCAGCCCTTTGACAGTTTTACAACCCATGACAGTCTTTTTCAAGGACTAGGAACCATATCTTATGAAAGGTAATCATCAAGAAAGAGAGGAGCCCTATTTCTCAGTTTCTGTGGGAGAGGAGGAGCCAGATTTAAGGTAAGTGGCAATTAGCAAACATCAGTAGTCTGTTCACACTGATTACCCTCACTTTTTGTAACTCCATTCGCCATGTCCCTTTAGTTCACCTTAGCGCTTGAGAATTTTCTGGTCTTGTTACAGTGGAATTGAGTTCAATATCAATATCTGTTCCCTTTTGTAAGGTCTTAACCTGTATTGTGGTAGTCTTGAATGATGTCTTCTTTGCCTGTTGAACACTATCAAGTGCAATTTTCCTTTGAGATAGGTTATTAATTTTTCCCTCTGTCAGGCATGAAAAGTGTTCAAATTCCACCACCCAGGGTGTGCCACTTAGATTCAAAAGAAAGCCTGCTTCTAATGGTTTGGTATCCACTTTTAGGAACCATTTCCTTTGAGGTACATTATGGACTAGCTTGCATATGGCATTCTGCATTCAGCATGCCAGAAAACTCCATTATTCTCCTCCTAATCACATAGATGAAATGTAATACAACATAAAAAACAGTGTTTTATCCCTCAACAATTGCATGACATTGGTGGTATTATTACCCTGTTTTTAGCAAACAAACTCAGGTGTCTGGAGGTTAAGAATTCTAAATTGAAGGGGCACCTGAGTGGTTCAGTTGGTTAAGCTTCAACTCTTGATTTCGGCTCCGGTCATGATCTCAGGGGTATAGGATCAAGCCCTGTGTCTGACTCTGCACTGACCACATGGAGCCTTCTTGGGATTCTCCCTGCCTCTCCCCACCCCTACCACCTTGCTGTGCACTCTTTGTCTTTCAGAATAAACCAGCACTAAAAAAAAAAAAAAAAAAAAAAACCCAAGTTGGAAAACTATGCAGAAGTGGAAGTAGGACTGGATTCATCTTTAAGAGAAAAATTATAGATGCAACTCATTCCTAAGATGGGTGAACTTTTTGCTCATTCATTTCTCTACTTCCATCTGGGTGTGGGTCATACCATGAATATGGTCAAGTGATGATAGTTGAGGTTGCATTTCCAGAAGTCTGAGTACCATTAAATTTTAGGTTTTGTCCTTTCACTCTCTAAGATATTTAAGGTGGAGATCCCAAATGTGCTCCAGAGAATGGTCACTTCCTCATCCTTGCTCCCTCCCCAGCATCACCACTGATTTCCTTTTATCATCTTCTGTTGGTCAGTCCATAAAAGTCTGGTTAACAACACTAAAAAATAATTTGGTGCTGTCAAACTCTAGTTTCTTTAATGAAAGCTGGCAAAAATTTTCAAACCAGCTTTCCTGAAATGGTAGATGAAGCCCCATTGTGTGTGCTGCACAGATAACAGCTGAAACCACTTCATCTACAAGTTAATGGATAAAATTAGCATGTTAAAGAGTTGGAGGGCTTAATTAGAAAGGCAATCCTTAGGCAAAAAGCCTCTCAGGAACACTAAAGCAGTTTGTTGATTTTTGTCTGTGAAAGGTTTGGGGGCAGAAACTGGAAATAGGTTTGCAAAGTCAGAATCCGTTTCTAAGTCTACAGTGAAATTCTATCCTCCTCCAGATTTAAAGGATGTAGGTTTATAATAACTGTATGGTCTTTGACCTTATGTGACCATTTGTTCGTCTTCCTCGTCCTATTAGAGGTGACCCCTTGATTTCAGTGCACTTTTCTCATGTTTTCTCATGTTGAGGATGGGTTTTGGCACTCGAAAGGAACCATCCAGAAGAAACCGGTTGCTCCTCTTAGCCAGCAGTTCCTGCCCTTCTCCCAGCCATGACCCTCCATACACCAAAGATAAGGATTCTGTCTTCTGAGAGATTGTTTCTTCCTTCATGCACCTCTGAATTTTTTAAACATGCTTAAAAATACCACAGTTTCTGAATATTTCAATTAAATAGTCCTTTTTCTGTAGCCTTCCTACTATGAGGATTTAGGTCTGTCACCTTATTACCACTTACCTATTGAGTCCCTCCACATCACCACCCTATAATTATGGAACATTTTCAGTGAAATTGATGTTTATACTGTTAGGACTATGCTTATGTTGAATGGAACAATATTTATAGAGTTCTGTATAAATACGGGCTTTTTTGTTTTTCTCATTCAACAAATATGTACCGAGTACTTCACCTTCTTGTGTAGCCATTCCTCTGGGTACTGGACATCTAACCGTTGAGACGGGCGTGTCTCTATCCTGAAGAGTTAATATGTTATAGGGGAGGCAGCCCAGCAATGTGCTTAAGGAATCTGAAAGCTGCTCGCTTGGGCGGAAATATTTGATACTTAGCAACACTATGACCCTAGCGTGTTACCCTGCCTCTCTGTGACTCTTTCCGTGTCTAAGTTGAATAAAATCTGATGGATTTGTAATAAATATTGAATATGACTTTGGACAGGCAAAGGATATATATTCCTTATTTTGGGAAATATGTGCGTGCTATGATGGGGAGAATCAAACCATTATAGAACTAAAACAAATTTGGAAAAGAAGATCTTCAATAGGCCCCAAATTACATTTTTTTCTATACCACTCACATATTCGAGCTTTCATATCTATTAATAAATTCATTTGAAGGTGGTTTATTCCATTCCGTGTATTTAATTTCTTTCTTTCTGAAGAATATTTGCTCCATATGGATTTTTCTTTTTAATCTTAGTGCTTTCCTTCCATGTCTGATAACCCTTAGTCCTGTTTAACAATGGGACACTACAAACCTGAGGAGAGTCTGCCTACTTGGGTAGGGTTTAATTGTTAGAAAATCTTCAGGGTCACTTTTGTAGGCCTTTGTAGGGCCTTGTCAAAACTTCACTGGAAAGGAATATTCCCATTGCCTCTGGTTGGAAAAGGGTCTGCCTCACTTTGGGACCCTTGTGATTCTACTTACCTGTGTAGGAAAGGTCCAGCCTCTGCATGAGTGGAAAGATGGCCAGTTGGCTAACAGCTTGAGGGAGGGAACTGAGCACTCTAACCACAAAATAAACTCTCTGAATTTACCCACTTTATTTTCGATCTAACCTGCCCCATCCTCAAAGAGCCCCCCAGTGAAACCAACTTTGGACCATCTTTGAGATTCTGCAGTATAAATGAACTGGCTTCTCTTTGTAGTGTTTATTTTTATTCAATATGTAGATGTATCTGAGGTTCAGAAACATGAAGCATCTGAACTGTGGTCCCATGACCCATAAATGATACCACTGGTACTGCTTTTGAGGATTATTTCAGCGTAAAAACTGCACCATAACTATTTACTACTCTGCTTGATAGTCTACTGGAGAGAGGCTGGCAGGCTAATGTAATAGGAATGATAGCTAACAACATCTAGTAGTACTTCCTATACGTTAGAGAGTGTATTATACGCTTCATAGGCTCATCCTCAAAGCAAGCATGTGGCATTAATACTAGGATTAACATCAACTGACAGATGTGAAAAGAAAAGCAGCAAGAGCAGAGGTAACATATCTAACATTACTGTTGTCAGTTGTATAGAATAAAGCAGGGAATTAAGCCCTGGTAATCTTAGAGGACTTGCTAGTTAAGAAACTAGTTTTCTATTAGTTTAATCATAGCTGCGAACTAGCTTCTTTATAATTATCCCAGGATGAAATACTAACTAATTCCTGAGGGCTGAAATATATACTGAAAAAATACTGGACTTGTGTACCTTACTTTGTCCTATTATGTACAATATAAGGAACCCGTGGTAAGACACATGATGTCAAAGATAAATAAGTAAGAGGACTCTCTGGTCAGAAATCATAGTATTAAGTTCACCGGTTTTTCTCAAATAGATGCCCTAAAGTCGACCTGTGGAATTACAGAAATGGAAGGCAGGGGTTTATTGGACATGTGTTGAACACCCTCTTTCACTGTGGTCCCAATCTACTCTTATGATCTTCTCTCATTCCCACATCTTTACCACTGGAAATATTTGACAATGATCTTGGGGCCAGTTGAATTCCATAGTTAAACCTGCACATGATACCCTCAATCAAACCTCTTACCACTATTACAGCATGTTACCATTGATTCTTCTTATCACTGTCCACGGTTGCCGTGTTAGTCTTAATCCTTCCCATTAAGTATGAGGAGACTTTCCTTACACTGTAAACTTTCTCAGCTAGAATTCCCATCTCCCTCTTGATCTCTTGATACCACTCAGGAGTATTTGCACTTCTGCTAATAAGATCCAGCTCCTTAAGTTCACTGGAAAGTATTCTACCTTTAAGTTAGAATTCTGGACTATATAATAGACTCTTTACTGTTAGCATCATCCAATTATAATAGAGCTGAAATAGTAGTTAAGCAGAAGTATTCTATGACTTGCATGATATTTGAGTGTTGCCAGTAAGTGTGTGTGATTTCTTGACCTTTAGCTGGTGGGAACTTTCTTATCTTTTCTTTTCCCCAAGCTAATCTGTGCAGTGAAGCAGCACTTGCTTTGTGTTGTGGTAAAGTGGCTATCTTCCTGTGGTATCTCAGATCAATTCTGTAATCTCTAGGCACCCTGTGTCACTGTGTAAGCGTGAAAGAAGGCCCGAGAACACCAGAGGACTAAGCTATTGTCCTCTGAGCTCCCCGGTTAGTAGAAAAAGATTGGCGGGGAAAACAGCACCACATAACTGGTTATAGTTCTCAGAGCTGAGTGATTCTACTATCTGATACATTTGAAATTGTTTAAATACAGAGATGCACATGAACTGAGACTCCATAGAAATAGAGAAGTAGTTTAATTACAGTAAATGAAGAGAAGAAGACACTGAAGCAGAAACAACAGATGGTCAAAAAAGAAAATGCTAATCCAGAACTATTAGAAACATTAAGGGGAAACTAAGAAACGAAGCTGATTTTTCCCAGACACAAAACCATTTCTTCCAAGGTTTGTTTTTTTTTTTTTTTTTTTTTTTTTTTTTTTTTTTTTTTTTTTTTTTTTTTTTTTTTTTTTTTTTTTTTTTTTTTGAGAGGGATATCTTACATCGTCTAATTTCACTTAGTGGGTTTTTCTCAACCTAAGAATNAAAAAGAAAATGCTAATCCAGAACTATTAGAAACATTAAGGGGAAACTAAGAAACGAAGCTGATTTTTCCCAGACACAAAACCATTTCTTCCAAGTTTTTTTTTTTTTTTTTTTTTTTTTTTTACATCTTTCAGATTTGTTAGGAATATTTTCTTGGCCCTTATTTTTAATATCCACCCATATTATCTTACATCGTCTAATTTCACTTAGTGGGTTTTTCTCAACCTAAGAATATATCATAGTAGGAATTTGCCAACTAGGAGTTTCAAGAACTAGAGTTATTGAGAGCTGAGAGTTTATATTTATAGCAAAGTGAACATGTGTTCATTCAGTATAAACAAACAATAACTTTATGCTGATTATTAGCATGTACCAGTACCAGGTGGTCTATAGAACCTATTTTCCTATGCAGAATTGTTTTAGGCTTATTGAAAAAAAACTTTGAGCTAGTGCTAAAGATTTCTTATGATGACCCTAAATCCACAAGGGGACTCTATTCATCCCTGTTTTCTCCTTGTTTGTATAACTTTTATAGGAAAACTGGCAATTAGAACTGGTTGCTAAAAGCTAAAAGAAAAAAATATGTTCAGATGAAGATTAATAGCACAAAAGGAAATTCACACCTGACCTCCAGGCCATTTTGTTCTGTGAAAGTTGGACATAGTAAACTTGAAAGGCTTCTTCCTCTGGTATTGGACACATGGAAATAATCATCATTTTCGTTACACCCTAGTAATTTTAGCCAAACTTCTTCCCACCCTTGTCTGGAGATAAAATAAATCTGTTAACATCAGGGGTCAACTTTTCCTTCATAATTATGCTTTTTTATTAGTCACAGCAGAAGAATGTAATCCTTAAGCATATCAAGGGTTTTCTATCAGAAGAACAATTTATAATTAACTGTTTTTATATACTAAAACTTACTTTATTTGCCATTTATTTGTAAAACTGACAGTGTTTCTGCAGGTAGACCTCTTATTTCTTCAGTCACACTGGTAGAAAGTATAAATTGTGAGTTATAAATGTATGATATGAAAGATTCATATTTTTCCCCATAACCTTTGAACACTTCATGTAACTATGGCTCTGGATGGTGTTATCAGTTGGGTTGAAAGAGTTTGGAAAACTAGCTTTCTTTCATTAGACTAGCTCTGTGGGCAGTATACTTGTAATTTGTAAAAGATCAAAATCCTAAAGAGAAAAAAGTTGAGGAAAAAAAAAAAAAAACAAGTAAACTTCTTTCAGTCAATGAAATGTTTGAAAGCATTTCAGTCTCAGCCTGGTGTTACTGCTGTGGAAAAAAACTAGTACACATGTCCAATTTTTTATCAAACTTTGTTTTCCTAACATGAAAATTTTGTTCATCCTTTAAACTGAACACAAGGCATAAAATAGGTTAGGATTACTTGCAATTATGTAAAGAGAATCTAAACTCTAAAAGAACTTTCCACATCATTAGAGGAAAAATGAATGAAAGAAAACTTGATGTAATGTTCAGTCATGTCACCAGAACATTTCTCTCCATAATCTGATCATTGACCAAGACCTTAATCTTCTGTTCTCTCCTAACAATGAAGAGTAACAACTAAACCTTTTTAGGAAGTTCCTCTGTGGCAGAGTATAAAGTGTTCTCATTATTTCATAAAGTGTTATCAAAATTAATGACAAGATTGAATTCTTGGGGAATTTTTTTTAGGTTTTTTAATTCTCAAGATGTTCCATAGACTGTGTTCTATGGAGAACAAACTTTGCAAGTCCAGGACTTCACATGTTAAAAAGACCTGCTTGCAAGGTTGGCCCTTGGTTGGCTATGGTAACTTGGTTTCAAGAGGGTTCCCACCATGCCCACAACTGAAAAAAAAGTGTCTCACTTGCCTAAAATTGGTACACTGTGTTTTATGATGAATATTTACTTTCCTTTTGGAGGTCTAGAACTTGAAAATGTATTAAGCAGAAGGTTCCTATATGACCACCCCCATCCCCAAAACCTTGGATTTCTAGGTGCAGGTGAGTTTCCTTTGTATACAAAAGTTGATATGTGTTGTCACAATTCTGTCACTCACTGGAGGATTGGAGTATATTGTGTATGGCTCTATTAAAGGATTTTCGAATATCCCATCT
Source organism: Hyaena hyaena (assembly GCF_003009895.1). Lineage (NCBI taxonomy): Eukaryota > Metazoa > Chordata > Mammalia > Carnivora > Hyaenidae > Hyaena > Hyaena hyaena. Next base: position 174,348 of record NW_024081583.1, read on the forward strand.
TTGTGCATTTTGCCCTGTGTACCTTTTCCCCTTGCTGATGTTGCTTTTTACGTATTAGCAGAGTCCTAACCAGAACAAACATATGCTAAGTGAGTTCTGTGAGTTGTTCTAGGGTGGTCTTGGGCACCCCTGACCTAATAGTGATAGAAACCACTTTTTGTCAATTGTACTTTCCAACTTCCATACCTTTTCCCCAGCCTTAGACCACCTCTTACCCTATCAACTACTGAATGGCTTGTTAGTGCTGGGCATGGATCCCTTCTAGATTATTCTGGACTTTCACACTGTTGTTCAATTGGAAAGAACCCTGGAGGATTCTGACTGTGTAACTATCTGTATTACTTTGATTCTTCCATGTCCTGAGTCAGTCTATTTCATGTTGTATCTATGTGTCTTCTCCTACCTGACTTTCAGTTCCTTGATGTGGAGACTTTTGTTGTGCCACACTTAGCAGTTTACACTATGCATCAATCTTGTCTTTGACATTCAGTGAATGTATTTATATATTTAAGTTTTTCCTTTTGATAAAGGAATGTCATTGAACTAATTAACATTGTACAACTTCCACCTTATCTCAGGATCTATACTAAAATTGGGATTTAGGGTTTCTGAGGGGCAGTCTTAAAGTGTAATGCAGCTGTTGAATTTTAAGCAATTTAGTGTTCTGTAAATAATCAGTCTAATAACTTTGATTAATTGACCTAAAATAAAAACCTGAACTATTGCCAGCTGATTTCTAGATACGTATAAAAGGGAAAAAAATGACTCAAGAGAATTAAATTTATTTTTGAAATGTGTATGTATATGCATACAAAATAATATAAATTACTCCTAAGTTAGAGCAATTGCTGAAGGGGAAAAAACTAATGCTTATCTCAACTTCTGCAAAATGCATTCATGAATCCTTTACCAAAGGCTCAATGTCATTTTTTTTTTCTGTTAAAGTGTTTTTAAAATTCAAATTGTGAAGTATGAGGCAACAGCTGAAAGCTAAGAATCTACTGGATATAATTTTGAAGATAGAAATTTGAAACCCACTACTGGATCATAAGTACATTCTTTGAACTTTTGACGTAATTGTAAAGACAGTTGAAGAGAAACAATATTCCGGATCTATCACTTACATGTTAACATTTCCTCAGATCCTTGGGATGCTTAGGTGGCTCAGTCTGTTAAGCTTCTGTCTCTTGATTTAAGTTCAGGTCATGAACTGAAGTTCATGAGATCGGGCTCTGTGCTGACAGTCCAAAGCCTGTTTGGGATTCTCTCTCTCCCTCTCATTTTTTAGAGAGACCCTCAGGTTCTTATTTACATGTATTTGAATACAAACAAGTCTTTGAGACTATTTTTTTAAAGTATTTTTTAAAAGTTCATTTATTGCTTTCTGAGAGAGAGAGAACAAGGGAGTGGCAGAGGGAAAGTGAGAGTGAGAATTAAAACCAAGATCTCCACTGTCAGTGCAGAGCCTGATAAAGGAGCTCGAACTCCAGAACCATGAGATAATGACCTGAGCTGAAATCAAGAGTCAGACCCTAAACCGAGTCACCCAGGCACCCCAAATCCTTGGGATTATTTTGACACTTCTGAATAACTATGGCATATTAATCAAAACCATCTCTTTGCTATAATGTTTATATGCTTTCAAGAAGGAAAAGTGTCAATGTATAAACTCATAATGGGGGGGAAAAGCACATAAAGTGCTAATCATAGTGATGAAGCATTAAAAGGAATCTCCTACCTAGAGTGCTACACATACAACCAGAGGATTTCAAGAAAAGCCTTGACCTTTGAACAGTTAAATATGGAAACAATTGAAATTCTTGAAGTAAATGCATGGAGATAGGAGAGACCCAGGTCCCTTGCTCAGCCTTGAGTAACCCACCAAATACCAGAGTCCAGTGTTCTTCATGGCCCTTGCTGAAACAGTAGGAGTTTGTTTTGTGTAAAGGCAAAAATTTCAATAATTGATTCTGGACATGGAAAACCCAGGCTAAGGAGAAGGAAGTAAATCCAGTAAGTTGGTATCTTGCGTTAATACATATAAACTGAACAGTTTTCTCCACTCTCCTTTATTTTTTTTAAATTCCTAATCATCTGAAGCCAGCTTCAACATCCTCCTAGATATAATCTAAGGGAATGTTCTCCCAGATCATCTAGTTGGTTGCCCCCAAAATAGGTCTTCAGAGTAGGATCAGGATAATTGTCCAAAGAAAACTTTGCCTTCCCCAGTGACTCCTCAGTGAGGCCTCTTAAGCTCTTTATGAACATGTAGTTTTGCATCAACTTTTATGACAAAATAGAGCCAAAGATCACCAGACAATTGAAGGAAGTACTTCAATAGGAAAGACAAATCAAATTTGGAGAAAATCCACAATGTAGGAAGTATAATGTTAAAGGGGGGGAGGAGGTGGAATAACTGAAGGTCCTATGTTACGAGATTTAGCCAAAGACACATAACACAAAATATAAATTAAAATGGATTTTAAAACTATTGTAATATTTAAAGACTAGATCAAAAAGGCAATGGAAGGATAAGAAAGTTCTATTTTTAAAAAATGGGAAAATGTAACTCTTCAAGAATAAATTAAGGGGTCCTATATACCTTCAATGGGGGATCTAACATTAATGAAAGAAATTAGAGGACGGAAAGAAATTGCAGAGAAAGAAACTAACTCAAAAAATGTTAAAAAGCTCCCTAACTAAAGTATCTGAGAATTTAGTTTGAAGAGCCTGTCTTGTATCCACTCAACAAATACCTTCACAAATCTAGAGAAAAATGATCAACTAGAAACCTGTACCCATCTGAGTTAACAATAAAGAAGGGAACATGATAAACATTGTAGACCTAAAAAATATCAAATTATCTTTTATGTACCATTTCTTTGGAAGCTCAAAGGTTTTCATCAGAAAAATAATTGAATGGAGAAAAGGGATGTGTGAGGATCCATCACTGGAGAACACAGACTGAATGACAAGGTGATGAAGTTGTAGTGACCCTGAGGGTCACAATGCAGGAGTACCAAGCTCAAACCATGGGAGATGGTAGCTGGGGAGAAAAACAAAGATTTACCTAGTCACTTAATGATTATTTGGAAGAGCTTTATAGATCTGAAAGATTTGCTTAAGCTTCTGGGGGGAAAAAATAGTGGTGTGTGTATGTGTGTGTGTCACAAGAATGATACATAAATCAAAGTAAAAATACGAGCAAACACAAACTTGGATGAGAAAGCAAAAATAAAATCCACCATGTGGCCCAGTGGTGAGTGTTATTTACATAGTTATGAAAATATAAGCTCTGACCACTGATTTAACCAAAACTGTAGTAATAACCAAAACTGTAGTAATAACCAAAACTGTAGTAATAACCAAAACTGTAGTAATAACCAAAACTGTAGTAATAACCAAAACTGTAATAACCCTGTACATGGTATTAGGGGGAGTGGAAATGTTAAAAATGAGAGCCCAGGAAATTAACTTCGTACCTGCCATGGCAGGAAGTCATGGATCCATGTCTGAAATTTATAACAGAAATAAGAGCCATGTAGCTATATTCAAGTATGGAAAGGAGTTTCTAAAGAAAGAACGGACCCAGTCCTTTACTTTGGAAAGCAGCAGTGGGGAAGTACCATCCAAAGAATGGGAATTGCTTTTTACAAAATCCTAAGTATTGCTGATTCCTTACATTATATGAATCAGAATCCTAACCATTTTAAAATTAAAATTCTGTATCAATGAGAGAAGGTAATGTTTTGTTTACTTTTTATACTGGAAAAAGATAGGGACATATTTTTATTAGGATTATGAATTGGGAAATGGAGCAAAACTATTTACTTGAGTTATTTTTTATGAATGGATTTAGATTTATGCTGTGTTTAGATTTTCTACTTATTAAAAGTTTATTTTTTGAGAGAGCTTGTGCGCACGCATGCCGGTACAGCGAGGGAGGGGTGTAGATAAAAAGGGAGATGCAGAATCTGAAGCAGGCTCTAAACTCCAAGCTGTCAGCACAGAGCCTGATGAACCCACAAACCGCGAGATTATGACCTTAGCCAGAGTCAGATGCTTAACCGACTGAGCCACCCAGGCACCCTTATATTTTCTACACTTAATAAAATCTCCATTGTGCATGAAGAACATATTGAACATCTGAAAAAGAAAACCTAGAATGAAGGTCCTTGATGAAGAAATTTCTGCATTACAGTGAAACGAATGTGGCCTATCTTAAATCCTTCAATAGGCTATTGGTTCCTGTTCATTTAAAGCTTTGTTGCGATGTCAATCTGCGTTGAGTTCAATCATGTAATTAGTTTCTTATGTATAATTCAGTAACAGCCATGCTTGATTTTACCTTCTTGAGCTTTCTATACCTTCACAAGCTTCCAAAAGTTACTTAACCTTTCAGAGACTTACAGTCAATGTGACAAAATATTTTGCCATAAGTAATACATATTGCAAAGAATTATGTTGGTGGCCTTGAACCCTTATAGGTTCCAATGGCAGGTGGACTGAGGTGCAGTGCAACCTTGTTTTATAGTTTATCTCCTCTCCCCACCTCCAACCTATCATAGCCTTTAGAATATAAAATTGCATTAAGGTGGGGTTTAATAATTACCCTTATTTATTAGCTTTTCATATACTGCTATTTGTCAGGACTGAAAATTATTAAAGAAAAATAAGTTTTTCAAAACTAAATTATCCTTAGTATTTGCCTAAAGAAGAAAAAAAGAAATCTTATCGCTACTCTGTAGATGATGAGACCCAGAGAAGATATGATCTAATGTGAAAAATTTAGACCAAAGAAAGAGAAGATCGCTTTGAAAATGATATGAGTTAGATTAATATTGGTCTAACTCCTCTCTTTAAAGTAAAAAGCATATAAAATATGTCTCCATATAGTTGGACTTTTTAAAACACCATAACCTAAAGTAACATATTGGTAGCCTGAATATGGAGATAGAATGCAATTTGGGGTTTAAAAAAATTAAAGATAAGGTTGTCGAATGGTATGATGATAGAATATCTGTGTCATGAGCAAATATGTATTTGAGTCTCTACTAACACCAAAACAGTTCAGTTGTTTTATGTAACATTTCTCCTTTTGGTATCAGCATATTTATTTCTTGACCTCAGCTAAGTTTTAATTTTGAGATTTCTGCTATCTGGCTATCTTGTTCCCAATATGTCAAGACCAGAATTAACTTAAATAATATTGTACTTATTAATGATCCACTGAGTCAATTACCTTTCTCCTACTGTAGCAAACTCGAGAGAGGTCAAGACCAGAATTAACTTAAATAATATTGTACTTATTAATGATCCACTGAGTCAATTACCTTTCTCCTACTGTAGCAAACTCGAGAGAGAACTTGATAATGGGTAAAAAAAAAAAAAAAAAAAAAACAGAATACACTTAAAACTATATTAAAACATACTGCCCATTATCCCTTTAGGGCAAGGATTGTTTGAATTACCCTGTTTTTTCTGGGTCTGGTACAATGATTGGCACATAGTAGATTATTAAAATTCAGTGATTAATGAAAAATATGAAGAGAATTTTCTGTGAAACTAGAAATTAGAAAATCCCAGTTAGTGACTATATAATTCATCATGCAATTCCATTTTTAAAATAAAAATCCTTAAATCCTTAATAATCCTTATGAAAAAAACAGGATAAAGTGTCTGTGGAAAGCACAGGTCCTTTACAATGGATAGCCCCAAATTGGAGCTATTTCTGTAATTTTGGACAAGTTAAATATCCACTTGAAACAACTGTTTCCTAAATAAATATGGTATTAGCACCTAACTTGGAAGGCTTCTGAAGCTAAAAGGTAAACTATGTAAAGGATTCCACATAGTATAGGATTGCTGTTTGAGATAGGAATCTAGTTTGAATTATACACAATTTAACATTGTTTACCTTCTTTACAGGAAGCTAATTCATGATAATCATCATAGAGTAAAGCAACTTTCCCTTTTCCATGTTTCTCCACAGTACATTTTTTCTCTTTGCTGGCAAAGAAAATTCCAAGGGTGAGTTAATCACTTATATGGCCATTAAGTGTTTCTTCCAGTGCTCCCTATTCAATCTAGTCAACAAAAATGCTAATTAGTCCTAATTGTTTAGAGAACACCTGTCGGTCCATTAATAGATAGAGAAATCCCTAAAGCATCCCTCAGAAAATAGGGTATTCTAATTCCCCTTGAGATGAATTTAACTCTATCATTAAGAAGTGAAAAGGTTTAGACTTAAGCCAGCCTTAATCTACCCTTTTAACTACCTATAGAAATATATAGAGCCAGACACATATTCTTCCAGAGATTGTTCAGTCTGAAAAACAAATGCTAAGTAGAAACTTCTTAAGTGAACTCTTGGCACATAGGTTGTTCCTGATGGGATGAAACCCTGGTGTGAAACCATATTGTATGATGATAAACTATTCTAATCAAATCTGATGTGGTTAGTTTTACTTTACCTTTGATAATTTTCTGAATTGTAGAAGGAAAATAATGACTTTTGTCATCCAGTCTGATCTGTTTCAGTGAGTTCTACTGGCCTGTCCATACTGTCAAATTATTCAAAAACTCATCTATGAAAATAGGCGGTGGATACATGGTTGGGTGGTGGTGGTGGTGAAGTTTTATGCAGTAAGTCAAATTCAAATAATTTCATCTTAGAGATAGTCTTGCAAGGTGATTTTCATTGGCCATTCTAAAATTACATAGCATCTCTACATCCTTAAATAAAGGAATAAAGGAATGTTGTAAGTGTCCAACTTCTGAAAGCTGACTAGGGTGAATGATATTTCTCCTGTGCCTGGCAGATACAGTTAGTCACCACTCACTAATAGAAATTCACGGATATAGCAGGCACATCTTACACTCTAACTTAACACAAGTTCTTTTTTCTTCTGTTTTCTTTTTAGAGAAGGAGAGACAGAATCTTAAGCAGGCTCCGTGCTCAGGCCAGAGCCTGACATGGGGCTCCCATGACCATGGGATCACAACCTGAGCCAAAATCAAAACTCAGATGTTCAACTGAGTCACCCAGATGCCTCACAAATTCTAGTTTTAAATGCTATTATCTATATATGGAGAAGAACTTAAAATGGATAGGAAGATATCAAATATACAGAAATTCATCATGGATTTCTAGCCTGCAGTACAGTTAAAAAAACTTTTCTGAGGTAGAAGTTTCTCATAGTGGCTTGAAGCTTCCCTCCTATCACAAATGACAATATTGTAGGGTGTTCCTTTTCTAATCTAAAGAGACCATATTAAATAAGTAATTGAAGCAGTTAGCAAGACTCCCACATTTTTTTCAACCATTCAAGCAAGACTATTGAAGCTGTTTTCAAGAGAACCTTCAACTTGACTTGAAGAACTTCTTAGTATGTATGAATGGTGCTCTTTCAGAAATTGTTTGAACTAAATTGAGCACTTCGATCATATCTAAATGTCAGCCATTCTCTAGCTGCCATGTAATCTTTTGGGCTGTCTATCTTTAGATTATTGCTTTATTGCCACTATGGCTACAAAATGCTTTTATACTTGGTTGTCATCTCATTTTTGGATAATGGAAGAACAATGCCTATGGCACCACATCAGAAAGCAATTTTTAAGTGGTGAATCTGCCTTATAGTAAACATCTTGAGTATGAAATCACATGTAGAGGAGGGGAATGTCCCTTTTGTCACCAAGTACCATGTTCTGTATAAAGCAAAATTTTAGCGATTAAATAGGCTTAGCTCTTTTATTTGCAGTTTTCAGTGATTCACACTGAATAAGCAATCGAATCACTGATTTGTTGAGAGGTAACAATGCAAACACTTATCTGATGGGACTGATTTTGGCCAAGAATCTAGTCTACATTTTTAGATCAGGACATACATAGACAAAATATCAACACTCTGGGGCCATACTACTCGCTGGAAAGATAAAAGTAATGAAAAGAAGTGAAGTCGGGAATATTGAAAAATATTTAGGGAAGTTTTTAAATGTACTGTATGATTTTAGAATAGGCAAACTATCTGCATAAACCAAGCAAAAAAGTTGATCAAGGGCAAAAAGAAAAGTTAAAATCCTTTCTTTTTAGTCTTCATATCCTTGAACTTTAGTTCACCATTTTATTCACCCCCGGCTCATATTTCTGCTAGTTTCTTCACTAGGAAAAGTTGCTTTTTGATAATTAAAATAGAGGGTACCTGGATGGTTCAGTCTGTTAAGGGTCTGACTCTAAATTTTGTCTCAGGTCGTGATCTCAAGATGTGTGAGTTTGACCCCACATCAGGGGGTGCACTGACAATGTGGAGTCTGCTTGAGATTCTCTCTCAAGCAAGTTGAATTTTTACGATTACAACTAATGCTGTTTGATTCAGTGCAATGTCACAGATCTCCATTTTTTTTTCCTGTTGAAAACAGGATGGGCTAATTAACTTAATAAATTGAGAGGAACATTTTCAATAATTAAGAAAAATCTTCTTCAATGGCAGTTTTAACCGAAATCCGCATGTCAATCCAAATAGGATGATGTCCTTTAATTACTAGTGGCCTTTCCTATGTTGCTACTATTCAAAATTTACTATCTTTTCTCTTATTGCTTTTTTTCTTGAATTGATCTTAAATGCTGTCTTTTTTTATTACAATTGATATAACAAGATAGCCATCCTTAAAGCTAAGCACATTTCTGACGTTGCTTTAAAACATGTACATACTTGAGAATTTTAAGTTAGCCTTCTATTATCCTAAGGATTCAGATGGAATAACATTCTTCCTATTTTAAAGTTTGACACTGACTTCTGAAATAAGACAATGTTGACTGAACTTCAATATTATAAAAAGCACTAATTTAATGGAATCTATTTAAAACTATCTTAAATATGTTCCATTTTTTATTAGGATATATGAGTTTTAATGTTTGTATTGATATTTTAAATACAATCAACTTACATAGTTTTAGTTAGAAAATTTAAAAAAAATCACAGGCTCTCCATGTTGACAGGGCATCTATAGATCCATTCTAAAACTGGATGAAGAGAGGAAGTATTTTTTTTAACTGGATTCTTTACTCCAGATTCAGACTTGTAATCACTCTGATAACCATCTTCCTAATCAACAAACTTACTCCATTATTAGGCAACTCAAATGAGTGTATATAGTTTTTCCAGTGCACCAAATACTTTTATTTTTTTTCACGATTGAATGATTTTAGGAATAGATTTTAGTGATTCATCACTTACCTGTAACACTCCTTGCTCATACCTATAACACTCATTGTTCATACCAATCAATGTCCTACTAAATGTCCATCACCTGCTTATCCCATCCCCCCCCACCTACCACCCCTTCAGCAATCCTGTTTGTTTTCTGTAGGAGTCTATTATGATTTGTCTCCCTCTGTTTTTATATTCTTTTCACTTACCTTCCCTTATATTCATGTTTTGTTTCTTAAATTCCATTTATGAATGAAATCCTATGATATTTGCTTTTTATGATTGACTTACTTAATTTAGCATAATACACTCTAGTTCCATCTATGTTACAAATGGGAAGATTTCATTCTTTTTGATCACTGAGTAATATTCAATTGTATATATGTAGCACATCTTTATCCATTCATCAGTTGATGAACATTTGGGCTCTTTCCATATTGGCTATTGTCAATACTATAAACACTGGGGAGCATGTGCCCCTTTGAATCACCATTTTTGTATCCTTAGGATAAATACCTAGTAGTGCAATTACTGGGTTATAGAGTAGTTCTATTTTTAATTTTTTGAGAAACCTCCTTGCTGTTTTCCAAAGTGGCTACACCAGTTTGCATTCCCACCAGCAGTGCAAAAGTGTTCCCCTTTCTCTGCATCCTCACCAATATCTGTTGTGCCTGAGTTAACTTCAGCCATTCTGAGAGATGTGAAGTGTTATCTCCTTGTGATTTGGATTTATATTTCCTTGATGATGAGTGATGTTGAGCATCTTTTCATGTGTCTATTAGCCATCTGAATGGCTTCTTTGGAAGTGTCTATTGATATCTTTTGCCCATTTCTTCACTGGATTATTTGTTTTTGGGGGGCGTTGAGTTTGATAAGTTCTTCATAGATTTTTGGATACTAATCCTTTATCTGACCTGTCATTTGCAAATATTTTCTCCCATTCTATTGATTGCCTTTTAGTGTTGCCGATTGTTTCCTTTGCTATGCAGATTTTTTTTTTTTTTTATCTTGATGAAGTCCCAATAGTTCATGGGTGCTTTTGTTGCCCTTGTCTCTTGGAGACCTATCAAGTAAGAAGTTGCTGTGGTCAAGGTCAAAGAGGTTGTTGGCTGTGTTTTCCTCTAGAATTTTGATGGCTTCCTGACTTAGGTTTAGGTTTTTCATCCATTTTGAGTTTACTTTTGGTTATGGTGTAAGAAAGTGGTCCAGGTTCATTCTTCTGCATGTCACGGTCCAGTTCTCCCAACACTATTTGCTGAAGAGACTGTCTTTTTTCAATTGGGTATTCTGTCCTGCTTTGTTAAAGATTAGGTGGCCATGGGTTTGTGACCATTTCTGCACACCGTTCAACTGATCTATGTGTCTGTTTTTGTGCTAGTACTATATTGTCTTGATGATTACAGCTTTGTAATACAGGTTAAAGTCTAGAATTGTTATGCCCCCAGCTTTGGTTTTCTTTAGGATTGCTTTGGCTATTCGGGGTCCTTTCTGATTCCATACAAATTTTAGGATTGTTGGTTCTAGCTCTGTGAAAAATGCTAGTGTTATTTTGATAGGAATTGCACTGAAAGTGTAGATGGCTTTGGGTAGTGCTGACATTTTAACAATATTCTTCCAATTCATGAGCATGGAATGTTTTTCCATTTTTCTTGTGTGTCAACTTCAATTTCTTTCATGAATTTTCTATAGTTTCCAATGTATAGATTTTTCACCTCTTTGGTTAAATTTATTTCTAGGTAACTTCTGTTTTTTGGTACAATTGTAAATGGGATTGATTCCTTGATTTCTCTTTCTACTGCTTCATTATTGGCATATAGAAATGCAACCGATTTCTGTACTTTAATTTTATACCTGCGACTTGCTGAATCCATGGATCAGATCTAGCATTTTTGGGTGTAATCTTAAGGTTTTTCCACATAGAGTATCATGTCTCTGCGAAGAGTGAAAGTTTGACATTCTCCTTGCCAATCTGGTTGCCTTTGTAAATTTTTTTTGTTGTCTGATTGCTGAAGTTAGGACTTCCAACACTATATTGAATAGCAGTGGTGAGAGTGGATATCCTTGTCATATTTCTAATCATATGGGTAAAGCTCTCACTTTTTTCCCCATTAAGAATGATATTAGCAGTGGGTCTTTCATATATGACTTTATGATCTTGAGGTACGATACTTCTATCCCAACTTTCTTGAGGGTTTTTATAAGGGAAGGGTGCCATGTTTTGTCAAACACTTTTTCTTTGTCTATTGAGAGGATCATGTGGTTCTTACCCTTTGTTTCATTAATGTGATGCATCAATGTGGTTTATGGATATTGAACCAGCCACACATCCCAGGGATAAATCCCAGTTTGATCATGGTGAATAATTCTTTCACTGCATTGTTGGATCTGGTTTGCTAATATCTTGGTCAGAGATCTTACATCCATGTTCATCAGGGAAATTCGTCTGTTTGCCCCTTTTTAGTGGGGTCTTTTTCTGGTTTTGGAATCAAGATAATGTTGGCTTCATAGAATGAGTTTGGAAGTTTTTCTTCCATTTCTGTATTTTGGGACAGCTTCAAAAGAACAGGTATTAACTCTCTTTTAAATGTTTAGTAAAATTCCCTGGAAAGCCATCTAGCCCTGGACTCTTTTGTTAGAAGCTTTGATTAAGGATTCAAATTATTCACTGGTTATTAGTCTGTTCAAATGCTCTTTCTGTTTTAGTTTTGGTAGTTGATATATTTTTAAGAATTTTCTCATTTCTTCCAGACTGCCCAATTTGTTGGCATATAATTACTCATAATATTCTCGTATCATTGTGTGTTTCTGCAGTGTTGGTTGTGATTTCTCCTCTTTCATCAATGATTTTATTTGGGTCCTTTTTGTTTTTGTTTAATCTGGCTAGAAGCATATCAATTTTGTTAATTCTTTCAAAGAACTAACTCCTGGTTTAATTGATCTACTGTTTTGTTGTTGTTGTTGTTTTGATAGCATTGATTTCTGCTCTAATCTTTGACATTTCCCTTCAGATGCTGTTTGCTGTTTTGGGGCTTTATTTGCTGTTTTCTTCCAGCTCTCTTAGGGTAAGGTTGGATTGTGTATTTGAGACCTTTCCTTCTTCCTTAGGAAGGCCTGAATTGCTACGTACTTTGACCTTATGACCACCTTTGCTGCATCCCAGAGACTGAGCTATTGTTTACATTTGTATTGGCTTCCATGTTTTTAATTTCCCCTTTAAGTTTGGTTCACCCATTCTTTTTTTTTTTTTTTTTTTTAAGTAGAATATTCTTTAATCTCCAAGTATTCATGATCTTTCCAAATTTTTTCTTGTGGCTGATTTTGAGTTTCAGAGTTGTGGTCTGAAAATATGCAAGGTATGATCTGTTAAGTCCATCCAGTTTAGAGGGTCATTTAATGCCATTGTTTCCTTGTTGATTTTTGGCTTAGGTTATCTCTCCATTGTTGTAAGTGGCGTGTTGAAGTCCCCCAATATTATGGTGTTATCATCAATGAGTTTCTTTGTTTGTGATTAATTGATACATTTGCTATCATATTAGGGGCATAAATATTTACAATTGTTAGATCTTCTTGGTGGATAGACCCCTTAATTATGATGTGTCATTCTTCATCTATTCTTACAGCATTTATTTTAAAATGTAGTTAGTCTGAAACAGGTATGTCTACTCCAGCTTTCTTTTGATCACCATTAGCATGATAGATGATTCTTTATCCTCTTTTAATCTGCAGGTGCCTTTTAAGTCTAAAATGAATCTCTAATAAGCAGCATATAGATAGGTCTTGTTTTCTTATCCATTTTGATATCCTATGACTTTTGATTGGAACATTTAGTTCCTTGAAATTTAAAGTGAGTACTGGAAGGTATGAATTTAGTGCAATTGTGTTGCCTGTAGAGTTGGTGTTTCTGGTGATGTTCTCTGATTCTTTCTAGCCTTTGTTGCTTTTGGTCTTTTCTCTTTGATCTTTTTTCCACTCAAAGAATACCTCTTAACATTTTTTGCCAGACTAGTTTAGTGGTCACAAACCCCTTTAGTTTTTGTTGGGAAAATTCTTTATCTCTCCTTCTATTTTGAATGACAGCCTTGATGGAGAAAGAATTCTTGGCTGTATTTTTCCCAATACAGCGCATTGAATATATCCTACCTCTCCTTTCTAGCCTGCTAAGTTTCTGTGGGTATATCTGCTGCAAACCTGATCTGTTTTCCCTTTAAGGTTAAGGACTTTTTTCCCTTGCTTTCATGATCATTTCCTTGTCTGTGTATTTTGGGAATTTGATGGTGACATGGCTTTGTGATGGCCTTTTTTTTTTTTTTTTTTTTTTTTTGTTTTTTTTTTTTTTTTTTTTTTTTTTTTTTTTTTTTTTTAGTTTTTGGTTTTTTTTTTTACTCTAATGGTAGTTCTCTGTGCTTCTTGGATTTTGATGTTCGTATCCTTCCCAGTTGAGGTAAAATTTCCACTATAATCTGCCCATATAAACCATCTGCCTCTCTTTCTTTCTCTTATTCTCAGACTCCTATAGTTTGGATGTTACTCCTTTCTTATACGTCACTGGGTTCTTTAAGTCATGTATTGTGATCTTTTTTCCTTTGCTTCCTTCTTTCTGTTTCATTATTCTCCATAATTTTATCTTTTATATCACTGATTCACTGCTCTGCTTCATCATCCTTGCCATTGTGGCAGCCTTTCAAAATTGCATCTCAGTTATATCCTTTTTAATTTCTTCCTGACTAGATTTTACTTTTATCTCCCTAAAAAGGGATTCTATCTTTTGTTCAACTGCAGCTAGTATTCTTATTGTCCTGGTTCAAAATTCTAACTCGGACATCTTGCTAACATAGGTGTTGATTAAGCCCCTGGCTATCATTTCTTCCTATTTTTTTCTTTTGGCATAAATTTGTTTTGTCATTTTAGAATAAAAAAATAATAAAATAAAAATTAAAAATTAAACCTATTAAGAACAGAACAAAAAGTCAAAGGAAGGTAGATCCTACCTGTGTTTTTGTCTGCTTATTGAAAGAAGCTCAATAGAATAGAGAAGAGAAAGAAAAGAACAATATTTAAAAATTATACATATAATAGAATAAAATAGAATAAAAATTGTAAAAATAAGTAAAATTTCTTTTCCTGCATCCAAGAAAGAGGATGAAAGAAAAGGAATAAGCAAAAAAAAAAAGCAAAGAAAATAAATAAATGAACCAGGAAACAGAATGAAACACACATGAGGTTACATCCAGTTTCCACTGAAACTGAAACTATAAAGCCCTCTGTGGTCCGTACACTAAGGAGATGTAATGACTTGTGCTGGTTGACCATTTTTAGGGGATGTGCTTGGAAGGTGCACTTGGGTGGGGCTTGGTGCAGTAGCTCTGTTCTCAACTACGTGGTGCTGCTTTGCTTACTGGGGTGGTTCAGTGTGGTGCACATGCACGTGCCTTGGAGAGGTGGAAATGACTTCATGCAGCTTCCTAGTTGCTTCCACGGGAACTTTGCACTCTGTGACCTGCAAGGAAGCACTTCTCCTTTGTTTCAGGCCTCTGTCCACCCCCCCCCCCCACCACCTCTATCCTGACCATATCCAAGTTGTCTACCTGCCAGGCAGCACCTCCCTCCAGAGTTTTATCTCAAATGGGGTTGTGTTTCAGAACCCCAAACTTCAGAGACCCCTGCAACTTGGTCTCGGCTAACTGTCTGAGCTAGTGTCTTGCTGAGCAATGGCTGGGCACTGGCTTGTGCTGGAAAACATTTGTCTGCTTGCACAGCAGCAGAGGTTCAGAGATTATGGCAAATCACAGCACATAATCAGTGCCAGGTTTTGTCACACTCTGGCGTCTCTGTCTCCAAACCAGCAAATGTGGCTACTCTATGGGCTCTGCTGGGACCTTTGCCTATGTGGAGGCTGTAGGGCCTCTACCAAATGCACTCCAAGCAGGAGAACAGCTTCTTCTCAAATGGCACATGGACCCCTCAGATCCCACTGCTTGCCTCTGGAGATTAGACCTCCTTCCTCACTAGAGCACAACCAGGCGCAGAGCCAGACTTCAGACTCTGTGCTCCATTGTTTATAGAATGCTGGTGATACTGAAACCCTCTTTTATTACCATCAATGGTTTGGGGAACACCGATTCTTGTTCAATCCTATGCGAGTGTTTTCACTCTTTGTCTCTTTCTCTCCAGCTACTTTTGCGGGAGTGCTTTTCTTGCACAATTCTGATGCAGCACACTCCTCCTTTGTCTTTCTGTGTCCTCTCTGCACAGAAACAGCTCCCTATCTCCCGTGGCTTTTCTCTCCCACAGTTCACCTCTCTGCACCGTGTACTTGGTGAATTCTGTGACTCAAATTAAGCAGATGGTTGTGCTAATTCACAGATGAGTTTCCTAGGTGTTCAAAATGGTGTGGTGCTGATCTAGCTGCATTACAGGGATGAGACCAGCTCAGCGTCTCCATGCTGCTCTGCCATCTTCACTCCTCTCCAGGAGAGGAAGTATTCAATATACTTCTATAGTGATATAGTATAATTTCATAACAAATGACATAAATTTATATATTTTGTATACATTCTCTCTACAAAAGACAATGTCATGAATTAGGTATTCTGTGTGTCAATAGGAATACATTGGGAATATGTGTTGGATAGAGATGAAATTGTACTAGTGAAATTGAATTGCCCTTACTTTGAGTTAATACTTCAATGTTGTTTGAGTAATTAATGCTATTTTAATGTGTATACTTATGGATTTTAAATGAATTGTCCCTACATATATATTATTAATCATTATTTTAATGTTCTTTAACGATTAGAAATTTTTCTATAAAGGTTTAAAAAAGTGTATATAATTAAATTATAGGTATGTATCTTGATTCAACTTTAGTGAAATCAAGTGTTAATGATATAGCACAAATTCCTCACTGGTAAAAAGCAAATTTCATACCATAGTCAGCAAGTCTAATATTCCTTACATGGAAGTATTTTCCTGTCTTTGCCTCTATGATGTCGCAAATTGCTAACCTTATACTCTGCAGTTCTCTCCTGCATGTTCTTAAATCCTTGTAGTTATATAAGGATACCTTTAGTATATGTAAGACTCCAATATTTTTCCTGTTCTGATGGCTCATTGTAGTATTCAAGAAAACACTCCATTCCTATTCTCTTGAAGAATGGAACTGATGTATACTGAAGACTCTGATCATGAGCTTTTAATGAGCTCCGGTGACACACTTTAGTTTGTGCCTGGTCTTTTTGTTAACAATTGTAGCAAATGAAGGGCCTTGTTTGTTCTATTTTATTAATGTCAGTAAATCATCCTATAGATGTCTCTTCTAAATGTGTATTTAATATACCTTTATTCTTGTATATATTTTAAAACACTATTAATTTTTATAACATTTATTGAGATGTAGCTCACATACTGGACAATAGATTGAAAGTATAAAATTCGGCAATTTTGAATATAGTCACAAAGTTGTAGAACTATTAATTTTAGATCATTGTCATCACCCACCCCCCAAAAATGCATACCCACTAGCTGTCACTCCCCAGCCCTAGGCAACCACTACTACTACTACTACTACTACTTTCCTGTCTCTATAGACTGATCTATTCTGGCCATCTTTATAAGTGGAATCATATAGTGGTCTTCATTAATTGACCTCTTCAGCTTAACATAATTTTTTTTCTGTCTTTTTGATTATAGCTACCTTTGTGGGTGTGAAGGAATAACTCCTGGTGGTTTTGATTTGCATTTCCCTGAAGCTAATGATGTTGAACATCTTTTCACGTATTGGCCATTTGTATATCTTCTTTGAAGAAAAGTATTTTCTTCAAACACTTTTGGCCCATTTTAACTTACAATATCAGGGTTTCTTATCTAGTTGTAAGAGTTCTTCTGTTTTCTAAATATAAGTTTATTACCAGGTATGGGATTAAAAAAAGTTTTCTCTCATTGCATAGGTTCTTTTCATTTTCTTAATGGCATTCTTTGAAGCACGAGTTTCTGATTTTGATGTCCTATTTATCTACTTTTGCTTCTGTTGCTTGTGTTTGCAATGTCCTACTAAAAACAATTAAGATTTATATCCAAGTTTTCTAATTTTGCATATGGTATGAGGTAGGAATCCAGTTTTATTTTTCATATGGGTGTCCAGTTGTCACAGCACCATTTGTTGAAAAGATCCTTGAAATGTTAGCAACAGTTGAAAACTCAACTGATGACAAATGTGAGATTTTAGGTATTGACTCACAGTTCTAGTCCATTGATCTTTTATGTCTAATACCACACTGTCTGGATTACCATAACTTTTCAGTAAAGCTTGAGATGGGGAAGTAGCGCTCCTCCAACTTCGTTCTTTCAAGATTGTTTTGGCTTTTCTGGGTCCCTTGAATGTGTATATGATTTTTAGGATCACCTTGTCAATTTTTACCAAGAAACTAACTGCCATTTTGATAAGGATTTGTTGAATCCATTGTTCATTTAGGGAAGTATTGCCTTTTTACCAATATTGTCTTCAGATTCATGAATGTGACTGTCTTCTCATTTCTGTAGGTCTATAATTATATTAAATCTCTGTAGTAAAACTTCTTGATATAATTCATTGAATTTCACACAATTACTACAATCTAGTCCTACTTATTAACAAAAGATCCATAGTATTGTAAGGTCTTCTGGTGTCACAATACAGAACTAAACCATTTCTTAGTATGTATCCCTATTTGCCAAAAAACAGGAATTGGTTCTTGAGATAAAGTATAAAACCTACTGTTGCAGAATTTATATTAATTATTTAAAAAGATATAATCAAGCAGAAGAAACAACAATGGATCAAATATCCAAATAATACTAGATGTAATCTCTATCCTACTTTAATAATAGTTTAGGGAATTATGAGTTCCATTATATTTCAGTGACCGTTTAGACTGGATTTCCACCCACCAAAGACTTCCTTTCTTACATTTCAAGGTTGATTATATCAATTTGCATTTGGCTTTAATATCTTTTAAATTTCATCACATTTGATTTTCTAAAATCATTGATGTATTCTAATATTTTTATCTATGTAAGAAATACCTTATTGTTAGAGCCTATGATTTTTTAAAATTTGTGTTAATGAATTTTATTTTAGCTTTTTTATATTGAAAATCCTTGTCACAATAATGATAGGGCATCTGCCTGATGTAATATCTCTGTGATAGAGCAAAGTTCTGCCTATAAGAATGTGTGGAAACACACTATCTGATGTATAGAGAGTAATTAGTTGATATCAAATTTATAACATATGATATAAAAAGCATTCTTAGAAGACTAAAGAATCTGAACTCTTTATCTCAGATTAGTAAATAAAAAATCTTTGGACATTACCAAATAGTGTGCTGTTTTTGTTTTCTTTCTCTCCATTAAAAAGTATTTCCAGTTATTGTACAAACACATTCTTTTGTGTATTTGTAATTGTCCCTGGTTTCAAGTGCGTTGACTCTGAAGCCAGTAGTCAACCTTTAAGAGTAATTTTGACACTGAATGAATACAATTCATTCCTACAAATCAGAGCTAAAAGAAGCTTGAATTCTTTACACTATATTATCATCTTACTCTGATATATTTTGATTTATCTCCACATTTTCCAAACACCAATTGTCACCGGTTGTACTTAGCATATTAATATTCTCGGGCCACCATAAGAAAATACCCCATGCTGGACAGCTTAAAACAAATTCATTTTCTCAGTTCTGAAACCTAGAAGCCCAAGATCAAGGTACTACAAGGGCAGATACTTCTAGGGCTTCTCTGGCTCAAAGACTGCAGCTTTCTCACTGTGTCCTAACATGCACACACTTCCCTGATGTATCTCTTCATGTAAAAACACCAGTCATAAAGACCTATGATCTCACTTAATCTTAATGTCTCCTTAAACTATCTCCAAGTGTACTCACATTGGGGATTTGGGCTTCAACATAAATTTTGGGGAACACGGTTCAGTCCATAACACGTTATGTTAGGAATCTTCTGTTTTGTCACTGTCCAGAAAATTTTCTCCTTTGATCTGACAAAAGCTTTCAAATTTTGCTTTATGAACAACCTTCTCTGTCTGTCTCTGACTCTGTTTTTCTCTTTCTCAACTCCTGCATTACAGATCTGAAGGATCCTAATCTGGTCTCACAGAATGGGAACAGGACACATTCAAACACTTTGACTCTCTAGCTGAAGTGATTGCTTTAGGGGTTGATTAGTGACCCAAGCGAGACGAATATCTTGGGATATGGCTAGACTAACAGGAAAGAGAAGTCCTTTGTCTATTTTACTAGGCTTATGGTTTGTAAGCCTGGATCTGTTCTTAACTATGCTGCCCTTGTGTGGAATAATCCTGCCTTGAATAAAGCCAACAAGGAAAATAGCAGTATTCTGATAAAAGAAGACCCTTGATGATAGTATCTGAGCATCTCAATCCAGCCAAACTGAAATCACAACCACTCCTGGATTTCTCAGCTCCCCGAGTCAACAAATTATTTTCTTGAATTAGCCAGTTTAAACTTGATTGCTATTGTTTGTGACCAAAATAATCCTGGAAGAGCATTTGGACTCCTTGAAACTATAAAAAGTTAACTCTAGAGACAGAAGTTGAAATTCAAAAGGCTTAGAAGGACTAGTGTTTATGACTACTGGCCAGGAATGAGGATTAGATGGAATACCTGTAACTAGAGGGAAAAACTAATAGTTTTCTTACTAAAATATATTTTTAAATACATAAAATTACTACATCTTTGCCAAGAACCAAGTGGATTACATTATTCATGAGAGAGATAGTCACTCCCTATCATTCAAGCATAATCCCAAGTACAGTAAGTATTATGTATGAGAAATAATCTTTAAGAGTTCTGTCACATTTGATTCCACTCCAAAATGATTGTTATTAGAACCAGTGAAAGGAGGTGAACACACATTTGGGAGACAAATACTTGCCTGATGAGAGGTGAATTATTTAAGCATAAGTTGTCCATGAAAATGATTATAGAAGGAAATTGTAAAAGAATGGATGAAAATGGAGCTCCATGGGGAGCTGGAGGTTTCAACAAAATTGAGGTCCAGTGTTCTTGGTGCTGAAAAGTTGACGAAGATAGGACTTCCTAATCAGAAATTAGACAATTAGTCTCAGATTTCAGAGTTTAGTCGACCATGGCAATGGTAGTTCAGGGAAAGGGATAATAAATTGTTGCAGTGTATTATGGGTAAAAACTGGACTCTCTCAGCTCTTTGGAACATTGCTTGAAAATACTGCATTAAAGTGTTTTTCAGAATGTCTAGATGTCTAGGACTATGGTGCTTTTAGTGAAAGCCTTGCGATATGTCTTCCATTCGGAAAACCAAAAATAATTTACCAGTGAGTTTTGAAGTTGTCCCTTCCATATAGAAAATGTACATACATCTTTGTTTTTTTCTTTCCTATTTTCATCCAAAAGTAGAGCAGTATTAATCACATTAGGAAAAAAAATTCTGAAGTACTCGAGTTTTAGTCTAAACATTTTTTGAAGCTTATTTACTAGTTTTTGAAGGGACAATTTCATCTCAACAACTAATAATTTCTGACCTCAAATACTTGAATGATACAAGCCATTGTAGCCAAGGCAAGAATAGAAAACTCAGAAGTCCATTCTCCTTAAGCCTTCCCACCACATTTAATATTAAATGTAGCTTTCCTCAAGACCACATCTGACATCAAATGACCGTAGTTATTAGCCTTAACAACTTTACCTTTCAGACCATCTCTAACATGCATCCCTTTCTGAATGGACATACACAGAACAGAATCCTTTTCTCAAATTAATGGACTTCTGTTTTATGTCTTGTTCTGTTCTAGCTTTTAATTGTCTTTTTCTGATACCTATAGAATCATTTCCTTAATTTTCCCCCTGGAGGCAATCTTTAAAAAACTATCTAAGGTTAGAAATAAACTTCAAGGAGTATTTTCACGTTAGAAAAAGTCAGCCAAAACCTATATTTAGTACCATGTATACTGTTACTGATCTCTTTTAAGAGGCATATCAAAGTATTCAGAAAATTCATTAGTATTTACATTCATCCCTATGAGATTAAACAAGACAGCAATACAAGGATTATGAAGTATAAGCTTTTGGTTCAGAGGGTAAGCCAAACAAAAGCATTTATTAAAGTTTTCTTTGACTAATAACCTGCTACTTCTGTGTTTTTAGATTCAAAACTATAAATGATACATAAAATCTTTGATTCTATGTGTTTAGCTTAATTTCTAACTATTTTCATTGATCACTTACCCCAAATTCTATCAAATGTTTAGTATTATACTGAGTTTTGTTTTCAGTGCAGATTTTCCTGACTTTCTCAATAAAATCTTTATACAGTTTAAATAAAACTTAATTTCTCATATCTCTGCTTTTAAGCCTTATATTAGGAGTAATTCTTTCCACAGTTTATATTTATTTTAGTCTTAATCTGACTTGCTATTAATAGTAATTTCACCTTAATTTCTGTTACAACTCTCAAAATACATTTCTCACAGACATTGCATATCCATATACTTTGAGCCAAAGTTGTACTTTGCATTTTACCTTCTGCTTGGATCATTTTGGGGCTTAATATTTCTGTTAGATGATGCACTTTCCTAACATCTAGCTGTGAATTTTCCTTTGAGAGGAAATCTTCACACAGAAACTTAAGTGATCTGTAGGGAATCTTCCGTTTCAAATCTGTGGATTAAAGAGAAGCCACAGTAAAAACAGACCACTTAGGAGATTACTGCACTAGTATAGGAAAGAGATGAGAGTCACTTGAGCTAGGTCATTGTCAATGGAAATGGGAAAGAATGAAAGGATCTAAGATACACTTTAGAGGGTGATACCATAGAATTAATAGATATATATATATCTATGTTGACCCCACATTTTTAATCTGACTCATTTTATTGATGGTAATCTGATTTATTGAGGTACGGAGAAGCTTAGTAGATGAATAGATTTGTGTGATAGGAAAAAAAATTACAGACATATTTGGACTAAGATGAATTTTAGTCATCCTGATAGAGTAGAAAGTAAGATTCAAGGGTGGGGGCAATGGAAGTCAGGATTAGAGGTATAAACCGGACAACCTATAGATTGTTTCTGTTCCTCTCAAGGCTTTGAAACTGAGTGTAAAGAGATGGTGCCCATCTCCTAGCTTTATTGGTCCCTATAATTTGGTGTAGGCTACTGAGAATAATTTAGCAAAGTGAGCTGAGAAATGATAGGAGGGATAAGAAAATCCATGGCAATGTTGGGAAAATGGAAGCTCTTGGTAGGAGTTACTAACTTTCATAAGGGCTGATTGGTAAAGTATATAATTCTTTATTTGAACTTCAGGATCTAGTATAACTTTAAACTCACTGTCACTCATTATTGACCAAAAGGTTGATAAAGGGAATAATTTGCGAAGATACCTATCCAAGTTATGCATGGTGCATTCTTTCTTTTCAGTATCTCAACACTGGTTTTCTTTTTAATCAGACCATCAGAAGGTACGACTGAAATTGATTCCCATAATAGTGAATTTTACTTAATTTCATTTTGCTATTAGGCCAGTTGCCCTGCTTTAGGAAATATTCTGAAAGAGAACTCAATGAAATGTCATAGTTGTTACCCAGTTATCAGCTGATGTAGACCAGTTGTTTGATATTTAAATGAAAGACACTATAGTCTGTATTTTACATTCTGTGAACTTAATACATTTTTTCAAGATTCTAACAGGTTCTCGGGGCGCCTGGGTGGCTTAGTTGGTTAAGCGTCCCACTTTCGCTTGGGTCATGATCTCGCGCTTCGTGGGTTCGAGCCCCGCATCGGGCTCTGTGCTGACTGCCAGCTCAGAGCCTGGAGCCTGTTTCAGTCTGTGACTCCCTCTCTCTCTGGCCCTCCCCTGCTCACGCTGTCTCTCTCTCTCCTAGAAATAAATAAAACATTTTCAAAAAAAAAATTCCAACAAGTTCTCAATGACTTAAAATTTTATTGTCCGACCTAGTTCTAAGATCTTTTCCTACTTGCTTGCATTTCACCTTCCTCAGAGTTTTACTAAAATAGGGGACACTAGAATTCAGCTTTCTCCTGGTTTTCAATTTTTGCATTCCTAAAGCACTCACATAATGCATTTATACATGTAAAATATTTTCCTGTAAAACTGCAATGTCTTTGTATAACATTGTAAAAGCGAAATGTATTTCATATTGTCATTCTGGTTAAGTCCGCACAGCTTCTCTCTCGGGTGCTTCTTGGATACTTTCTAAAAACCATCATCTTTAAAGAATTCTGAGTCCCTACCACCTATGGGTCTTGGAAGTTACTGTCTTCTTTTTTACCAGAATGTAATCTCTCCAGACAAATGCATGGTTCAACCTCCTTTCACTGAAGGCTCTGCTAAAAGAACATGTCCATGATCACCTCATGTGAATTAGCTTCCTTATCCTACGTGATGGCTTTTTTATTTGTAGTGTTTATCCCCACTTGATATATTTACTTGATTCCCCCCCTACTCCCATGCTCTCTCAAGATCAAGCTCAGAGTAGAAAATTAATTTGCTCCATTAACTAATAAATTCCTAATACCCAGGGTATTAGCTAGTCTATGGTAGGCACTAAGGAATGATGGAATGAATGAGAGAATGATAAACATGTCTGAATTTCTTTCTTCATTAGGTGGGGATAATATCTGCTTGATTAATGTATATGGATATGTTCAGTCAAATAATGTAAATGATTTGTTATGTTTTAGTAACTATAAAGTTTGATATAGAGATCTAAATCTAGTATCTAATATTGTAAACACATAGCCAGAAATATATTTGACTATTATTCACTTGCTATAAAAATAGTTAATACTACATATCAAATCCACAAAGCCAGTGATCCTAGCCTCACTAAAGTTGGTTTGGGGGTGTGTAGTCAGGATCTCTGTTTCATTCTTATTATTTGTTTTAACCTATCCCTTTTTTGCTTGGGTTTTAATATATTTTTGGTGAATGTTTTAAGTGAGCATTTGTGTTTGAATCTTCTTATAAAACTAATAGGCCTTTATTGTACAATTTATTTTCTTTAGAACAGAGGTGAGAAATCATTCTCATTACAGAATCAATCATGATTACCTCACTGATTCTGAAATACTAAGATTGTGTATAGGTAAGATTTACTAATAAAAACTTTTACATTGGAGATACAAGACTATTTTATACTGTGTGTTACTTTACACATCCTAAATAGTAGGAAAATTAGGTTTTAAAGGTATTTTAAACTTGAGGCTTTTGTATTTGATTTGTATCTCCATTGGCTTGCCATTTAGAGAGCTCTGATATACTGATCTGTAAGAACATAAATAACAGATAAATGTATTGAATTCATTCATTGGGATAATATGTCTACTTAGAGAGGTGGTGGTAGGAGGGAGAATCTCTGTTGCTTCTCCGTGTCTGTTCCTTGTTGGAAAGTCAGGTATAAAGATGGATTGCAGCACGATTTGCCTGTAAGCCACATCACTCATCTTGACCAACCATTCTGCCAACACTGTTTCCACATTGGAGACTTGGAGGTGGGGGAATGCATCACAGGTTGTTAATACTTTGTGGAAAAGCAACTATAACTTATGCTAGAGTTGAAGGATTAGCTTTTCATATTTACAAATAACTAAACTAAAATCTAGAGATAAACCTAGAGACAAGGAAGACTTCAAGTTTTGAATTCTATTTATCTTTTAAATGCATCAAATCTTCTGTTTGTTTTAGATCTAGTGTCATGTTTTTCAACTTTTTATAAGTGGTTTTCAACACTGATTTTTAAATTGACTCATCTTAAGTATATTTGTATGCTAACTTTTTCATTAAACACTTAGACAAAAATCTCAAATGTCTATGGTACATTCTCAGTGATGTTGGTGTGATATGAATATTTCTTTCAATTTTTTTGCCATGCTGGATCATGGTTCTCCCATAAGGATGGTTTTTGCCCTGGGTGGAATGTCTAAAGACCAGCAGTGTGCTTAGACTCATGCATGATATCATGCAAAACAAAACTATCACAATATATTGTCTAAGTCATAATACTATGACTTAATTTGGCTTTGTCTTAAAACCTAATACTGTAGTTCTGAAAAAGAAGACCACTTTGAGAGTTGTTGCTAATTATTAACATGTTGAATATTTGTAGCATACAAACCATTTGCATGAGTAGGTATGTGTGTGTGTGTGTGTAAAATCTCATTTGTTCATCAGGAGAACCCATGAAGAAGGCATTATTTGGTATGAGTAAGTTAAGACTTAGATGATCTAAGTCACCAGTAAGTCTTAGATTTTGGTATATTTAACACTTGAACCATGATTCATACATAGTTAGCAGATACTGCATTTGGTGACACTAATATATAATTTTTTCTTTAATATTAATATTCCTGTTGTCTCTTTTACTTATTTTTAGGCAAATATAAATTGACTATTTCACAGTAAATAGGAATACTTTAATAGTATTTAATATAACATAGTCTATGAAACATTTACTGCTCTTTATAGGTATATTGAAATATTGTATACTACATGGGGGCAATCACAAATACATAGCTTATATTTGTCTTATGTAAGTTAGGTAATCTGGTGAGTGATTATTTGTGAAATACACGGTTATTCAGAAAGATTTTTGTTTTAATCTTTTATGTGTAATTACAATGTAATAGAATAGAACGCCTTTTGTAAAGACCACTTAACACCCATTTGAACAGTTTATACTTACCAATGCTCTGGTTTTTTCTCACATAATAATTTAAAAGTAGCATTTATCCAGATTGTGTGTGTGTGTATTTTTGTCTAAATGGTTGGTATATTCACTAACCTTTGATAGGTACTATGAGGATGTAGATATGTCATATTAGCACATTTATAATACAAATGGACAGATGGGGCACATAAACATGTTAAATAACTAAGAGAAGAGGTGAGTTACCAGTATGTTTGGGACTCAGATAATAGGCAAACTGTCAGGCTAAGTCCTATCTCCTAGACAACCTAAACAAATCCTCAATGCATGATACTGAAAGGGAAAGGGAATGTATGAGTAAGTTCTATAGGCTGTCTTAATATGTTGGTGGGACATGAAATAGAGGAGTTGCAGTAAGAAGATAAGAAATGTTGAATTTTTAGGCTCATAGCTTGAAGGGCTTGGAAGGGCTGGCTACGAATATTTTGAGAAAGTAGGATGGTGTGCCAAGAGGTCAAACTTAGCATTTTGATCTGCTAGCAGACAGTGTATGAAAGTTCAGACACATGAAAGCAATCTGATAGTAATGGATAAAGGGGTGTGTGTGTGTGTGTGTGTGTGTGTACATACACACACCAGAGTATTACACAGCCACAAAAAAGAATAAAATCTTGCCATTTGCAATGACCTGGATGAGGCTAGAGAGTAATATGCTAAGTGAAACAAGTCAGAAAGACCAATCCAATATGATTTCACTCGTATGTGGAATTTAAGAAACAAAACAAATGAACACAAGGGGGAAAGGGATGGGAGACACACCAAAAAACACACTTAACAACAGAAAGCAAACTGAGGGTTGTTGGAGGGTAGGTGGGCAGGGAGATGGGTTAAATGGGTAATGGGCATTAAGAAGGACACTTGTTATGATGAGCACTGGGTGTTGTATATAAGTGATGAGTCACTAAATTCTACACCTGAAACCAATATTATACTGTATGTAAACTAATTGGAATTTAATAAAAACATGGAGAAAGAAAATAATCTGATAAACTGTAAGTTCCTAGTTATAGGAGTGAAAGCTTAGAGCTCTGGAGTCACACAGGCTGTGCTCCCCACCCACTTACACCACGATAGCATGGCCTTGAGCAAGTCATTTAACCTCCCCAGTCTACTTTGTCTTCTGTAAAATGGTGATACTACCTCCTACCTAGGGTTGTGGTAGGATTAAATAACAGAATCTATGTAAAGAGTTCAGTAGAAACCCAATAAAATTATTTCTGAACTCATCAGGAGGGTAGGAGAGAAGCCTAGGACTCCAATCTGCAAAGATCACAGAGTGTAGTGGCTGAACACGGGATGATGAGATAGGGATTCTGTCAGAAAAACTCGTTTTCCTGCTGCTGAAGGTGATATCACTTGAAACCATGGAAGGCTACTTGATCAAACTTCCCCCCTTAGAGAACGATGGCAGAGTTGCTAATGTTTTTAAGTTTCATGAGATGATAAAATCTGGTACATATGAGACCTGCTTTAAACTGATGTTATGGAAGCCAGTACAAAGGGGTGTGAGCAAGCTAATGTTATCTTCATGCAGCATCTGTTAAGCCACAATTCAAAGCATTGCTCCTTAGATTTCTTCTGTGTAGTGGTTCTCAATGTAGTGCCCAATTTGGTCCATACAAACAGAAGAAAGAGCTGGCCAAGAATCTCTTTACGTATGTTTATTCTGATGTTATCCTGTTGTTACTTTCCTTTTACTATTGATTAGTATTGAGGGATGGCCAGATGAGAGTTTTCCTGAATACATTGGAGACCATTAAAAAAAATTTGGGAGGGGGAACGGTAGGACAAATTCAACGTTTTAAGACCTTTAGGATAGTGGCAGAATAAAGAAAGTCATTCAGGAATCTGTGTTGGTTATTTTAATTTGTTCTGTTTTGTCAGTATCTTATTCGACCCAAACAAAATATTATCTAAGAACTATAGAAGTCAAAGGCGTGCATACTGGAAACTAATGTAATGGAAGTGTTACCCATTTATCTCCCTGAGTTTCTACTACAATGACTCTCTGGGTATCTGTCAAACATGATAAATACAGTTAAGGCAAGGCAATCATATTTTATGTAATTGCATATTTTAAACAAAGAAATCAATAAATAACAAACACATAATACTAAAGGTCAATGGATAACAAATACTTCTGCATTCATAGGAGTATATCTATATTCTCTGACAAATGGTAATTCAATTATAAATTGTAGAGTAGCTTCATAAACAATTTATAGAAATTCACTGATACTTGTCAGCCAACAAAATTGTGAGCTAAAGATAATAGTTTAAAGCACGTATACGGGTGTCGTACAGCACACATATTGCTGTACAGATATATAGGTCTGTGTGATGTGTTCACAGGTATTTCAGGCAGGGTTTTACTCCTAATTCGAGCAACTACCATATGCCTGTTTTCATATTAGTCTTCAAATAAATGAAGATTGGTTTGAAAGAAACTCTCATTAATGAAACTTATAATTGTGCTCACAGCTGACAGCTGTCACTGAATGTGTATGAAGGTCCTCCAGAGAACAATGCTCTTTATACCATATGTCTTGAGTAGAATTCACTTCCACTTCACCCTTCCTTAAAGTCATAAAGAGGCTGTATATTTTAAAGATCCTGGCACAGTAGAACTCCTGCAAGTTGTAGGCAATGCAGTGGAACAGCTCATCAGAAATAGCTTGCACGACCTTCGATGCTTTTTCTCTCTCTACTTCAGGAATATCACTTTTGACAAATAAAAATGAGTATAACTTATTGTTGTCAAAAAATGTAGATGAAAGATATAAGATAATGCATGTTAAAATGAGATTTGGCTCACTGATATAATTGGATTTTCAGACTTTTCTAGATGCAGCTAAGTGAGGATGCAATGTAAACTAATAAAAATAAAGCCTGACCAGCTTTGTGATGGCATATGGTAGGTCATTTTCATTGTTTGGGGGGGAGGGGTAGGGAAGAATGTTTATACAGCATGCATGAAAATAAATCTGTTCTAAAAAATGGGTTTTGGGTTGGAATTCCAAGTTAGAATAAATTAAATCCATAAGTATGGTAATGTTTCAAAGTATGAAAACTACATTTAGGATTCTCTTTAGTACCATACTTTCTTTGTAATTCATGTGATGTATGCTTATATATTGTGATGATGCCACATAGCATCAAATTGCAATCCCTCATAGAGCTCCAGAAAAACCTAGCAGATGGGCAATGAATCTGGAAAGACAGTTAAGGGTAGTATTGATGAACTAACCATCCTAAAGTCCATAGCTCGATGTATAGGAGGTAGTGGATTCAACAATAGGCTGTTGGAATTTTTACAGTTAATGAAATTACCGAGATGGCAGTATTGGTGTGTTAAGTGAGGTTTGCTATTGGGAACATGAAAATGTGGCTTGTATTTGCTCTCATGCTTGTGTTCAAGGCATTCCTTCTGGGTGATTTCTCCTTTTCCTCTTCTATCTGCTAATTTCTTCTTTCTTTTCAGGACCTGTCTATGGTACTACTTCCTCTTTCCCCAAAGATGCCATTGCTCTTTCTGTGGGTCTCTATCAGTGGGTTATAGGTGTTCTTTATCTGTTCCTCTCTCTATATAAAAAGTAACTTTTATAATATACAGTTTCATAGCAGAGGGAACAACAAGTAGTGATGTTGTGCTTCTTGGATTTTGATGTATTAGGCATTTTAAAGTAGAGAATGTTTAAAGCAGACACACATAGATATGTGTGTTGTAGATATTAGGGATACTAGACAACAATCTAATGAATTCAGTAAATCTCTAATATCTATAAATTCAAATGAAATGAAGATGATAGACTTAGGCAGATTGAGTTCATGGATATTTAACACAAATGTTTCCTTTTTTTCTTTTAACTTGGAATACATTCAGTTGCTCAATGACCAATTTTCTTAGAATTTTAAAATCTCCTAATCCTGTCAGTGACGGTTAAATTATATGGCAATTATGAACGCCTGGAAAAATATAAGCATGGTTAGGAATTTTACTGATTCATTTATTTAAAAAAATACCAATAATTGTATTTAATTTTCCAATAAGGAAATAATACCAGTAATTCCAGTCTATATTTTAAGTGCTTAAGAAATCATAAAAGAAGAAAAACACTAGAAGAGATGACCAAGGGAAAGCTGGAGTTGAGTATATGATTTGTCTTTTATCATCAATATTTAAAACAATTGAGTTTGTTTTTAGGTTCCTCCTAGTGATATTTTCCTCCTTTAATTTTTTCTTGTGAAATGGTATCGTAATTTTTTTTAAGTCTCCAGGAATGACCAGGTAAAATAGAAGTTGAGAAATAAATTGAATTTTCTGTCAAGTTTAGATTCATGAGCATACAACAGAGAGCACCAGATAACAGCAGAATAAGACTGAATTTTTTCACTTACATGACAGAAGTAAAAGGTAAACTCATGGTCCTAAAAGACCACAATTGCTTCATTTATTTTTCCCTTTTCTCTCATTCTTAGTACATGACTAAATTTTCATGTCCCAAGATATCTTCAGGAGCTCCTGCAGGATGCTAGCACCTCTACGTTCTAAGTCGTAGGAGGGTGGAAGGTAAGGGGGAGAGTAAGTTAAAATAGTCAATCCTTCCACCCCAGCTCAAGCTGACCTTGAGCTTCTACTCAACACTTCTACTCAGTACTTCTACTCAAATCTAATTGGCCTGAACAGTCACATGGCCAAACATGGCCACATGGAGAGCTGCTCAGTATAGCTACAGATAGAATGAATTTTCTATTCCCAAGGAATAAAATGTGGTAACTAGTAGTCTGTACCACGAAGTCCTATTATTATACATAATTAATTTATCTCCTTTGGGAAGTCTACAAAAAGAATTCTAGAAATCAGTTTATAAAATGAACTATGATATTTAAGAATCTAAAAGGTATATTCGAGGAATACTTTAAGGAAGTAGAAAGAGCCTAGAGAAGAGGAAATCAAGAGGGATAGCATAGCTGCAGCATTCACTTACTTCACGAGTAAAACAGATATAAAACTATCCTGTGTGTCCCAAGGTGCAAAAGGAGAGCCATTGGGTAGATGTTGTCATCAATTCACTCACTACTTAATGAGTACTTACTATGTTTGAGGCAAGGTTTGTGGTACTGTAGACATAACTGTGAATAAGCCAGACAAGTTTCTAGCACCCTTAGTCCTTGTATTCTAGTGAAAGTAGATAGACACCAAACAAGTTTAAAAAAAATTCAGGTAATGGTGGATTCAGGTATGGTGAAAATAAGGTAGGCCTCTGGGAGATAGTATTTCATGGAGGAAAGTGAGCTGATATCACATCAAGAAGCAGGAGAAGTCTTCTGCTACCATGACACATTGGCTGAACCAGAATGTGTTCTCTTTTTTTAATGTTTTATTTATTTCTGAGGAGAGAGAGAGACAGGGTGAGCAGGGGAGGGTCAGAGAGAGAGGGAGACACAGAATCTGAAACAGGCTCTAGGTTCTGAGCTAGCTGTCAGCACAGCCTGTCGCGGGACTCGATCCCATGAACCATGAGATCATGACTGAGCTGAAATTAATAGTTAACTAACTAAACTAATCAGGCACCCCTCAAGATGATCTTTAAAAAAAAAAAAAAAAGAGATTGTGTCCCTTCTTTCCCATGGCTCCATTTTAGAATTATAATTAACTGTAAAATTATTTACCAGTGCCCATAAAGCTGTTCCTATTGAATTTCGTTTTTTTTTTTAAATGTCTTATTTATTTTTAGGAGGGGGAGAGAGAGACAGCGTGAGCAGGGGAGGGTCAGAGAGAGAGGGAGACACAAACTCTGAAATAGGCTCCAGGCTCCGAGCTGGCAGTCAGCACAGAGCCCGATGCGGGGCTCGAACCCACAAACCGCGAGATCATGACCTAAGCAGAAGTCGGACGCTTAACTGACTAAGCCACCCAGGCGCCCCTGTTCCTATTGAATTTCTGCACAACCTTGTAACTTTATCTGGTACTGAAATTCATTATCTTCTCTATAGGCTACATGAACCTTTTTTCCTTTTCTAGAATACGTTAAGCTCATTCTTTCCGCAGGGCACTTGGATTTTCCTTTCCCTCAGACAGTAATGTATTGTTCTCAGTCCTGCCATGATTGTGAAAGGAGGGAGTTTCAAGTCCCTGGAAATCTGAAGTAGAGACAGGAGGAGTTATTGGTGTCATCAGATGTACTGGGAGGTAGTGTTTTCAGAGATCTCTTCATTCCACATCTTTAGGATATTTTGCTTACCACTTTGGTCGTAGTTTTCAAGGTTTCACTTAGTCACTATCACACTACCCTTTCCCATTGTTTTAGGAGTATACATCAGTAACTGAAATTACTAGTACCTTAATTCATGTTTGTTTTTCTCCTTCTTTAGAAAATAATTAACTTGGAAAAAAGCAATTTGCGTATTTCCTAGAATATTGCTTGCCTCTAGTAGGCACTCAAATAATTTTTGATGGGTCAAGTGACTTTTACGTTTCCACATTATAACTTATAAAATATATTGAGGTACTAGATGCAGTATAATAAAGTAGTTTTCTATCACTTGTGCTTTTTAAAATACTAGCTTGGGCTTTGGAAAATTTATATTAAAGATACAATGAAACATAGTATTATGTACTTAATTTCTCAATGGAAGGTAAGCCTATTGTCTTAAGAAATTGTAATCTGGGATACCTGGCTTAGTCAATTAAGCATCCAACTTCAGCTCAAGTCATGATCTCACACTACACGAGTTTGTGTCCCATGTTGGGCTTTGCTGACAGCTCAGAGCCTGGACCCTGCTTTGGATTCTGTCTCTCTCTCTCTCTCTCTCTCTCTCTCTCTCTGCTCCTTCCCTGTTCCTGTTCTCTCTAACTCTCAAAGAGACCACATTTAAAAAAATTGTAATCTATGTTTAGTGATCTGTCTCAGGGATCTAGAACAAAGTGGTCACAAGGGAGTTGAGCAATTACTTATTGAATGAAGAAAATATTCCATGAATATGCACACCCATGGATGTTGGTTTATATACAAGACCAAAAATGGAAGAAAATCCCAAATTTTTATTTAACATATCTAAACACATGTTCTATCTTCTATTGACATCTTACCCTCTTCTTGAGTGAAGTATCCTTACCTCCTTGATGTAATCCCTGACAGCTTGGTAAAGCTTTCTGGTGAACATACAATTTTGCAATAAAAATGGAGCATTCTACTTTCAAATGGCTGTTTTGAAGTGTAATTGCTTTGGGGAGAAAAAAGCCATGTTTGACTTAATGACCAGGTAGTGTCTGGGCAGAAGATGCCATGTCTGCTTTACATCTACTTTTCAACACTCCCCAGTTGGATGGTAGACAACATTGACATTTAGATTTCCTTGATGGCATACTTCTCCTTTGGAATATTCAGTGTTTGTTGGAGCCGGCAACAAGAACCAACTATGCCACTTTTTGCCCAAGTCTGCATTCAGTGACCTTACATTGGTCGTAGGAAATTAGTCATGGTGGAAATAGTTAAACTATGAAATCTCCAAATGTGACCAAAGTTTATTTTTTCTTATTTATTTGCTCACAACTGTATATATCTCAGTAGGGATGTGTTTCATGGTAGCTGCCTTTACTCCCAGTTCCCCTGGACGTTTCTTGGGGCACAGCATGGGGCATGGAAAAGATTGTAGATCTCGAATGTCCTCCCACTGACTTCCTCCCTAGTGATCATTGGAACAAGGTAGCTTCCCTGGACCTCATTTATAGAAAGCACTCTTGCAAAGGGACTAGAAGAAAGTAATGTGTTTCATACCAAGTACAGTGGCTGACACCTTGAAGATCCCAAAAGCCCGTATCTATTTCCTTGTAAATGGTGTGGTACCAGGAGAGGCAGAATAAAGCCGGACTTGCATAAAATTTCTCTATTAAGAGTTTAGCAAACCATGCTTAACTACAGCCTGTTAAATGACCATTTATATTCCCAACTCCGTGTGTTTACTCTGGGTCATTTTTCAATCATGTGTGATCTAAAGGAAGCTGGTCCCCATCTATAGCTCAGTGTTATTCAGTAATGCAGAGCAAGGGTAAATGTAGTTAGAAGCAAAGAGAACATCAAACACTCTAGTGTAATGATCTCAAACTGAGTTTATGCAGTCAAAAGGTAAAATAATCTCCCCAATGTGGTTATATCCTTTAATGTTATGTCTTATCTAAAGAGATAAATTATCTGAGAAAGGATGGAATTGAAGTAACTTAGAACGTTAAGCAACCATTGATTTGAGGTAGCACTCAAGTCTAGAAAAGCATTAATGATATGGCTGGACTCTCTGATGATAAGGTTTATAAATTTTTTGAAGGAGAACTGAAAGGGGATAAGACCTGTGCTTTCGAAGATTACACTGTAATTTGTATGGTGAGGAAGGTTGATCTTTGAATAAAGTACAAATATTTCCAGTTAACTGAGAATAATCATGATGCTGTAATAAATGCAAATGCATGTGAGATAGAAGCTCCCTGTATGGTTGTAATAAGTTTTATATCTCTACCCAAGTATTTTGCGGCACTAATATAAAACTACATAAAACCTTTAGTCTTGTTTTTCCTGCCTTTTTACTTAAAATACTTCAGGGACCATAAAATGATAGGTCCATTCTAGGTACTAGAATGTAATGAAGAAAAAATACACATGGTCATATATTTGCATATACCAACTTATAAAAACATGTGCATGTATATCTCTACAATTTCTTACAGGAAAATTACCATTGTATAAAAAGGTGTTTTTGTTTTTTTTTTTTTTTTTTTTTTTTTTGGATTATATTTTCACTGCTAGAGGTTACCATAAAATTATACGATCTACCTGAGATTTTATTAAAAGATGGAAAGTAGAGAATTTGGTAATGCATGGTTAATAGCAATCAAAAGTTTTAAATGTTACTTTAATACACTACTGAGTTGATATTAAAAAAAAATTAGAAATGTCATCAATTAAGCTTCAATGACCTCAAGTACTGCAAACAGAAAAGAGGTGCATTCCTCTAGCTAAACAGTCTAAAATAGACGGATATCATACACAAAACATATGTAAAAGCCAAAATAGAAGTGCAATGTGATAAGAATGGAAGAATGTGACAGTGCTGTGGAAGTTTAGAGAGCAAAATGATTTTCTACTGGCAGAGTAAACTTCATGGTATTTTCTTTGGACCTTTTAATATGGGGAGTATTTTTTATCAGTTTCTAAGAATGAGCAAATTTTTCCAGTATAGGAGAATATGTAGGCAAGGTATAGAAATAAGGAAGATCGGGTACAATTGTGTTCATTTATTTGGACTGAAATTCAGGAACTAATGAAGGGAATTGTGGGAGGCCAGTCTCAAGGGGTTACTAAGGCCTAGAAAATTGTGAACTATGGAAATTATTAGGGTCAGTGAAGGTCACTGAAGGATTTAGAACTTTAACATTATGGCTCTAAGAACAGTTACACTACTGCTGATAGGCTGCAGCAAATGAGGACGTTGGAAATCTATTTAGGGCTCTATTTAAATAGTGAACAGCTTAATAGAATGGTATGCAAAAAATAGAATGGAAATAAGTAGCTAGTAATGTCTAGGGAAGAAAAGAAGTCACCTGTGTTCAATGGAGACCAAAGGCATGAAGCTAAGATCGCATTCTAGATGACCACACACATGATGATGCAAAGCAGATTGCCTCCTGTGTGTAGTAGAAGCAATGATGCATAAATTGTGGGAGTAAATAAAAGGATGTACATGAAATTGACTTGGTAATAAGGCTTTAAGCAAATGAAGATTGTAACTGGTTTTATTATGAAATTTCATGGTAACATGCCTAGAAAAATGGTAATATTCTCCTTAAAGTTTATTCACTTATTTTGAGAGGGAGAGAGGGGAAAAAGAGAAAATCCCAAGCAGGCTCCACAC
Source organism: Hyaena hyaena (assembly GCF_003009895.1). Classification (NCBI taxonomy): domain Eukaryota; kingdom Metazoa; phylum Chordata; class Mammalia; order Carnivora; family Hyaenidae; genus Hyaena; species Hyaena hyaena. Next base: position 210,240 of record NW_024081583.1, read on the forward strand.
TGCCAGCATGGGGCCTAGCACAGGGATTGAACTCAGTCTGTGAGATCATGATCTGAGCTGAAATCAAGGGTCAGATGCTTAACTGACTAGGTCACCAGGTGCCCTTAGAAAAATGGTAATATCAACAGAATTTTGGAAATCAAATAGCTTTGGGGGAATGAAAGCTTAATTTTAGAAATATAAAGCTACTGTAACAGGGTCCTAACCGGAAAAATAATATTAGGATGGTTCAAGGAGGACTTGCTTATAAAACAGTTAATTATAAGGACATTAACAGGATGTAAAGGAACTACAAAAGACACTGTATGAACCTAAAACAGGTAATAGCCCAATGGATTCCACCTCTGAACATGAATGAATGAGGAGAGAAAGATGAAAGAGGACAGTTCTGTATAGCTAAGTGGCCTGGAAAATAGTCAAGGACAAAAAACAGACTAAGGCAATATCACAGAGCGTGAACCAGGGCTGAGCATGGAGGTCATGGAAACTAGATATCACTTCTTCCTTCTTTGGGTATTCACTGGGATTCCCTGTTGGCAGAACTAATTGGAAGCCAAAGAGCATGGGTAACAATTAAGGTATCCATACATGTCAGCCTCCTGGGACAGAGAGAGGGATGGAGATTGTATGTGGCTAGACAGATGCCAATAGGAAGATTTAATGAGTGGGTGGAAATGAGTCTTCAGTCAGAATTTAAGAATTTGTGTGTTGATAGCACCAACAATTGAATGAGATTGTATTGACTACTTACGCATGCCTATGTCAGGCATGCTAAAAAAATAAAAAAAAATAGTGGAAGCTTTTTTGAAGAAACATTGGGTTATGACAGGTATTCTGCATCTTATGAAGTTTATCTAGATTCACATTAACTTTGGGGCTAGCTCCTCCCTCTTACTTGATTAGAAAGTGGAACAACTTGTGCTGGACAAAAGGGGAAACTGATTTTTGTATATTACATCCTGGCGTACCTCTTGAGGAAAAGAACGTATTGGCAAAACAGCTATGAAAATGGAGCAAACAAAGTTCTATACTTGATTAGGATGGAGCATCAAAGACCTAAGCATACTTTCTGTCTGAACATCAAACAATAAAGTTGTGATTCTTAATCATTTAGAAGCCATGGTTGTTTGAATCTGTGAACATTCATGGGAGGACATCTAACCTAAAGACCTAGAAATTCCTTTAGGTTCTAGATGCAAATCTGTGCATCTAGACACATAAGCTTGAAAAATAAAATGTTGGGACACCTGGGTGGCTCAGTCGGTTAAGCATCCGACCTCAGCTCAGGTCATGATCTCATGGTTTGTGGGTATGAGACCCGTGTCGGGCTCTGCTGACAGCTAGCTCAGAGCCTGGAGTCTGCTTTGGAGTCTGTGTCTTCCTCTCTCTGATCCTCTCCTGCTCATGCTGTCTCTCTCTCTCTCTCTCTCTCTCAGAAATAAATAAAACATTAAAAAATTAAAAAATGTTATTTTAATATATCTTATACCATTTAATATTAAAAAATAGAGACAAACTTTTTGTGAATATATGTGAATTTAAACTATCGTGATATCCAGGCTCTTTTCATAAGGAACAAAAACCGTTGCTTGGGCAGATGTTTTATTTATGCAGTCGCTAGTAGTCTGGATTTCTCTGTTAGATCCCTTAGTAGATTTTGGAATATTAGCATAGGGACATATGTCAGGAGTAACACAGCTGGGTCCCTTGGCTTCTAGGCACTTGGAGCTCACAGAGTATTTGGTTTCTTTCAGTACTGTCATTCTTTTGCCTATCCATTTATTACTTTATATTGTCTCTAACTCTGATCCAAGAATTTTCATAGCCTTGTTAACCTCAAAAAGTATGGGAACATAGTGTTTAGGAAAAAAGGAACAGTTCTATATAACTTTCTTTGCATGCTCTTATCAGATCACTTTAAAATCATTTAGGAGGTGAATCATTAGGACTTAATATTAGGAATCAATAATTTTATTCGTTAAGTCAGACAACATTGAAGAAATGAAGGTCTATTTTATTTTTTCTAGGATGCCATAATTTTCCTACCAATAATTGTCCATGTATTTGTGGAAAAGTCTTAACTTATTTGTAGAAACTGTTGATTTGGAATGTAGATCCAGATCTGTTTTTCTAGTATTGCTCCTGGTATCTGGGAGTTATCCAGAGATGATGTGTTCTATTGAACAGTATATGTCCATATGTATGTAGTTTATTATATGTACCACACTATCTCAAGCATTTGTAAGCTCTCTAAAGAATGGGCGTATGGAAAGGAGGAAAATGAAAATCAAGTGGGTGAAATTACATAGCCAAATCCTCTAATGGTTTACATACTTTTAAATCCAGAATATTGTCCGAGGTTATCTAGAGTTAACAGTATTTTAGAGTGAGTCTGTGGTCCTGACTATAGCTATGGGTGAAAGGCAGTCCACCATCTATATTATAGGATTTACTGTATACTTTGTTCCAAAGCTATTGTTTTACTGTGTATTTTCACAGTGTAACATGTTTTAATTTGCTTTACATTAGCAAAGAAGAGATACCTATTAAAACACCTACTTCATTATGAATTCCTGAGAATTAAAAATCAGTCCTTTAACTGATAGTTCCTGGGGTAAAATTATTTATATTCTATTTTCTATAAAAAGATACTCCCTTGCATTTCTACCCTCATTTTGAAAACATAGAATTTAATTTGACTTATCCAACCTTTTTATATTATGAATTTTCACATAAAAATCATATTAGAAAATAGTTGCTGACTATCCCAAAGTAAAAACACATAGTAGTAAATAAATTTATTCTTGTGGGATCAGATAATTAACTTCAGGTAAGTACTTGGAAAGACTCAAAACCAAAAAGAATCATTGTAATGAAAAAATCTGCCAAGATTTATCTGGTAACAGTTGTAAATTTTGAGTAAATTGAAATTTGATTTTATGTCAAAGCAAAGTACATTCTTCAAATGCTGTGAATACACCCCACCATTTGTGAGGAAACAATAGGGGCTGTCTAAAGGTTGCATATTTCTGCTGTTTGAAGCTATTTGGCTGTTCATAGAATCAGAATATGTATAGGGGTGTCTGAGTGGCTCATTCAGAGACCAACTTCAGTTCAGATAATGATCTCACGGTTCGTGAGTTCAAGCCCTGAGTTGGTCTGTGCTGACAGCTTGGAGCCTGGAGCCTGCTTTGGATTCTCTGTCTCTCTGTCTCTCTCTCTCTCTCCTCCACCCCCCAGCTCATATTCTGTCTCTCACGCACTCTCAAAAATTAAGCTTAAAAAATTTGTAATAAATAACCAGAAAATGTATGATTACCATAATTTGCTACTTATGAAAAAACGAGATTTTAAATATTTTCACCTATCAACTTTTAATATAAGTATCAAAAGTTTTATGAAGTTTCAAGAACATGATTCCAGATAAATATCTGCATCCAGTGTATAGTCATATAGTTCTAACCTTTAAACTGGTAGGGAAGACTTATAGCACAAGGATTCTTTGGATGGGTTATTTTAATTCCGGAGCGTCTGAGCTAAGTGAATTTGCCTTTTAATAGTAATTATTCAGGAATAATAAAAGTTTTTTTAAGGTAAAATAAAAGGTACTGAGTTTGGGGTTTGTTTTTATGACACCAATTATAATTGCCTTACCAAGCTATAAATTGCTTATCAAATCTTTGCTAAATGAAAATATAGAAGAAATTATAGATTTAAAAGGAAAAAAAAAATAATGGTGAACAAGTTAACTTCTGATCCCTAAATGCCGGAGCTTCTCTTCATAATAACTTTTTACTTAGAAGATAAAACATTGATTTATAGGGAGATTCTATTGCAAATTCATTAAAAAACAGGACTATAATCCTTTATGGTCTCAAAACCTGCTAATTCTAGTTTTGGTTAAAGCTATCAGGCACTTTCTAATCTGTGAGGAAGTGCATCCTAAAATTTGGCCCAGGATCCAATTCCTCTGTGGGCTTGTGAATATCACAATACAATAATTGGCATAATTACTATTATTTAGGGTAGACTTTGGATGCTTTATCAATATTGATGCATTTCAGTGGTTAATCTTGTTAAAGTATGTATGATTGTTTTCTGATCAATATATAAGATATCCATAAAAAATCTAAAAGTTCTTTTTTTCAGTTCTACTGGTATAAAGATAAGACACATTTGGTATTTTTTCAATAATCTCCAAATATATTAGATTGGGAAATAAAGGTAATTAATATTTCAGATTCAATCTTAAACCTTGCTAATGGTTATTGGTAAACTCTAAATCTTCATATTAAACATACACACATTTAAAATAGACACACATAAAATCAATTCTGTGACTTCCTGGTCATTAATACTGAGAGTCTATTTTATGCCCATTAAATTGATAAAGATTTCAAGAGCTTTGAAAGATAGAATGAGGTTTGCATTTTCATACACCATTTAAGAGGGTATAACTTAACAACCCTGTTTAAGATTATTTTGGCATTATGTGCCCAGCAGTTGTGTTTACAAAATACATCTTGGACATACAGATGACCTGATATTTCTTTGTAAATCTGGATTCAATTTGTTTTTCAACTCTCATTTCTGCTGTTGGTAGGAACCATTTATAATTGTCACTTCAAGCTCCCTCATTTACTTAAACTTTATAAGTTACTTTCTTTGGAGTAAACAATCATTCAGTTTTTTCCCCCCATCCATCCCCTTTCCATTCTTACATTTTTGTGGCCTCCAAAGGCAAGTAGAAACTTGATGGAATGTTTTGAACAAGGTGCAGGGGATATAATAAAAGGCTTTTTTTTTTTTTTTTTTAAATCTCCACTCTCCATTTTAAAATATGTTTGTGGAAAATGTTTTTTCTGTACCCCTGCTTAAAAACCCCAGTAGTCCTATTTTCTACGCACTCTTGTATAATAAAACTCTTTGAGTGGAGTTTAGAGGAAAGCAGACCGAATTCAGTACTTGAAGACAGTCCACCCCATCTTTCCCTTCCTACCTTGCCTTAGACTTTGATTCCAGTTTCCTGTCTTACCAACCACCAGTATCTGACACAAGATTGAAGAGAGAATGACAGAGATGCAGGGGATTGTTCTTACCTGATTTTATTCTAAAATGACTCCACTTGGCAGGTACTTCGAGCTTGAATTTTTTTCCTTTTAGAAAGAAACTGTGCTCTCATCAGAGTTTATTGGTTTTGGAAGCTTGTGCAAAGCATTCTTCACTCTCTTGGTGATTCACTGCATGTGTAGCTCTACAGGTCAGAAATGCACCTGTAGCTTCTGGTTTCTTAGGTTCTGTCACCCTTCTCAGTAGCCCATTTGGGATGGGAATCCTCATCTGGCTCTTTCACATAGGGAACCCCTATCTTTTGAATGGAAGGTATCTTTTGAATAGTCAAGTATTCTTGACTTCACAAACTGGAAAACCGGTCAAGCCAAGCCCAACAGCAACTCCCCTCTGGGATGTAGCCAGGCCAACTAAACTGCTCCTCTTTCTCTAGATTTCTATACGTGAGTCAATCTGCTGTAAGCACTAGGATTTGTGTCAAGTTTTTGCATTTCCAGCTCAAGTGTGTCTAACTGAAATTGGAGTTAAGAGATGGGATCTTGGCCACTTCTCTACCTTGGGGGCAGGGAGGGTGCTTAAAAACCTAACAGCTCTCCCTAGAAACTCAAGTTTGAGACTCTCTCAAATCTCCAACAGTCCATTTAGAAGAGTTTTCTAAATACTTGTAAGCCCCTTCTTGGAAACCTTGCAGTGCAGCTTACCTAACTCTTTGGAATGCTGCAGCTATTGTTTTCACTCCTCAGTTGAAAATGAGGACAGAAAAATCCTATCTGAACAGCCTGTGTAACTGTAGTATACTGTTCAGATGGAACTATGTTCTTTCATCTGTTCTGTGTGCTGTTCCATAAGTCCCCAGCAGGCCCTGCTCACCTGAGCAAGCCTGTGCTCAGGTGTGTGTTCCTTGCCTTACAAAATCTGTCTTTTCCTTCCACTATACCCTGAACCAAGGTCTCTGTTGCTTCACATTCTTCTTGCCAGGTGTATGACTCTCAGCTGAGTTGTTAAAAATTTCAAACCTTTGCAAACTAGCCATAGGAAATTAGTGGAATGGGTTTGGCTACTGTAGTAAGCCATGATTTAGTACGTTTTTTCTTTCTCTTTTCATATGCACATAGCATTCTTAAATTTTCTTGGTAGAAAATCTATTGTGTAACATCCATCTTTATTGGTATTTCATTACTTGGTTTAATTAACATGGGAATTCAAATCCAGCTCTCTTGAGATGAGATGTTCTCCACTTAATGACATTTATATTTGGGGGAATTAAAAGCTAAATATTTAATCCCCAGCACCTCAAGTTTCAGCTGTTAGAGTAGTTGAAATAACAGAAATTACTGGGAACTATGTATCATAACTTGTCCAAAACGTTTATCTCTGTTCTTACATAATAAGTTATGTACGAAAAAAACCATCAGGGGGTGCCTGGGTGACTTAGTCGGTTAAGCGTCAGACTTCAGCTCAGATTATATCTCACGGTTCATGAGTTTGAGCCCTGCATCCAGCTCTGTGCTGACAGCTGGCTCAGAGCCAGAGCCTGGAGCCTGCTTCGGATTCTGTGTCTCCCTCTCTCTCTGACCCTCCCCTGATCATGCTGTGTGTGTGTGTGTGTGTGTGTGTGTGTGTGTGTCTCTCCCTCTCTCTCTCAGAAATAAAGCACTAAAAAAAAGACCACCAGAATATTGTATCAACATTAGAAGCACCTTCATAGTTAAAATTTAAAAGTCACTAAGTAAATTTGTTAAAAAATAGGAAAACAATTCTATGATATAGTAAATGAAAAAAATAAACAAATAATTAATACTGGTTATCTTTGTCAAAGAATTTTTATTTTTATTTTCAAATTTTGTTAGCCTTGAGATATGAAAATCCAAAATGACTCAATCATAATTTTCTAATCACTGTCTTACATACTACATTGGTCATTGAAAGCTTAATAATGCTTTAGAGGTCAGACATGGAAAAAAAAGTTTCTACACTATATAAAGGAATTTAGTGTTGTATAGTAATTATTGTCATTGGTCATTAGTAGAATGAATGGAACATTCTCGAAAAAGAATATATTTTCACCTAAATGGGACAAAATCTCCGCAGAGTGTACATTACTCATCTAAACAGGAAGGATGTAGAATTGATGATTCCTGCCAGCTTTAAAGAGTTGATTAAGAGAGATAATGTTTTATTACCACTAATTATACCATTGAGCAGAATGATGTACAGGTCAATAGGAAAACTTCACTACATTCATATTAAAAAGACATTAACTCATGACACATGAAACATTTGATAATAAAGTGCCTTATGTAAATACTGAAAAAAGCCTCATTTGTTAAGTTTTAATAAAACCCTGGACATTGGAAAGGAGCTCACATTTAAATTTTCCCCCTTTGTTAGGACTTCATTCCCACAAATTAATGAAAAATGATTCATCAGATAAAGCAGTAAATTCCCCAGTGTTCCTCAGAAAAGTTATCATATGTTCCTTTGAAAAATAGAACTTGGCTATTCATTTGATTTAGAAAGTAAAACAAGATTATTTGAACATAAAACTGAGTCTTCTGGCTTCTAATTAGAGAATATTAATATCTAATATTTTTATGCATTAAATCATTATGTAAAAGGAAGCTTTGGAAGTTCACACACCCATGTTTAGACGAGACTAAAATGATTTTTAGAAAGGAAAACCTCAAACTGTTGAAATGTAGTATTTTTCAGCATAGAAATTGTTCATATATTGGCTTCTTTCTGAAGCCATTTAATGGGCTATGTTCTGAACAAACTTCTGGAAAAGAAGAAAAGGATACTTTAATGCAGTTTACTGAAAGTGTAAAATGGCCCATTTTAAATATCTGGAAAGTGTGAAAAAAGTATGGAAGAGGAAGAATTTTAAATGAAAGAATTGAGGTATCAATAATGAAATGATTGTTGACAAGGAAACCATAAGGTAACCTACAGGTTTTTGAGAAATAGTTTCAATACTTTACAATATTTTTTATATATTTACTTTTAATCAAAATAGAAAACTTAATTAAAAATAACACATACATAAAGGAAGATCAAGGGGGTGAGACAAATCAAAGATCCTTTTTCTCACCATGTTTGGTCATGACAATACTCACTCAGATGGGGAATTTGGAAAGAAAATAATGGTTAAATGGAGAATTTCTCTAAACTGTTCAATGCAATGTCGAAAATGACATTAAAAATGAAAACTTGATGTGATCATATACTTTAGATTCATTATACCATTTTATCAAAATTGCACGTGAACAAATACTTAATAAAACAGAAGATAAAATGGTATATGCATCTTACGTACAACTGTGTGCAAATGTGCCCACTCAGGTGACCTTTACTGTACCATACATACAACAAACATAAAAAGGAGAAAGGAAGAACCCAGATTGCCTATCTTGGAGGCCAAGAGAGGTACAGTTGCCTGCCCTTCTCTTCAGTGCCCCTTCCTCCAACGTTCTTGTGCTATCATGGAGCTTGGGGCTGCTTTACAACATCTGATTTATATTTGGTTTCTAGGGTTTCACAAGTGCATTATAACTAGAAATGGAGCCAGAATCTTATTAGCGGAGATGCTATGCAGCGAAATGTCAACACGGGGCGTTTGTGTTTCACTTTTATTGCTTTAACAGATAGTACATTTTGTGACAAAATGGTCTATTTGAATAATGTGACATTTGGGGGAAGTTTTAAAATTGATTTTATTCAATTGATATTAATGTTGGGTTAAGACTTGATATAATAAAAAAAAAATAGATGTGTCATTTTCTATCTGTCTTTCAGAGTGAAGGAGTTTGGGCCAGGCAGCCAGCAAAGTCAAAGTGTATGTAGCATCAATGCCGTATATTTTAGCCCACCTATTTTCAGAGTGTACTTAATATGTTCATCTGAATAGAATGATAGACACCAATCAAATACAGTTTAGGCTGCAGTAAGTCATGGAAGCAGATGAAAGCATGCTAGTGGATAGGAACTATAATCTATTACTTCATAACTTATCATAAAATATTCTGTTTTATTCAAACAAATTTCCCATAGTATACAATTCCAAGTTTACAGGATGATCTAAATATACTTACTATAAAGCTTGAAAGGAAAAATATATTAAAGAAGTAAGAATTAGTCCCAATTACCACTTTCTCATTGTGTCCTTAATTAGTATATGCTATTGGGTATCCTAAACACTGAATGAATCTATTCTTAGCCCAGTATTCCTCTCTGTCCCTCCATTGCAATGCTATTCAGCTATCAGTGGGGAACCAATATTTTATACCCTACAAGAATGATGTCATATTTTGGTTTCAAGTTTTATATCTGAGAGAATAGCCATTTTCACTTACTATGGAAGAATTCTAGGTCTCTCTCCATTATAGAGAAAAATGAAAATCAGAGACCATACTAGAGAAATAAAACAATAAAAGAAAACAAACTTATGATTCACGTAAAGTAAGTTATCACTTGAACAAAACAAACTTACAGTGCAAGTCATGTAAACCACCTTACACCTTGTATATTTAAAATATTTACATGTTAAAGTAGAAAGAGAGGCTATTTGCAGGATAAAGATTCTGGCCTCAAGTCGTACCAACATACTTCATACCCACAACGTAGTCTTGCTTCCCATTCAGCTGCAAACTCAACATCTTGGATGTATGTTTTATTTTCTTCCTCCTCTCCACACAGTATTCCTTTCAATCTTTATGCCGCTTACTTTTTTGAGAAAAAAGGTTTTGATTTCCAAGGGTTATTCCCTTTTTTGTTTTCCAAGAGTTTCCTGTCTTTCATGAAGTAGAACACTTGGATAGAGTGGGAGAAATTGATCTTTGGAGTCATAATATTTCAAATTCTAGCTGTGTAATTTGGGGATATTTTGGGATCTCCTTGCTGGCTTCACGAAGTGATGATTGTGCTGGCTAGAAATTATATGTGGCCTCTAGGCTGAGGTCATTCTGGTGCCCTTTTGTTTTTCTTTGTTTCTCCCATACAGATAAAGATAATTCAGTTCTGTGATCACTTATTTTTCCCTGTCCCTCTTCTAGTTTGTTTTATGGGGGAGAAGACCTTCATACCTAGTTCTATTGTAAATGTTTTCATGGGTTTTTTTGGGTTTGATATTGAGGTGCTATCGACACTCAAACTGAACTCAAGCCTACAAGACCATAAAGTCATTTCAATAAAATCTAAAGACAGAGCATATCATATGATCATAGTGTAATTAAGCTAAAAATTATTTAAAAAAAAAAAAACTAAGGAAAAACCAAGATCCTTGGGAATTAACCTATAAGTTTCTAAATACCCCATGGATCTAAGAATTTAGAAAAAAAAACATATTTGGAATTGAAGGGCAATGATAACATAGCATAAATTTATGGGATGCAGCTATAGCTGGACTCAGGGAGAAAGGTGTAGCCTTAAATGCCTATGTAACATAGAGAAATGGCTAAAACCAATCTGTATCTAAAGAAAATGTGAAATAGCTGTAAAAATAAAGCAAAGAAGCAGATAAATAATAAAAGCAGAAACTTATAAGCATGTTGCACTGAAAGAAACCATTCTTTGTGGGTAAAACTGATAAGTCCCCAGTGAGAACTAATGAGGGAAAGAGAAAAGGTACAAATTACTAATATCATGAACAAAAAGGAGACCTAATTATAAAGTGTTAAGTTGCTTACTAGAGAATACATAAACTGATTTTTTGGACAATAAATTTGAAAAACCTGATGAAATGAACAAACCTCTAGAAAAATTCAAGAGCATTAACTTAGAATACTATATTTTAATCATATTTTATTATTAAAATTGAATCTTTTATTAAAAACAAACAAATTTCCACAGCAGAGACACAAGGCTCAATGGCCTAAACAGATAATTCTTCCAAATAGGTGAGGCTATTTCTTCACTAAATAAGACAAATTCTTCAAGGAGATAGAACCAAAAAAAAAAAAAGGAAAATTTCCAAGTTTTTAAAAAATAAAACCAGCATACCCTTAACACCCATAGTTAACATCCTATATAATGGTTAAAATTCTGAAAGTTTCCTATGAAAATCTGGAACAAACCAAGGCAGTCTGATATCCCTCGGTGTTGGTTACACAGTTTCAAATTTTATTTATTTTCTTGAATATACATTATACTTTAATTTTAAAAGTTAAAATAAAATTCACATCTCTTTTTGTATTCTGTGTTCTAGCAAAATTCCTAACTTTAAGACTAAATTAGAGACAAATTATGTAGATAAGAAAGTCAAATGCTTTGGCTCTTTTTCTGTTATGTTTTGGCCACAGCATTCAAGTTGCTTAAACTCTTAAAATCAACTGGTGTTGAATAGATTAATAAAGGATTACTTGCCCTGAAAGACTCAAGGGCTACCATGCACCAAATATATGGGAATGATCTTTTTCCAATCTTGCTAGTAGAAAGCCATATGCTTTGAACATTACAGTATTAAATATTTATAGAGCAAAGACTTTTTCTCTAACAGCTGTACTTCTGGTTCATGATAACATCTCTATTGCTGGCAGTAATGACACAAACCTATGGACTCTCTCATTCATTTCATCCAAGGCCACCTGAAAAGGTCTTCAATCACTTTACTAATATAATTTGTCATGATCTTATGGCTAACCTAATTTTCTCTGAAACTATAGGGCCCTGGTGAGAGTGGAGTGGGGAACAAAGAAATATTTTGATTAAATTGATGTTGTCTCAGTTCTACCTCATGAGACCATTCTATTTCCTGATAATCTATGGGGTGAACTTTTTCAGTTTACTCTGTGTGATGGGTACTTGAATGGTAATAGAACTTCTATTTCCAGCAAATGATTTTTTTCTCTTTGGCTGTGAACTAATCTATTTATAGTTCTTATTCCTAATTTCTCAGAAAACATATAAAAGTCCTTTTATACTTAATATAACCCCTTACAGAGGGTTTTACAGAGCCAATTTTCACTTAATCAAGATCTATTTGTTTTTCAGTGATTACTGAATGTTTATTCTCTGCTCACATCTTGATTTTATTCCTTAGTTTCAAACCTTCCCATATGTTCTTGTAACACACACACACGCGTGTGCGCACACACACACACCAACCAAAAACACCTGATTCTGGAGAATTATTTGGATGCTTATTTTGAAGCAATCATACTTTATGGGATTTGTCCTTCTTATTTGTGGCTATATTTAAATTGCTGACTATTCTGTCAGTAGCTGTCAATATTATACTTCTCCCCACTTATCTAGGAATCAGCCGTCTTTTATACACTGCTTTCAGATAAATAGCAAAAATAAGAGAAATTAAGTGTGAAAACTGTTTTAAGTCTATTGCACTTAAAGGAAATCTATCTTAGCAATAGAAACAAGGAATACTAGAAAATTTTAATACATATTTGATCATTGTATTGCTTTCAGTAATCCACATATGTTAACATGTAACAATATGAAAAGATTCTTGACTCACATCTCTCCATTTTCAGTCTAAATATTAACACTATTTAATAGAGTAGTATTTAAAGTCACACTTTACTGCAAACAACCATTAACACAAAAGAATTATGTTGAAACAACATATTTTCAAACTGTCACAAATGGTTATGATAAATTGGACAACAAAAGTTAGGAGAAACCATGTACATGGACAGTTATTCTAACTATAACTTGATGTTGATACTGCATATTTGAAAACTAAATTTAAGGTTAATTCTTCCAATATCTTATATTTTACAGAAAGATATTTTTCCTATTATACTTACAAATTGACATCCTTTTCTTCATTGATAGATTTAGATTTCTTCATAAATGTTTGCCAAAATACAATTGATCATATGTGAATTTACTAACCTGATTTACATATCCTTTCATGATTACCACACTCTTGATTACTGTAGGGTTTTTTTTTTTTAATGTTTTATTTATTTCTGAGAGAGAAAGCATGAGCAGGGGAGGGTCAGAGAGAGAGGGAGACACAGAATCTGAAGACAGGCTCCAGGCTCTGAGCTAGCTGTCAGCACAGAGCCTGATGCGGGGCTCAAACCCACAAACTGTGAGATCATGACCTGAGCCGAAGTCGACGCTCAACCAACTGAGCACCCCTTGATTACTGTAGTTTTATAGAAAGTCTGAAATTAGGAAAGATGAGTCTACCAACTCCCCCATTCCAACCAAGACTTTAGGTATGGTTAGGTCCTTTGCATTTTCAAGTAAATCTTAAAAATAGTCTCAATTTCTACAAAAAAAGTTTGTAGGAATATGGATTGCATTAACTCTGTAGGCCAATTTGTGGAGAATACAAATCTTAACAATATTGAATCTTAAATTCCATGAACATGGTATTTCTTTTCTTTCAGTTTTGCTTTATTATTTTATAGTATCTTTTTTTTTTTTTTTTTGCTTCTTTTGAATTTTTCAGTTTTTTAGTTTTCACTTCGAAGGCCTACTTCAGCGACCCTGTAATTTTGATTCTAGACTGCTGTAATAAAGCAAATATTGCAATAAAGCAAGTTAAATGAAATACTTCCCAGTGGATACAAAAGTTATATTTACACTATTCTGTAGTGTACTGAATGTGAAATAGAATTATTTCTAAAAGGAAAATCAATGTACATAACTTAATTACCTTATTGCTAAAAACTGCTAACGATTGGAGCTTTCGGCAAAGTTTTTTTTTCCTTTTTGTCAGTAGAGGGCCTTGCCTAGATGTGGGTGGCTGCTGACATCGGGGTTGGTGGTTGCTGAAGGCTGAGATGGCTGCAGCAATTTCTTAAATACAACAATGAAGTTTGCCACATTGATTGGATCTTCCTTTCATGAATGACTTCTCAATAGCATGAGATGCTGTTTGATAATATTTTATCTATAGTTGGAGTTCTTTCAAAATTGGAGTCAATCCTCTCAAACCCTACTATTTATCAACAAAGCCTATGTACTATTCAAAACACTTTGTTGTAATTTCAGTAATCTGCACAGCACCATTACCAGGAGTAGATTCCATCTCAAGAAACAGCTTTCCTTGCTCATTTATAGGTAACTCCTCATCTATTAGTTTTCTAGTAAGATTGCAGCAACTTCACTCACATCTTCAGGTTCTTCTTTTGATTGTAGTTCTCTGCTATTTCTACCACATCTGCAGTGACTTCCTCCACTGAAGTCTTGAACACTTCTAAGTCATCCATGAGAGCTGGAAGCAACTTCTTCCAATATATTGTTAATGTTGATATTTTGACCTCTTCCCATGAATCACAAATGTTCTTGATGGCACCTAGAATAATGAATTCTTTCCAGAAGATTCCCAACTATCTATGGTGGCTCCTGCCTTAAGAAATGTATGTCATAAATGATTCTTGAAAGTCAAAATAACTGTGCTATTCATGAGCTACAGAATGGATGTTGTGTTAGCAGGCATTAAAACAACATTAATCTCCTTGTACGTCTCAGAATTCAAGTGAACCAGGTGCATTGTCAGTGAGCAGTCCTATTTTAAGAGTAATATTTTTCTGAGAAGTTGATCTCAACACTGGGTTTAAAAGTTTCAGTAAACCATGATAGGAACCGGATATGATGCCATCTAGGTTTTGCTCTTCCAGTTATAGAGCACAGGCGGAGTAGATCAGAAAAATTCATAAGGGCCCTCAAATTTTTAAAATTTGGGCTTTGGCGTCAACGTAGTCACTGGCTTCGTTAACCCCTAACAAGAGACTCAGGTTGAAGTTTCAAACGTTTGCAGGTTTGAAGCTAGGCATTGACTTTTCCTCCCCAGCTATGACCTTTTATTTCAGTAGAAAGCTGTTTGGTCTACACTGAAAATCTATTGTTGAGTGCAATTTCATTAATTATCTTAGCTCTTCTACATATCTTGTTCAAGCTTCTACATCAGCATTTGCTGCTTTCACCTTATACTTTGATGTTACAGAGATGGCTTCTTTCCTTAAACCTCATGAACCAGCCTCTACTGGTTTCAGAATTTTCTCCTGCATCTTCTTCACCTCTGTGAGTCTACATAAAATTGAGGAGTGGCAGGGCCTTGCTCTGGATTGGACTTTGGCTTAGGGGAATGTTAGTGGCTGGTTTGATCTTCCACTAAAGCTTTCTTCTCATCACCAACAAGGCTACTGCTTATAATTTGTGTGTTCACGGGAATACCACTTTTCATTTCCTTCAAGGACTTTTCCCCTGCAATCACAGCGTGGCTAACTCTGGTGCAAGAGGCTTAGCTTTTGGCCTTTCTCAGCTTTTGACATCCGTGGTCACTAAGCTTCATAATTTCTACCTTTGGTTAAAGTAAGAGATGTACCACTCTTCATTTGCACACTTAGAAGACATTGTAGGGTTATTAGTTGGCCTAATTTCAATATTGTTGTGTCTCGGGGATGAGGGAGGTCTGTGGAAGAGGAAGGTAGAACAGTTGGTCATTGGAGCAGTCAAAATAGACACAGCATTTATGAATTTTGCTCTTACATGGACATGGTTCATGGTGCTCCAAAACAATAACAATAATAATAAAAGATTACTGGCAGATCACCATAACAAAAATAATAATGGAAAAGCTTCAGATACTGCAAGAATTACCAAACTGTGGCACAGAAACAAGAAGTGAGTAAGTGCTGTTGGAAGAATGGTGCCAACAGACTCCTTGATGCAGGGTTGTCACAAACCTTAAAGTTACTTAGGAAAAAAAAAAAAAAACCCACACACAGTATCTGTAAATTGCAGTAAAGCTAAATGCAATAAAATGAAGTATGCCTCTCTAGCACTTCTATGCCTTTTGTTCATACATTTGTCATTTAAAATGGCCTCAGATGTAATGCTGCGGTGTTGTCTTGTGTGTTCTTAGGTGCAGGAAGACTCTAGTATGCCTCAGGATAAAAGTGCTTGTGTAAAGATAACCTTTATTTAAACTTGAGTTACAGTGATGTTGGCTATGAGGTCAGTGTTGAAGAATCAATAGCAGATGCTGAATACAATGTTTGTAATCAGAAGCACATATAAAACAAGGCTATATGTTGAGTATTTGATGAAAATGTTTTGACCAGAGGCTTGCAGAAACCTTATTTTGTATTTTCCCTAGGAGCAGTGGTTCAGTGTTTGCTATGACTTTATAGAACACAGCTATTGTGAGTAACAAGAACCAACTCTATACTAATCTATGTGAAGAATACTTTTACCTGTATTTATACGAGTGTTGAACAAACAGTTATAAAGAACTTACTAAATGCCAGCATTTATTCTGACAAACATTTGAGAGGGAAGGATAAAAAAAGCATGGGCTGTATCCTCTTAATTCTTTCAGATGTTGTCTAGAAAAATGAAGAGGCCTCGAATTTGCAATGTAATAACTCATGTCCTCATATAATAATATGAAAAAATTATTTAACTTAAAATTAGGATCATCTGCAGACAAGGTAACTAAAAAACTCCCTCAGGATGCATGGATGAAGATTTGTGCCATGACAATGTAATGTTCAGGGTACTCCTTACAAAACTAGGTTGCTAATACCTCATTATTGCTAGAAATTGTGTTGTATGCCCCCAAGTACCTCTATTTTAAGAACACTTGCATAATTGAGATAATAAAAACTTATCTATGATTCTGTGAACTATTTTTTATGGTTGAAATAAAATAATTTTTGTCAAATTGCTTCATGGGAACATAGTGCCCTGGTGGTTAAAAACAAACTCATAAATTCTGTATTCAGCCATA
Organism: Hyaena hyaena; assembly: GCF_003009895.1. Classification (NCBI taxonomy): domain Eukaryota; kingdom Metazoa; phylum Chordata; class Mammalia; order Carnivora; family Hyaenidae; genus Hyaena; species Hyaena hyaena. The sequence continues at coordinate 227,014 of NW_024081583.1, forward strand.
ATTTACTCTGAATATGACCATATAGCCATTAAATATTAACTTCAGTTCCATTTCAAAATTAAAGATGTAATTTTATGTTGTTCACTCAGAAAGAAGCTGAATAATAGCTGTATTTTCTTTGGCTCAGCTGGAACTATACACTTGGTTCTTTGTCAACTTTAACAAATATATAAGAAAACAACATCCTTGTGAAACAATTAATTTTCTTAAAAGCAGTTAATTCAACAAAATGTTTATTATTTTTTGTTATCGGTATAATAAACGATTACCCTCATTATGAAGTGTAGTTATAGTGAATTGCAATGTACTGCAATTAACTGCCCTCTTGCATTCAAATGACCTGGTTTCCTTGCTCTTCTGAAAGCCAGATTGCGTTTCAGTTTGAGTGGCATGTTAGCTTTTACTGGGATTGCTAATATATGAGACAAACCTGTCATTTCTATCAATATGTATATAGACTTTGAGTGCTTTTTGAAAATGGGGAAATTTTGACTGCTGTTTAGAATATTAATATGCTAAAGCTCTGATATACATCACACTTAGAGTTAATAACATTGCCCTTAGGACCAGGTTCAAAATTTTAACAAGACTTTTGAGGTTTTGGGGGATTTTTTGTTTTGTTTTTTTTTTTTTTGTAACACCTAGAATCCTTCTCCACACTCCAGCCTTTTACTTTAGAGCTTCCTGTTTTCTGTGGATAATCCTTCTGACACAATGAATATCCTTCTGCTACTCTATTTCACAACTATGCTATCTTCATGTACAGAATTTTCCTACTTTTCTTTTATATCCATATCTAGTATACCCTAGTATCAGGCTAGAGACTATTCTTGGACATCTACAAGAGGTAGAATAGTTTTTCTTTTCTCTGTGTTCTTCTAACACTCATATATTGACCACCACAACACTTAACACATTCTACTACATTTGACAACTCATTTATTCTTCTGCCCCATTAACTGGTAATTTTGTGAAGTCAAACATCCCTTTTTGGCCTTTTTATAACTTGGTAGAGTGCCTAAGATAAATTCATTATATATTTTATCTTAAGTGATAGAGTAAAAAAACAAACAAACAAAAAACCCTCTAATATGTGAGTATTGGGTGTCATGTTCCATGATTTAGAACCAGAATTGAGAAGCTGGTGGAAAGATGCAGTCCACTCAGCAAGTTTTACTCAAATAAGTTATCCTAGATCGAGTAGCAATTCACCTGTTTCCTTTATTTTAATATACACAATTGTTTTGTGATTATTCTTGAAGGTAAACCAGTCAAGTGTTAGATTCTCTTGTCAAATATATTCATAATAGAATAAAATGGCACACAGGTTCACATTTTGCTTTCAGTAATAAGCTCTGAATAAAAATGTATGTAGGGATGCCTGGATGGCTCAGTCTGTTGAGCAACTGGCTCAGTTTCAGCACAGGTCTTGATCCCAGGGTTGTGGGATCAAGCCCCATGTCAGGCTCCGTACTTAACATGGAGCCTGCTTAAGATTCTCTTTCTCTCCCTCTGTTCCTCTTCCCTGCTCCTGCATGCTCGCTCTCTTTAAAAAAAAAAAAAAAAAAAAGAAAAAAGAAAAAAGTATCTAAAGTTCCAATTTAACCCAAAACCTAGGAGTAGGATAGGAAGTTAGATTTAAATGTGCACTCAAGAATGTGCAGGGGCTTACGTATATTATTATTTTAAAAAGCGTTTAGGGGCGCCTGGGTGGCTTAGTCGGTTAAGCATCCGACTTTCGCTTAGGTCATGATCTCGCGGTTCGTGGGTTCGAGTCCCGCGTTGGGCTCTGTGCTGACTGCCGGCTCAGAGCCTGGAGCCTGTTTCAGTCTGTGACTCCCTCTCTCTCTGACCCTCCGTTGCTCACGCTCTCTCTCTCTCTCTCTCTCTGTCCTAGAAATAAATTAAAAATATTAAAAAAAAAAAGTTTAAAAAGCGTTTAAAGGTTTTATCGTTTGAAAATAGTTAATAGAATAAAAGACCTGGAACTTCAACATTAATTATGAGAGGGAAGGAAGGCAAGTGTAAACTTGATCAATAGAGTTTGGAAAGGCAAAAAAGGATATTAATAGATTGTAAGTAAGACTATAACAAGATTTACTAATATGATTAAATTATATAAATCAAGTAATTGGAATCAACTAGTTGATTAAAATACAAGAATCTTAAAATGAGTTAAGGAACAATATTCTGATGTTACGAATAGATCATGTAAACATGAAAGGCGCAAAGAGGTTGAAAACAGAACTGACAGTGAAATGTTACACAAGGAAGAAAGTGAAAATCTGGTGAAGAGCACTTTTAAGCTGATATGAAATGGGGAGAATATTATTTTGTAACCACGGTGGATGCCGTATCAAAAGCAGAGTAAGCAGAAAGGTCTAATAAACCAAAAATGTATAAACAAATAACAACAAAATGCAGAAAACAAGGAAACTGTAATCCAGAATCATAGTAAAAATGTACGTTTGTCAGATTTTAAGGGAAAACAAATAATGATTGCAGTAAAATAGTCAACATACTCCAATAATAAAACTTATAAAGAGGTTAGAAAATACAATTATAAGAAAGGTGCTAACATTTGGTAAATATTTTTGACATAATTTGTACTTTAGAAGACAAGATCTAAAGAATATAATTAAAGCATAAAGATGAAAAGAGTAGGAGGAGGGACTAATGTTATAAAGACAAAAATTTAGCGAAATATTTCACCAGGTTAAAAATAAAGTCCCATTGGATGAATATAGCACAAGCACATGAGGGATTAGTGACTACATACACAAATAGCTTCTATTGAACAAGTGGAGAAAAACAGAAAATAGCCACACATAAATAGGTTACAGTGGTTTTATTTTGTGGTTTCTAGGGCTTATATTAACAAACCTTATACAATCTACTTAGAACTAATATTTTACCAGTTTAAGTAAAATGTGATCGTCTTAATTATCATAACGTTTCATTACCTGGACTTACTTTGTGCTATAGTTGCCAAATATACTACATCTAACTGCGCTGAAAATCACATCTGTTCTGTTTGCTTTCACCAGTCATGCTTAATTTAACGTATTTAAAGACAAAAGATTTTATTTACCAAAATGTTTATCTTTCTTTCTCCTTCTTTCTTGACCTTCTGAATGTCTTCCTGATTTCCGGTCCACTGGAGAACTTACGTTTTAGCATTTCTTTTAAAGCAGATGTAAAATTGACAAATTCCTTAGTTATATTCCTGCTGAAAGTCTTTATTTTGCCTTCATCTTGGAAGACTGTTTTCCCTAGATCGACGATTCTGGATTGGTAGGTGATTTATTTTCAGTACTTCTTTTTTTATGTTTGTTTTTGAGAGAAAGCGAGCTCATTGGGGAAGGACAGAGAGGGGGGACAGAGGATCCAACATAAAGGTGGCTTTCTACGGAGCAGAGTCTGACCTGAACTCAGACTCACAAACCTGGAGATGATGACCTGAGCTAAGGTCAGAGGCTTAACCCAGGAAGCCACCCAGATGCCTCTGTCTTCAGTACTTCTAGAATATTGTTCCACTCTCTTTTGCGATTCTTACTTTCTAAGAAGAAATCTGTAGTCCTTTAACTGCCTGTTTTCTTCTACATAATTTTTCTTATTCTGCTTTCTTTAAGAAAGTTTCTTTATTTTTGGTTTTCAGCAGTCTGATACTAATGTGTCTTGGTGTGAATAACTTTATATTGATTACAGTTTATTTCATTTCTTAGAACATTCCATTTATGGTTTTCAGCCATACACTTTTCAGCATTATTTCTTCAAATGTTTTTTTCTGTTCCAACCTTTCTCCTCTTTTGCAGAGTCTTTTATGCCACAGATACAAGACCTTTGCTATTTCTCCTTGAGACTCTGTTCATTCTTCTACATATTGTTCCTCTCTGAAGAGTTCTGTTGTTCTGTCTTAAGGTCCAGTTTTTCACAATCCTTCTTTGGAGACACTCCAGTAAATTTTTTTCTTAATTTTTTGTTAATTTATTTTTAACTCTTTTTCATAATTTTTATTTAAGACTTCTACCTTTCCATTTCAAGAGTATTCACCTTTTTTAATGGTTCATTTTAAATAATAGCTGTTTAAAAAATCTTTAACATTTGTGTCACCTCTAGGTTAGTATCTGTTGATCATCCTTTCCCCCTGAGAATTGTTTTCTTACTTCTTGGTATTTTTAATAATTTAAATTTTTTAATGTTTATTTTAGAGAGAAAGCATGAGTGGGAGAGGGGGACACAGGATCTGAAGCAGGCTCCAGGCTTTGAGCAGTCAGCACAGAGCACTACTTGGGGCTTGAACCCACCAAGTATAAGATCATGACCTCTGCCAAAGTTGGACACTTACTTGACTGAACCACACAGGTGCCCCTATATTTTTAATAAATTAGATCCTATCATGGGCCTTTCATTGTCTGGCCTATGGATATGCTACAGTAGTTCAGTCTTTATCTTAGCTTCAGTCTATACTTGGTCTGGAATTCTTTGCTGTCTGTAATGAAAAGAATGAACTGGGGCCTCGTACCCAGGTGCAGAGTCCCTGCTAATTCCTCCTGTCCAGGATCTTATCCCCAAGTCTCTGGTCCCCCAGTATTCTTATTCCTTGTGTTCTGTTTTAAAAGTTGGGACTTTAGCCTCCCCACACTGTTGCACAGTATCCACAAACTGGCCCAATATATGACAAAGTGGTGACCAAAGAGCTTACAGGATTCCTTTTGCCATCTCCACCATTGGTGCTGCAGCATTAGGGACATGGTGTCACTACTGCATCTCAGTTGTAGGGCAGGGGGGTTAAAATGGAACTTAGCCCATTAGTGAAGAGGGGGAGGGGGATCACTGGAGGGCTGTGGCTCAACTGGTATAAGACATATGGGGAGTGTCAAAAGCTTCTTGCTCTTGCTGTTCCTAAATGTGGTGTCTGCCTGGGGAAGGGAGAATTGGGGAGGGCTGCCTCTTCACTGTAGCATTGTACCTGGGGTGAGTGGGAAATTCCCAGAAAGGTCTGTGGTGTGGGAAGACCTTTCCTGATTCTCTCCATAGTAGAAAGAATGCTTTTCTCCTTTGAGCTTTTTCTGACCATACTCATTCAGGGTTCGAGGATTGGGATTTGGGCGTACTTAGAGCCCCAGACAGGATAGATAAGGAAATTTGGAGCCCAGTTCCACTCAAATCAACTTGCTCTTCTCTACCTGGCATGTAGTCTTCTGACAGGTGCTTTAAACTTTATTCCCTTAATCTTACATAGGAGAACATAAAAAAAGAAAGAAAGAAAGAAGAAAAAACAGGTTTGCTCTCTAGTTAACTTTCAAGTCCTGAATCTCTCCCATAATTATTCCCGTGTGTGTGTGTGTGTGCGCGCATGTGCACATGCTGTCCAGACCACTCTTTTATTATTGTATTTATCAAACTACTTATCTGGTTGGTTTCATTCATTTTTTTTTTTTTTTTTGCTTAAATGAAAGGATAAAAAAGGCAGTAGAAGCTTCCCAAATATTGCCATCGTCATTTTGAAATATGGGAAGTACAAATTGATCTTCCCTTCCAACCCTTCAGTTGTATCCTATCACTCCCTCCAGATGTGACCACTGCTATTAGACCCATGTGTATCTCTTTCAACGTGTTTATGCTCATGGAGAAATGTTTATACAGATAAAAACAGATCTATAACAAAATAGAATGATATCCCCCTCCCCACCTGCAAGTTAAAAAAAAAAAAAAATCTACTCTTTACTTACTTACTTCCTGCTCTCAACCTTAGTATATATAGATGTCCTTCCTTGGTAAAATAGCTGCTTTGTATTTCCTGGTGTGAATGTATTCTAGAAATTATTTGATCTCTTCCATATGATGGACCTTTATGTAACTTCTTTTACTTTTTCATTTTCTTTTCCTTCCCTTCCCTGTCCAGTGCTGCCCCCTCCCCACACTTTTTTTTTTTTTTTTTTGGCTCTTACATACTACCATAAAAGCAACTTTGTTCATTTATCTTCATCCATTTCTGCTAGTATGTTGGTAACAGCATTTTTTGAAGTGGAATTCCAAAATGATTCTCTAAGATTTATTGTCTTATGTTTGCCATGCAGTTTTAGTTCTGTGAGACAAATATGTGAGCCTTCCACTTCGTGTCTCAGAAGCGTTAGGGCAATTTCCAGTCCCAAGTAAAATGCATGTTTCTGATTACCTGTTTCTCACGTCATAGTTGACAGTGGATAGAACTAACTTTCCAAAGTTGATCATTGTATTATTCTTCCTCATGTTGCCAAACTTTGTTGGTATATTTAAAAAACATTTGTATGTGTATGTTCATCAAATGTAAGTTTGTATTATCCATTTTTGTTTTTAAGTCATCTTCATATTTAAGCATGGAAGTACTTGACTTAGCAGAGAAAGTTTCATTTGGCCTGTCTATATTCTTCATTTTTTTTTGCTCCAAGTCCATATTTTATCATCAAATATTTCTGATATCTATTGGCTTTTATATAATCAGGCCTCCCAATTATTCTCTTTGGGGAGACTGTGTTGCTTGATTGCTTTTTCAAAGTATCTGCTCAAACATAAAAGCAATTATTCAAATTTTCTGGAATAAATTTGTATTAATACTTTGATCCCTTATTTGGAATTTGCTTTTGTGTACAGTAGGTTGTAGGAATATTTTTTTCAAATTATATAGTAAATTATCCTACCCCACCCATTAAATAACTTTCATCTCAGAATTTAAATTCATTTCTGTAATTAATTCATTTGCAATTTTGCTGTTTGTCAACCATGTCTCCATATCAAACTGTTTTAATTAGAGCAGCTTTATTTACATATTTCTGTGCTTGCTTCGGCAGCACATATACTATTTACACAGCAGTTTTTAGATTTCATTTCTTACTAGATGTAGATTTAAATTCCTATGGCATTTCAGTTCTTAGAAGGAAAGGCTCATTTTACTCATCTCTTTGGTCTTACCATAGTACTGACAGATATTTTTATTAAATTATTGTCCAATTTTATTGACTTGAAACTCTGTTGTTTGATGAAACTTCTGTTCCATGTTAGCTAAACACTTCAAAAGTCTATTCAACACCATACCTATTTATTGAACACACAAAACTCTGTATTCAGAACTGTAGACAATTAAAAAATCTGTCCTTAAAGACCATCTTTGATAGCATGGTGAACATAAATCCATGTATGTAATCCATGTATATAAGAGTATATACATGTATATATAAATCCATGTATATAAGAGTAGTAAGTGTGGTATAAGATATGAAAAGCAATTTGAAAGTAGAATAACATGTGTCCAACAATAGTAAAATTACTGTTTCAATCACTGAAAAATATTTTTTAAGTTTGTTTATTTATTTTGAGAGAAAACATGCATGCCAAGGAAGTAGAAAGAGGGAGAGAGAATCCCAAGAAGACTCCACACTGACAGCAGAGTCTGACACAGGTCTTGATCCCACCAATCATGAGATCATAACCTGAGCTGAAATCAAGAGTCAATGCTTTACTGACTGAGCCACCAGAGGGCCTCTGAAAAAAGCTTCTTAACGTAAGTTATAAATAGTTTGTTGCTATCTTGACTGACCAGCTACATAAGTGGATATAAAATGAAATGATGTAGATGTATCCTCTGTGAAGAATTCTTCAGATTAAAAACCTAATCCCTCCAGAATTTCTGAGTCCTTGTGTGTTGTGGTACACAGGAGTTTGCCAGTGTTATGGCAGAATCTTGGATTCTGTTGTTTTTCCTTTTCTTTTTCCTTTCCAAGAGGGTTCATCTTTTGGATGGGTGATTTGAGCATTTCTCATTTATCTTGCTAAGTAGGAAATATTCTTACCATAACCTAGTTCAACTCAAGTAACCTATATTCACATCTTATAAATGAATCTGTTCACCATTTAGAGACCTTTATATTTTTCTGGTCATATACAAGGCCCTGTGGTAATAGTGGTTCAGATAAGGGTCAGGGGAGGGCAGGAGGAAGCTCTTCCATGTTTTATTACATGTCACAGCAATAGCAAGCATAGGGACCATGATGGGAATGTGACCCCTGCCCATATAGTGACATGAGTATGTTGGCATACTGTAAAAGATATTTAATACTTGGTGAAATGTCTGGATCCTCCCATTATATATCTAGGAAACACACAGGTCAACTACTCCTTGCCAGATAGTAACAGATGATGTACATTTTGCATAATAAGACGATGTGAAAATATCTTATGTGTTGATCTGTCTTAACAGAAAATCATATGGAAATTCAGAACTCTGTTCATTTAAATCCTATTCTGGACAGATTGTAAAACTAAACTCATTTAAAAAAATAAATTTTGTTTTCCTAAAAGTTTTTTCTAAAACCCTGCATCTATACTAAGCATATGTAGTTCATAATCTTTATATTTAATAATGAAAGAGCTATTTTAGCTCCATTGGCTTATGTATGGTTTCTATGTATCCCTACTGCATGCTCAATCATAGTGCCTTTAAAAAATAACACATTTTTGCCTTCAAAAGGCAAACATAGTCTCCAAAGTCTACCCTGGGAACTTGGAAACTGACCTATTATTTGATATACATAGTAGTTTGCATTGTACCCAGAGGAAAAAATTTAGACCCAATTCCCTGGAGCCCCCATGCTGTGAATCAAATGTGTTACCCATGCAGTGTGTCTGAGCGATGTCAAAGTATCTTTCTGTACAGAGCAGTACCAAGGTGGGTGCATCTACTGTGCCCTTTGCCAAAGGTGACATTCTGGGGAGAATTAAAACATTTTGGATTAGCATGTTTGGCTTCACATTTAAGCTAAGTAGAGAATGAGAGCAACTTGTCACTTCCAGCAAAAGTATTTTCCCAGGAATCAAGATAGATGGGCAATCTGTTTCTAACCTTACTCTTTTATGACTTGCATCTTACTTGTTAACTCTCTTGGAACATATGTTTTCCATGAATCAAAGGAAACAATCCTAAATAGAATATAGCTTGGTGATATACATGGTTTTTATAGTTAGCTGCTGAAACCATATATTTGAGGAAGGGAAAGAAACTGATAGACTAAGAATGCTATAGGAATATTATACAACAAGCCTTAAATGAAACAAAAAAGAACACTCTTAAGTCATAATTTACTAAAAACATTTAGTAAAACTATAAAGTATAGTGATATTCTCTTGAGATTGGGGGTTGGAGGAGGAGAGCAGAAAGACAGATGACAGGGATTTAGAGATAAATGCCAATACTTAGCAAGAGTTGAGCGAGTCTTACTATATGTGACTCGGTAAATAAAGAAATGACACTGAAGAGATGGTTTTTCTTTTCCAGTATAGACACATGATGTCTGGGGAACGTTCCTTTGGTAGAAATGTAATGACCAATAATAAACTGAAAATAAACATGCAAGACAAGATTATGCATATATAAGGCATCAAATTAGCAAAGGCTAAGCCTGATGGTATAACAGGAGAACATCATCTGATTGCACAGGGACACCTGGTCTTACTTGACAAACCTTCTCTCTGTTCTGGTTGCTAATGCTGTTCACTGTTCAGCCAGTGAAGGCAGGGACGGGGCACATGTGTCCTGGATCCCTAAGTGCAGTCGAATCCCACTAAGAAGGGAACTTTAAAGACTGGTTAGAGTTCACATTAGAACAAGGGACTTTCTGAGTAAAGTGCTGTTAGACTATATAATCCTGATACACCCTTCCCAAATATTTTACCAAAATATTTATGAGAATCCAGGAATGAAAGTGATGAAGGCAGGTAGGAACATAGGAAGGAAAGAAGGGGAATTCACAGCACCATAGGGCTCAGAGCTCAAAAGCCAGTCCACTGTGTTCCTGGGAAGAATATCTACTAGCTAGGAGGCACTTGGGGTATGCTGCAAACACTGCCTAACATCCAACCATATAACAGCATTTTGATTTATGAGGTAGAATTGATCTGCCTATTTGAAGTACAGTAGAAAGATTATGATTTTCTACCCTCCCAGCTAACCTGTCAGAAAAGCAGACTGGGGTGGGAGAGGTTCTTATCCTTGCACAGGTGAGGCTCTCCGGAGGGAGAGGGCATTGACAAGTGCAGTCTGCTATTCTGCTGTGCTGTGAGAACAGTATTAGCCTGTGTCTGGAACCTGCATGGCCAGTGATCAAAGCCAAGGGCAGATGCCAATGTTGCACAGTTCCCTCCTCGTCGAGGATGAGAAAGGTAATAAAATTTCATGCCATAGGGCTTAAAAGAATGTATTGCTGAGAAAATTGGAGGGAATAGAATCTGTGAGACTCAGAGGGAAGCACGCTTCTTTTCTACAGAACCCACAGAACATTTTAGAAAGCAATTTGACATTCTTGATAGGATGCTGGAGACAGCATGGCCCCAAATTGAGAAAAGCAGAAAGCCAAACTGTTAGAAAAATACAGGCAGGAAACAAAAAAGATGAGCAAGTAAAGCAATGTTGACATTGTGATAGCAGAATTAAAGAGCTGGACTTGTAGGCATCCTCAAACAGAGGACACTGCTCCCTGGGATTTTGCTGACAATTGGGTTCACTTGACCCCAAACAAAGGTTTGTCTTATTGCTTAGATTTAATGTCAATCAATGTTGCTTTAATTTAAAATGAAAAAAACATTTAAAAAGTAACATAACATTAAAGAAAATCTCTACTGTTGAATGTATTTGTTTAGCACAGTGGTCTCGATCTGCACCAGGCCTAGACAGTGTAGGTATCTTCTCACATCTGTTGCCTTAATCAGTGGGTGACAATTAGTGGGTGACCCCCCACTAATCAAAGAGGGCCTCATCAGCCTGAATCCACCTCTACTCTCAGTACTTACTAGCTATTTGATATTTAACAATGACCTTCTTCTCCAGTTTTCTCATTTGTAAAATAGAAATTAGAATAATATCCATTAAAGTATGTTAGAAGGCTCTTACAGGGTTACAGCATGTAAGGCATTTATCCTAATGCCTAGTACAGGTAAGTAAAGAATAAATGTTAACTATTGTCCTATTAAAACAACAAAAGAAAACTAGGTATAGAAATAAGGATTTTATGTTTTAATAAAAAGAATCTCATCTTCATAGACTCTAGTAAGATAATTATATGGATTTAGAACATCAAAGCAACAAAAAATGGTGCCCAACAAAAGTTTTCAAGAGGATACAATAATTTGGGAGTTATGTTCAAAGTTCTTGGTGAATTTAAGTATGAGGAGGAAAAGGATAAAAAATCCAAGGTTCAGGGAAAATTGTTGTGACCCTTAATCCCTCAGAAAATAGACAGTCATAGTTCTGTGATATGCAAGAAAAATTATGCAATACTTGCAAATAGGCAAAATGATTAATATGCGAATTTTCAGAAGATTGCTGAACATAGTCTAGGGGGCCTTCCTGGAATTACCTGATTGTATAAAGGATTATTATAAGAGGACATATTTATCTGATTATGTTCTTTCACAGCTCTGCAGGAGTACAGATCAATTTGAAGAAAACCAATAGCCCAGCAAGAGATTCCTCTTCACACCAATGCAAAAAATCTTGTTCAGTTGATAACATAAACCTCTAACTCAAACTCTCACTTAAACTAATCTTAGTGTTTGACTGGTTTTCTTAAAATAGGCTTTGGTATTATTCCCTCATCAACTCGTCTTTGAGCATATACTCACTTTACATTTATAGTAAACTCCCATTTTAAAGTTTTGGAAAATTAGACTTTATCCAAAAAACTAGGCAATATTTTGGAGGAAATGCTTTTTGCAAATAATTCTGCAAGACTCTTAGAATGATTTTATTGCCCTAGAATTTTATCATAAGCATTTTTTTATCATAAGCATGACTCATGGATTTACATGATCTGGTCTCTGCCTAATTCTTTCTTCTTTCGTCATCTCTTACTACCCGTAGCCTTTCTTCTGATAACCTAGACATGTTGATCAGGAAAAACTTTCCATACCTCTCATCTCTGTATTTTCACATGCCATGTCTTCCAGACCAACGACATCCACTCTTCCCATGATGCACACAACATCCCCACTTCTCCTCAGTGATTCATACTCATTCTTCACGTTTCCGCGGCTAATTTCTGGGAGAGTTTTCTCTTCCCCCGGCCCCATTTGGTTCTCTGAAATTGTATCTTCCTAGTAGCTGTAGTCACCTTTTTCTTCATCACCTTGACCATGCTGTATTAGAACTGGGTGCTCCTTCTCCATGAACGCATAGTTCCTTGAGATATAGCAACTATAAGTGGTTTTATTTATTATGGCATTTTTTTGGTTCATTAGTTCTCTATTGTTGCATAACAAATTACCACACATTTAGAACTTAAAAGAACCCACATCTCTTTCTGTGGGTCAAGAGTCTGCACACAGCTTAGCTGTTTTGCTCTACGTCAAGGTCTCTCACAAAGTTGCAAACAAGGTGCCAGTCAGGACTGGAGTTTCATTAAAAGGTAAAGGAAGGAAAGAGCACCTTCCAAGCTCATTGTTGGTCAGAATTCAGATCCTCCCTCACTATTGCCCAGAGGCTATGTTTAGGTTCTGACCATGTAAAGGTGACCAAGATGGTGGCTTGCTTCATGAAAGTATGCAAATTGAGAAGGCAAAATATTTTAGCAAGATAGGAGTTACAATCTTATATGACATATTCATAGAGAGTGACATCTCCTCCGTCCCAAATTCTGTTAGAAGCAAATCATAGGTGTTTGTTCATAGTCAAGGGGAGAAGTTCTGCAAGGTGGGGATCATGAGAGTGCTTACCACAGTAGGACCTGAGATAATAGCTTCCAAATGAATGATTCATTCAATGAAAGGATGATTTATACGAAAGCTAACTACTTTATAGCAATATGCAGACAATCCTGTCCTTTGACCATAAAGTAACAGATAAATTTGTTTAGCTTTGTTTCCCTCTGACTAGATTTCTTTAATTTTCTTCTCCATTTTTTGTTTTCAGAATATTTTTTTAGATATATCTGGTTAACCTAAAAAGTAGGGACTTAGGAAAAGACAAAACAATTAAAACTAAATCAGTAAAACAACTTGAAATAATTTTAAAATACACAGGGATCCTGTGTTATTTTCTAATAATTTGAAGCCTTGCAAATACATGTATCCAGAGCAGTGTAAACATTAGCACAGAATCTGTGTACAGAATCTCCTAGTTAAATTATTTCATCATAGATTTCCTTTACTGTCTTGAATTACAACTTTAATGCTACACACTAAAACTACTTCATGTAGTGAAGCTGACTTCACTGAATTTTATAACCAGAAACAATTTTGACTTCCGATGAAGAAGAAAAAAAAAGATATCATCCTTGCACATTTTGTCTAAACAGTAAGACAGAATTGAATAATTCTACAATAAAAGAGAAACACTATTAAGTTCTGTTTCCCTCATTTCTTGTATCAGACATCTGAGCATTTCTTTCATCCGTGATTTTGGATTCTTCTAAATAATAGATGAAGGACCAAAGTAAACTGAAGAGATTACATAAATATACTTAATGATCCTTGCCATATACACAACACTTAATATTATAGAACAATGTTCCTAGATGCATCCACTGTTTCCTAGGATAAATAAATTCTTTTGAAAAGTGTATTGTATGTGGGTTAATGTTTGCAAAGGTTAAAAACATCAAATTCTGAAATATCATGACCTGACATTAATGACCCAATAATAGGTTGACATTTGCAATTCTTTTTGGGGGGTAATAGTCCACCATATGCAAAGATCAGCCTCTGCATTTAGCTGCTTATCTCAAAGGAAAAAAATATGAGTAATAATAGTACAGGAGAGGTTAATAACCAGTAAAGGCCTAGTATAGTTTTTATCAGTCTGTTCAGAAAATGAACTGAGAATTGCTGTCAATTTGGGAAGGGGAAGGGAAGAATGGATCCATATGGGAGGCATCACTCAGCTTCCAGTGTTTGTGTGAAGGTGGTTCACAAGGTTACCTGAGTTGATGCAACATAAAGCTAAAATTTGCATGTCAAAGCTTTGTTCCTTTTGTGAAGTACTGCCACACAAATCACTGGCCCTGGGGCTTAAATTTCACAGGTGTCTAAGCTCATTTAAAAATTAAAGTGCAATAATTTGTAATCCACAGTACATCTAATAGTTCTGATTTTTCAGAACGTTTTGTTTTTGCTATTCTGTTTCTACCAACTAAAATTCTACTTTTTCATAGACTATCTCAGGTTTTCCAGGGAAAGCTAATGTATTCTTTGACAAGAACATTCTTCTTTGTGGCCAATGTATTAGTGCTACAGTTAAGGTTCAAAAAGAATAATACTTATTCATATTTAAAATCACAATCAAAAATAACTTGGCATTAAACTGACCATTACATTTCCTGGGCTTCTGGAAAAATAAAAATGTGACTCATGGATGCTAGGGCTTTGTCCATGTTACTTATTATTTCAACTTCCTTCAAGTTTTCAGAATACTTTGCAAGGAACATTTGAACTACATTTTGTTCTATGTATTATTTCATCAGAATTAATGTCTTTACATTACTAGAAAATATCCTAAGATACAATGCTCCAATAGACTTCTAATGACTTGCTATAGATTATATTTATTAACATTGCCATAAATTAACATCTTTTCTCAGTAGAGTTGAAAGCACTACGTGATAAAATTTTAAAGTTCACAGAAAAGAATTGTAAATGATGAAGCAAGTAAAATTTTGCTCATCCAAACTAGATATACATTTGCAGTACTGCTTTAGTACACTGAACAGGGGAAATGTAAACATTACTTTTGGTCTTCTTTTCTCTACTTTACACCAAATCTATAGGAAATGCTAAAGCAACATTTTAGTGCGTATAACATTGGGATCAGCCCCAATTATGCTGGTTGCTTCAATGTTTCAATTTTTGCCCCTTTTCCTTAAATACATAGAAGCAATTTCACAATTCTGTTTCATATTTTTTCACAACTCTGTAGGTTTTGTTGTTGCTTTTTTCGCCAAGAGTGTAGAGAATGGACATGGATCATGGGTCTGGAAACACTTAACAACTTGAATGTCCTTGGGCAACAGAGAGGAAGACAAAGTTAATGACTGCACTGAGATTTCATGGTGGGAAATACAGAAATGAATTTTAAACTATGTCACAGGCCAAATCATTCATTTCTATATTTTAAAGTAACAATAGAATTATTTTTAAAGAAATAAACTTGGATTTCTATTTGTTGCATAATCATAGCTATGGGTTCTGTTGAAGGATGGTCAAATATTAGGATGGCATGTGGTAAATGAAAGGGGGAGATTATTTATCCCTTACTTTGCCTGCTGATGAAAACACTTTTTCAAGTTCCAGAACACAGTAAATTAATGATTTAGTCTCTCCTGTTGCTGATAAAACTCTCATTGAACATGTTGAGAATACCTTAACATTTTTTTTTTTTTTGAAAGAGTGAGTATGTGAGCAGAGAAGGGGCAGTGAGAAAGGGAAGCAGAGGATGTGAAGCTGGTCCTGTCCTAACAGCAGAGAATGGGATACAGGGCTCAAACTCAGGAATGATTAGATCATGACCTGAGCTGAAGTTGAATACTTAACTCACTGAGCCATTCAGGTGCCCTGAGAATACTTTAACATTTAATGGTGAGATTTTTTCTTTCTTTGTGTAGTTGATGTTGGCCATTATATAATTACATGGTCAAAAAACTGTATGTCCAAAAACTGTCAGGTTCAAAATTGTGATCACAAAAATGGCATCACAGTAACCTTATTTCCATTTTTCTATAATATGCGAGGAAGTATTCAATAGGTAGACTATGAACACCTGAACATCTGTTAAATCAAGTATAGGAATGTATATAGAATAAGATCTGACCTGTGGCTTCAGTACTCTTATTTTAGTATGGCCTCTGCATACTGTTTTATGAAAACTAATAACGTGTTATAAACAAATGGACATCAAATAAAAAGGATACACTATTATTTGAGAATGAAACTGGGATTTCAGGGGGTATCTATCAGGAGTTCTAGCCAAAGATCTTGGTGCTCTCAAAAAAAAAAAACCCACAAATATAAATATTACACTTTTAATTCTTAAAAAATATTACTATTTTATAGACTGAGATTTGCAATGTAGAGAATCCCGAATCATTTCACCTACAAATAAAGATGGTTTTACTTCTTTTTCAATATAAGTACTAGTATTTTTTTTCCTTATTTACTCTACAATGAAGAATATCTATGACGAAAGTGAGAATCTTTATCTTGATCTTAAAGCAGAATTTTCAGTCCATAATTGAATAGGTCATATTTTTATTATGAAAGAGTGTTGAATGTTACCAATTGCTTTACAGGTTTTTGCCCTTTTGCTACAAATGTGGTATAATACATTGATTTTAAAAATGTTTAAATTTAGTGTTCTGTTCAATGGATTTGGTTTTCTAGTAGTTTGAACATTTTAATGTCTATATTCATAATGAATATTCTGTTGTTTTCTTGTTTCTTTGTTGGACTTAAGTATCAGTGTGAATCTGGCCTTAACAATGTCCCAAGAAAGTTTTTCTGAAAGGGCTGGATTTGTCTTCAATTACTTAAAAATTGGCTGTAATTCACTAGAGAAACCATCCAGTCCTGAACTTTTGTCTATTGATTCAATCTCTTTAATTATTCTAAGGGTATTGAGATCTTTTTATTTTTCTGAGATAGAAATGAATGGTATGTTTCTAATTTACCCATTTTGTCTAGATTATTTAATTTATTGCCAATACAATTGTTCATACTATATGTATTCTTATAATCCTTGTAATTTCTATGAGTTTGAGAATAATGTCCCCACTTTCACTTCTGGTTTTAATTAGTTGTCTTCTCTTTTTTTTTTCTCAGTCTCACTAAGTTTCTCCATTTTGTTGATACTTTCAAAGAAACGACATTGGTTTTGTATATATTCTCTATTTGTTTATTTGAGTCATCTCTCATTTCCTTTCTTTTGTTCACTCTGTTTGCTCTTTTTTCTCTAGTTGCTTTAGGGTGTAAAGTTAGGTCGTTGATTGGAAGTCTGTCTTCTATTTAACGTAGGCACTTAACAGATATAAATTTCCCTTTGAGCAGTGATTTTGCAGGATCCTGTAAATTTTGGTATGCTGTGTTTCTGTTTTCATCCATCTCAAATTATTTTCTAATGTTCCTAGTTATTGCTTCTTTGATCCTGTTAAGGGCTGAATTGTATTCTTGCCCCAAATCATATATGTTGAAGTCCTTACCTTAGAATGTTACTGTAATTAGAGATAGGGCCTTAAAGAAGTAACTAAGATGGCAATGCAAACTAGTGCAACCACTCTGGAAAAGAGTATGGAGGTTCCTCAAAAAAATAGAAGTACTAATTTTTAAAAAATTAAAAATTGAAAATCGCAATTGCACTACTAGATATTTATCCAAGGGACACAGGCATGCTGTTTCAAAGGGACACATGCACCCCAATGTTTATAGCAGTGCTATCAACAATAGCCAAAGTATGGAAAGTGCCCAAATGTCCATTAACAGTTAATAGATATAGAAAGTGTGTGTGTGTGTGTGTGTGTGTGTATGCACACAATGGAGTATTACTTGGCAATCAAAATGAATGAAATCTTGCCATTTGAATCTATGTGGATGGAGCTAAAGGGTATTATGTTAAGCAAAATTAGTCAGAGAAAGACAAATATCAAATGAATTCACTCATAAGAGGAATTTAAGATGCAAAACAGATGAACATAAGGGAAGGGAAACCTAAAATAATAACAGGGAAGGGGACAAAACATAAGATACTCTTAAATACAGAGAACAGAGTTGTTGGAGGGGCTGTGGGTAGGGGATGGGCTAAATGGGTGAGGGGCATCAAGGAAGACACTTATTGGGATGAGCACTGCGTGTAGACATAGAGGATGAATCACTAAACTCTATTCCTAAAATCAACATATGCTAGCTAACTTGGATGTAAAATTAAAAATTAGTAAATGAATGAATAAATAAAATGATAAGACATATCAACCAAATAAAATAAATTAATAATAGTAATGAAAACCAATAAAGAAGTAATTAAGGTTAAATAAGGTTATCTGGGTAGCCTCTAATCCAAAATCCTTGGTGTCCTTATCAGAGGAGATAAAGGGCATCAGCACACAAAAGGTAGATCGTATGAATACAAAAGATGGCCACCAGCAAGGCAAAGAGGAAAGCCCTCTGAAAAAACCCATTGTTATTGTGATTTTAGACTTGTATTCTCCAGAAATATGAGAAAATAATTTCTGTTGTTTCAGTTAGTCTGTGGGAATTCGTTATAACATCCCTATCCTCTGTTTAAGAATGTGTTATCCATATTTGTGGATTTTCCAGTTTTCTTATAGTAGTTGCTTAAGTTCATTGTGATCAGGAAAGATACTTTGTATAATTTCAGTTTTGTTTAAATTTAGCCACTGTTTTCTGGCTTAACATAGTCTGTCATGGAGTATGTTCCAGGTACACTTGAGAAGAATGTGTATTCTGTTTTGTAGAATGCTCTGTATGTGTCACTCCTATTCTGTCTAGTTTTACCCATCATTGAGTGGGGTATTGAAGCCTCCTACTATAGTACTGTCTATATCTTTGAATTTTGTCAATGTGACATCCTGTATATTGAGACTCCTATTTGTGATACATATACATATATACAAATATATATATATATATATATAATTAGCTTCTTGATGAATCAATACTTTGAATAGGCATCCTGCTACCTTCTGGCCTCCATAATCTTTGATGAGAAATTGTTAATATTATTAAAAACCCATTGTACATGGTTGTGAGTCTTTTTTCTTGGCAGTTTTGAAGATTTCTCTTTGTATTTAGATTAAAACTTTTTTAATGTTTACTTTTGAGAGAGTGAGAGTGAGCAGGGGAGGGATTCAGAGAGGGGAAGAGAGGATCCAAAGAAGGCTCTGTGCTGAGAGTGGGGAGCCTGACATGGAGCTCAAACTCACAGACCACGAGATCATGAGCTGTGCCGAAGTTGGACCTAAGCCAAAATCAGACATCCAACGCACTGAGCCACCCACGTGCCCCTTAACGGTTTGAGAACAATGTGTTTCAGTGTGGCTTTTTTTGAGTTGATCCTGCTTATAGTACATTGAATCTCTCCGATGTGTTACTTTATCTTTTATAACATCTGGGAAGTTTTCAACCATTATTCCTTCAAATACATACGTATATATGGCCCTTCAAATACACACACACACACACACACCCCTATATATACATACATACATAGAAATGAAGGTCACAATGGTATAAATTAGCTTTCTGAAAACATTTTACTTTTTTATTACATATGCCACAGTGTTTATTATTAATAATAACTCTAACATTAACTAGCAATTATTTTTTACTCTGTACCAGAAGCTGTTAAATGACTTTTATAGATTATCTCAAAAATAATCATAGTAAATCTCTGAGGATTCCTATATTGAATGCTTAACATTTTTTTAAAAAAATTTTTTATTGATTTTGAGAGAGTACATGTGAATGGGGGAGACACAGAGGTAGAAGGAGAGAGAGAATCCATATGGAAGAGAATCCACAGAGACGAGGCTCCATGTGGTCAGCACAAAGCTTGAACTCACAAACTGTGAGAATATGACTGGAGCTCAAGTCAGATGCCTAACTAGTTGAGCTACCCAAGTGCCCACCTTAGCATTCTTACATATTTTATCAATTTAATAAAAAGATAGATATGTCAACATAAAAAGCATCACCATTCTTTTTCTCATACTAAAAGAAAAGCTGTGAAATATACTCTGATGAATATATTTTTGAGAAAGCTCATGAACTGCTTAAGGATTTCCTAAAAGAATTCTTAGTTACCTATCAGTTATCCATTCTAAAAAATATTCTTTTGATTTTATAATCCTAAGCTTTAAGTTTCTTTTAAATTGTTGCAGGAGAAATTTAGCAGGAACTAGAAACTAGATAGAAAATTACCCCTGTGTATCCTTGTACACATAGATTTTATGGTATAGAATAATATTAAATATTTTTTAAAGTGACAATCGGGATAGGTGTCTGATAGTACTGTAAAATGTTAAGTGTTAGATAATTTAAAGTGATATTATTAATTTTGAATTGTTTAATTGATTTGTCTGGAACTTTCATAAAGTTAAGACCACAAGATGTAGTGTTGGTAGTGAATTATGCAACCTAATTTTACCCATTGCTGTGTAGTCAATAGACTCCTGGTGAGCAATCTAAACTTCTATTATAACCAATTAATATGAGGAAATGGATTTTCTATGAATGTAAATCATAATAAATGTAAGAAGCCCTCTATATTGCATACTCGTGATTACAAGTTTTAGCAAAATTTTTAAATACAGATAATTATTTTGAAATCAAATAAGCTGTGAATCTCAAATTGGCAATCTTTTAACTAAATTCAATTAGAATTTTATTATTTTGTTTTCCCATGGTTGAAGTTATGGAATTATGTAGACTTTTTAATGAAAATATAAGTTGGAAAAATAAGTGATTTATATCACCCCAACTCTTAAAATGCCCTATAGTTTTTATTTTGTCCTATAATTTATAACAGATCTTTATGAATGTTTTAAAGGCCATAATTCAGCACTTCGAAGTATTTCACATGATAGGCCATTAGTTACCTTAAATAATTTCTATCTATAGTAATGAATATCTTTTTATAAATGTTTATTTCTGAAAGAGACAGTGTGAGCAGGGGAGGGTCAGAGAAAAAGGGAGACGAAACACAGAGTCTAAACCAGTCTCCAAATTCTGAGCTAGCTGTCAGCACTGAGCCCGACGCGGGGCTCAAATCCACAACCTGTGAGATCATGACCTGAGCCGAAGTGGGACGTTTAACCAACTGAGCCACCCAGGTGCCCCCATAATGAAAATCTTTTGACAGTAGCTGATATACGTAGGAACAAAGCTTTGATTGATCATTATATATTTTTTTAAAAAGTGCAGCACTAGAGAGATCACCACATCTCCAGAAGAATAATGTCTATGAATAATGGCTGTAATTAACATTCAGATTTATAAATGTCCATTTTTAATATTAACAATTCATTTTAAATGAAAGTACTAACATCCCAAAGAAAAATCTTTACAATTACAGCACATACCTGTTTTAAAAAATATTTTTAGATAGGGTAAAAACAATACAATATTTAATAAATCCAGCATACACTTAAACCAAGTAGAGATTTTGTCTTTTTTCTCCCATAAATGATTATTTCTGAAGACTAAAAAAAGTGAAAGGATTACTATTTTAGTTCAAAAATTAAAATAACTGTTTTCATCTTTTGCATCTGAAATTATGTGCACATTTAACTTACTGAGAAATCATTAGTAACTATTGTTTTAAAGTGGGTTTATTGCAGAATATAGGCCTTTTATATAAGTATTGCATACATAGTAGAGACTTTTAAGCTGTTAGTATGATTATGTTTATCATTTGTATGATATGCAACTTATATAGTCAGCCTGAGGCTTATGAAAAAGCCCGTTCGTGAAATTAACGTTCTCCTCACTTAATTTGCCCACCCTGGAACCAAATTTTACAGTGTGGTAACATATCTATAACAATACCTAGAAGGATTGATTTTAAATCAAACTCTTCATGAAAACAACTGATTAATTTCTCACGAAAGAATGAAACTCATTTGTGTTTTAAGCCGCATAAAGCTGAAGTTCCTTATTCTTTCCTGAAGACCATATTCTGGAAGCATGATTTTCTGGTGCAGAGGACTGTAAGCAAGGGACCTCATCCTAGACTGTTGCTTTGAAGGAATACAATGCAGTAGTGAGGACATTAGACTGTGTATAAAGAGAATGTGGTTCCCAAAGTCCTATGCCCCAAACCTCTTGGATTTTAAGTCCTCTAGAAAATCTGGATTCTCTGCTTTTTATTCTGCCTCATTGTCCTCAAACTTGGAGCTACAATAGAATCACCTGGAAAATATACAATCAGGTAAGTTTTGCTAGCTTCAGCATAAGGAAGGGTGATGCCATGATGGAAAGATCCTAGCCCTCTTCAAGGCAACTGGTAAAAAGTTGGATTCCTGGTTAATTACGGTTGTCATTATGGTTTCAACAGCAGTAAAGACAGAGAGTCTGTTATCTTCCTATTGCAGCAGCAGAGCAGCCTACTAGCACATAGTATAAGAAAATGGAGAGAGTACACTAAACAGCATGCCACTTAATGGAATCAACTTGTCTGGAAATAAAACCTCCCTTTTAGCCTAAAGGAAATATTGAAACAAAAAACTAGGGGCTCTTTTGAAATAACAAATTGAGTTTCATTCTTGATAAATGCAATTTTCTTGAAGTGGTAGATCATGTAATCATCTTCTAGACAGAAGTCAGCAATGAGCTAGAGGTTTGAAAAGATGGGACGTCTGAAATCCCCATTGTTGGAAATGGGAGAAGGGGCTGTATCAAGACATGTACAAAGGTACTTGAGAGTCTAGTTAAACTTGTAGATGATATTGATATGTAGGTAGGCACTAAAGTAGATTTTAAAAAGAAGGTAGCAATAAAAGATTTGGAGAAGTTGGTTACTTGCAAAATACAGACTTCACTGACTAGCTTTCTGACCTAGTACATGTTGCTTAACCTTATCCATAACTTAGTTTATTCATTTCCTTAGTGAGCATAACGCATTTTCTGTTCCATCAGGATTAGGGATTATAGATACCAACTGGTCACAATTCTAAATTATCAAGCTGTATGTAAGTCCAAGATGTTATTTTTATTTTTGTGATTATAGTTTAAACTTTAATTTTTCAGACAGTTTAATGTATAAGTGGAGCAGATCTCTCATGTACTGATATGTATAAATTCTGCATGCCAATATACATGTAGATAGTTTGATTTTTACATAATTATGTAGACATATCTGTACTATGCTTGTTTACATATTTCAATATACATTTGTATGTATGTGGAATATATATGAATTTTCATATGTATTTAGATATGTGTGAATAGATACGAATTTCAGTCCCTCACAGTAAATATTCTTCCATACATTAATCTTCCATTTAAAACACTGCAAGTACAATGTTAGCACTAATTATCTGCACTTGAATTAATGTTGCACTTAATATTTATTTTTTCCATTATGTTGTTTGAGGACAGTTGAGCAAGATAATGCCCACAGGGAAAAGAACAGAGTACCACAATTGTTGACATAGATTCTTTATTGAGTGCTTCTATGCACACGAATGAAATGAACTCTGTGTAATTGCTGTAGTGGAAATTGCAAAATTGAATGGTGCCCTTGGATATAACCCAAACGAAAACCTCATTTTGTTGCAGCAGTTTCCTTTAAAAGGAAAGAAGGTAGTGAACTAAGAATCAAAGAATTGCATTTTAACCAAGTATTGCATTTATTTTCAATCTACATTTTGTATTAGTAAATTCTTTGGACTGTTTTAAAGATGATTAAATTTAACATGAGAAAATAGTAAGTTTTAGGAATATAAATAACATGTCATTTTTTTTTTTTTTTGGTGAATAAGATTAGTTAGCAAGTACATTATCTTGTCAATGTTTTATGATGATAAGACTCAACCAACTACATATTTATGCTGCACAACACTACCTGGACTATTACATCCTTATTTTTTTTAATTCAAACTATCTTGATTCTTTGGTGAATTACTTACAGAAGAAACATTTTCCAGAAACATTTGTTACCTCCTTAAAAACTCCCATCTCCTCTCTTTCAATAAAACCCACCCTCTTATTACCCTTATGGAAGAATCAAAATAATAAAGAGAAGGCTCATCTTTATTACTATCTCTATAATTCTATTTTTTTCCATTTCAAAAACCATAATTCCTATTATCCCA
This sequence comes from Hyaena hyaena, assembly GCF_003009895.1. NCBI lineage: Eukaryota > Metazoa > Chordata > Mammalia > Carnivora > Hyaenidae > Hyaena > Hyaena hyaena. The sequence continues at coordinate 250,857 of NW_024081583.1, forward strand.
AATTATTTTTTCAGTTATAATCTAGATTTTATTTTCATTTTCATTTATAACCAATGCCTCTATTATCTCTACTTTACCCTCTAATAGGCGCCCCCCCCCCCCCCCCATGCCTCAATCCTTTGATTCCTTTCCTATGGTTGGGAAGCATATAGATACCAGAACCAGTCTTAGAGAAATAGAATGGAGCCATCCAGCCCAGAGCTATAGGGACTGGATCATGTTTGCTGCTACTTTTCAGAAAAGGCAAAAAATACTATGCCAGAGTCTCAATGACAGTGCAAGGGATGCCTGAGTGTGATGATACTTGTTAGAGAAGTGAAATGAGTCCATATAGCCAATGACATTTAATATTTATAACTTAAAGACAGGTACAGCGTGTCTAGATCTGAAATAGTGCAAACCCAAAGTCTACAAATTCAAGCATGCAAGGTGGTAGTGAGCAGATGTTAGGATTCCAAATGGGGAGGTCAGCACGTGAAGAATGTTGGGATTAATACAGGAAATTTAAGAAATGTGGGGACCCCTAGGGGCTCAGTCAGTTAAGTGTCTGACTCTCAGGTCATGATCTCACAGTTTGTGAGTTTGAGCCCCACACTGGGCTCTGCGCTGACGGTGCAGGACCTGTTTAGGATTCTGTTTGTCTCCCTGCCCTTCCCCTGCTCACACTGTCTCTGTCTCTCTCAAAACAAATAAATTCACAAAAAAAGCTTTAAAAAATTTACAAAAACTTTAAAAAATTATTTAAAACGTGAATCTAGCTGTCAGGGAGATAGACCATGATAGGCAATTAACATGGGGTAGGGACCAAGAGTTACTGGTGTAGGTCACTGGTGATAAAAGGCCAGATTTTGGCTATTTAAGATTTGGTCTAAACCAGGCAACATTGTTCAAACACAACCAAGAACAGCTGGTCAGTGAGGATCTGAAGCCATACCATAGTCATCATATACGAAGAATCAGAGACCAGAGAGCAGATGATTAGAAAGTGATAGATATCCACTTAGTGTTGGATAAGTTATCTCATTCATCCAGTTAACAAATAGTTGTCTACTTTGTGGGAAGCCCTGTGATAGTTCTGAGGTCATGACAGTGACTAAGCAGGTTCCTTGGCCCGAGCTACACAAAGACTGGGGAAGGGGGGCATAAACGTATAACATCACAGCACGGGTGGCGGGGGGGGAAGCTAATAGGAGATTCTAAATGTGTGAAGGTAACTTCTGTATATGATACACCTCTTCACCTTTTATATACATTCCATTCTATTTTCTCTTGAATTATAGTGAATATAAATCAACTAAGAGTAACTTTCCTAATTTCATGGTAGCTGTAGACCTTGAACCCCATAACTTGTAAGCTTCATTCCAGGCACTGGGCTGTCCAAGATTTTAATGCAAACGGTGAACATCTTGGAACCTATTATTAGAAGGTAATAAATAGGTAAATCATCTTGTTATTGTATATTGTGGAGAATAGGCCCCTGCCCATTCTATCTTGGAGTAGCCAGAGATAATTATTTAACTGACCTTTCAAATATATATTGAATATCCACATTTTTGTACATAATTTGTCAAACTTCTTAATATTCCTTTGAATGCATTCTTCATAAAGATTATAAATTTGTGTTACAACTATGTATAATGGGAACATTTGATTTTTTTCTTAGAGTTTGATTTTTTTTTCCACTAAATGCTAAAAAGAATGAAACAAAACTGATTGTGAGATCTGGCTTATGATTTCCCATCGTGGAGACCTGTGTTAAACCATTTTAGTGTCACCTAAAATGGATGCAAAATGAATATAGCCATAATCATTATCTTAAAAGAATATATCTAAAATTTCAAGTTCTTTAAAATATTTTGCCAAGTGATGTAACTATCAGAATATTGTATTACTCATTGCTCATATCCAACTGTTCCTACTAAAGTTTTTCATCTGTATTTGCTATCAAAGCCATATTCAGTTAAATACAAGGCAAATACATTTAAGAATGTATTTAAGTCTGAAAATACATTCAACAGGAAAGAGAATTATCAAAACTGACATATCATATAGGTCTAATTATTTTTTAAAAATAATAGTATTTTTCTTAGGGTAAATCTCAACTAACCTGACATTAAGGCATTTAGTCAACAAAATAATGTGTTTTAGCATACGCTTAAAAATAAGATATCTGTCCCTCAGCACATTGCCTTCATCCTATCAACTGTTTGTTTTACTATTCTTCTCTTCACATAGCTTTATCAGGGAAATACCATGGGTTAAGAAACTAGACTGTCAAAATGTTAACACAACATTTCACTCAAAGGATGTCATAAAAGAACATCATTCCCAAGCAAATTTTTCAAATCTAGTATTTTAAATTTATGTCTGCTTTTTCTAAGAATATATTCATTCATTATATTTATTGCCTTAACCATCAGTTATTAAGCACCCATTGTGTGCAGAACTCTGTGATATATTTGATGGTATTTAATAAAAAAAAAAAAATCTAAAAAATCCCTAAGCTTGTTTCCAAGTCTTCAGATTCCAAGTCCACTGTTTCTTTCCCCACCATATATTGCATTGCCAATAGAGTGTGCCTGGTCCGTCTCACTGAATGAGAGTCAGTGAAGGATTCAAGGGAGTAGCTCCTAGGGTAGCCACAGGGTAACTGGGATAGTAGGTTACCCAAGAAAGACAAGTAAAGTAAAGAGGAGTTTTTTAAAGGAGGGTACTGTCCATTTCAAGTGCTACAGAGAGATGGTAAAGTACCTACACTGAGACAGCAAGTGAACTGGCTTCTCCATTAGGTCCATCTGTGACTTTTAAAAGGTTGTTTAACTTGATTAGTGAGATTGGAAACTGGATTTCAAGATTCTATAGAGCAAATGAAGAGTGAAAAAGTTGAAGTGTGAATAGGCCCATCTTTTTTCAAACTTTTTTTTTTTTTTTTTTTTGCAAAAGTAGAACGTGTGTGTGTGTGTGTGTGAGAGAGAGAGAGAGAGACTGAGACTGAGACTGAAACTGTTAGGAAACAAAACTTCTATTCTTCCCCTCTTCTTCCTAGGTCTCAGACAGTATCTGTAGAAAATAATTTGCAAACTAAAGGCAGAACAGTCTTTTGTGATGTTTACCCAAGTAAGAAAGGAAAATTAAATGAATAAAAAAGGTGCATAAAGAAGATGTACAGTATACTGGACGGGGTAGAAGAACTTGATGGATCCTTAGAAAAAATAAATTTAGTCAAGAGGAGGCATCATGTGGGAGGTGACCTAATGGAGACTTGACTCCAGCCAGATGCATCCTTCCTCCTCTTAAAGCTAATAATTCTGCCCAGACTCTGCACTCATTCCTGATCTAAACAGAAAACACATAATGAGTGGTAGCCCCCGAGGGCCTTAACCCTTGGCATAAAATAATTTTTATCTCACCTTTAACCTGCTGCATTATTATTCTGTATTTGAGCTCAATTGTTCAGTTTTGGGGACCAATTAATTTAGAGGAGGAGAGCATAGAGTTTTTGGTTTTTTGTTTGTTTGACAAAGATCTTATAGTAGAGAGCAAGAGCCAAAATCAATGGAGGAAAAATCACAGGCTATTGAAAATACCTACTCTCTAGCTACTTTGCTTCATTCTAAAATTTAACTTTTCATATGAAGATGAAATTTTATATATTTCCTCAGACCCTTAGACTGTTCCTTTAAGAAATACACGCTGAAAAGTAAACCTAACTTAAAAAAATTGTGTTCTCTTTTTTAAACATATATTTCTTTTTTAGGCTTACACTCAGAATTGTATGTTATCCATTATATATATGTATTTATCATCCAAAATACTTCTCAATTTTGGTTGTGGCCCAGGAAGTTTTCCTTCTCTTGAGCTCAAACTTGGGTAAGACAAAAGTCACAAACCTCCCCTAAAACAGAGTCAGATGGGTATTAGGATGAGGGGAGGTAAAAATAGAAAAAGACACATACATACAGAAAACCTAAAATAGTATTTCCAAATAATATATCCACATTGCAGATAGGAAAATAAGTCAGTAAGGAGTTAAAGATTATGTCCCCTCTTTTTTATCATCGAGAGAGGAATAAATATTTTCAATAAGCCTATGTCTACAATGTAGATAGGGGTACATTTTTAATTGTCAGGTAGAGAATGACAGCTGAGGATTTACTTTAAATTATTAAATCTCTTTTTCAATGAAACATGTTTTTTATATATATATTTTTCAAGGTAATCACCAAGTGGTCCATAAAGTATAGTGAGGTAGCTAAAAGGATGGTCTGTAGAATCAGAAAGACAACAGTGTTGAGTCCCTTTTTCTACTTATTCCTTTTTTTAATCTAGGAAAAAATAATTGAACAGTTCAGACTTTGTTTCCTTTATACAGTGGAAATTATAAAACTCAGTTGAGAGTTTGTCAGCATTAAAAAATGTAAGGGAAGTGCTTGCACTGTCTGGCACACGGAATGTTCAACAAACACTATTATGATAAAGAAAGGGGGTAAGCCCATGCTTGGATACGGCATCTGGTTTTGTTTTTGGTATGTGAATGATAGCTTTCTAATACACTGCACCAATTCTTTACCATCTGCTAGTTTACATTTATTTAACACTTTGCTATGGAACTCAAAATGCATGAGAGCATTGATTATGTTCTCAAGGAATACATTCCAGTTGGAGAAATGAATATATATGTATATAACTAAGAAATTTTGTACCATGTATACAAATGGTACAGGACATCTTTATAAATGGAGATTGAATATCCTTGTTTTAAGAACTCAGTAAGGTTTTCTAACAGGGCATGACCATTTCATATTTAGTTATCTTTTTTTAATTCCCTGTGTAGATGGTTTATTCAATTCCATAAAGATTTGGAAAAAAAAGATTCAGTAGGAGCTTCTGATATTGATTTGGGGAGGGTTCTTAAGTTTCTTTTTAATAATCATCCCATATCCTTTTCAGTGTTTCTTCTTTCTTAGCACAAAGCAAGTTATGGTTCAATTGACTTTCTGTCTACTTAATAAATATTGATATATTGGATGCATTCGAGCATGGCCATGCGTGATCCATCTTTAAAGGTAGAGTCATTATTCAGGGAGGTTGCAATTTACTTATTCCTCATTCATTCTCTCATCTTTTGAGAGGGATCATTATGCAAATATTGAACACATTCATGCAGTGAAAAACGAAACAAAACACTAGCTTTTTAATAGCTGTTGAAAACAAGATCTCATCCACAGCAGAATGGAGTAAATAGAGACCCTATTGTGCACATTGTATTAGTATATTTTCTTTAGATAATAGGAAAGGTAATTGAAGGTAAAATGTGCAATTTTCTGATTGTAAGAGCTGCAGTATACTGCAATGATTGAGGAAACAAAATATATATATTGTTTTCACTGGGGACCTACAGGCGCAAGATTAATACCTCAATCCTGAATGGAACATAATTATATGATCTCTCAATGCGTGTTTCAGAACTCTAAGAATTCATGACTTGTGTTTATTTAAATAGTTGGATTCTTATGTATATTATTCTAAGAATAGAACTGTTTAAATGTTTATATGTAAACAAGATTAATCTGTTCTTTGTATTATTGTGTTTATACTATTGTCACTTCAGTCCACTGGTTAAATGCTGTTTAATTCATTTAGTTTATTGGCTAGTAATTATGAAATAAACACACTTTAAAACATATTTTTAAAACATTACCTCTCAATCCCCTATAAATAGCAGTGTTTGTGTTTTCTCTGTTTTTCCTTGGCTTTCACACATTTGAATGGGCAAGTTGTCTGCTGCGTTACAGACTAATAATAGGCTGGGGTCTTGAGAACAAAATTGTTTCATGCTTTTGTATTGAATCGATTTCCATATTTCTCATTTTTTTAATGTTTATTTTTGAGAGAGCACAAGTGGGTAAGGGGTAGACAGAAGGGCGACAGATGATGCCAAGAGGGCTTTTTGCTGACTGACAGCAACAAGCCAGATGCCAGGCTCAAACTCATGAACCATGATAGCATGACCTGAGCCAAAGTTGGATGCTCAAGTGACTGAGTCACACAGGTACTCCCCATATTCCTTATTTCTATATTTATTGATCTTCATCTATGGTACATCAGAAAGAGACCTCTCTTTTTGACAAAAATGTAGCCTAGAGCTACAGTTCTACCTTTCTGTAGAGTGGAAACATGGCTTCACTGGTAGTATTGCATTCCATTCCACGCAAGTCACACTAGATGGCCTTCATAAAACCACTTGTGCAGAGTGCCACCAAAGCAGACCAGGAGGAATTTCAAATCTGTACCTTATCTGTGGATTAGTTATATCGTAGAAAGGGATTTTCCCAATTGCTTTATGGTTATTCACCTTCTCTCTCTATTTTCTTAATTTTTAAAACATTTTCTCTTCTCTTTACTGTCTTTTCTCTAAGATTTTAATGTCATTTCTTCCCATTACGGTATACATAGGTTGCAAGTAGATATGAAAATGTAAAATCTGGGGCTCGTGGATGGCTCAGGGGTTTTAACTCTTCATTTTGGCTCAGGTCACGATCCCAGGGTTATGGGATCAAGTTCCACATCGGGCTCCATGCTGAGCGTGGGGCCTTCTTGGGACTCTTTCTCTCTCTCTGCCCTGTTACCCCACTGGCTTTCTCTCTTTCATAAAAGAATAAAAAAAAGTAAAAAACATCAAACTTTCACTTTATATACAAATAACCATGATATAGGGAATGGATGGTAAAAAGCTATCTGCTAATTTATACAGATAGCATTGATAATGAATATTTTGAAGAAAAGTTTGAATAAATGTTTAGTTGATTATCCAACTTGAATGTATCAAGCCATTATTCCATGAAAATATCTTGTGCTTAGTAGCAATTAATTTTCAGGCTTCAAATGTTAAAGTAGCCTAAAATTCAAAATAGAAAATTAAAAGGAGAAGAAATGAAACGATTCACATAGAAAAGGACACTTAATATTTTTTAAGGAAAATAACCAATGAATGACAATAGTTGAAAATTCATAAACATAAGGTACACATATGGGAATTCATGTATGAGTAATTGAGAATCTAAATTATAAAAGTCACAATAAAAAATAAAAATAATAAAATATAATAAAATAATTATTAATAATTATTAACATTAATAAAAATGTAATAAAAAATAAACTCATTATTCAAAATATTTGTAGAGTAGCTACATGTGCTTGGAATGATCTTAGCCACTGCAGGTAGAGCAGTGAGTAAGGCATCCATGGCCCTCCCCTCATTGGATTCACCTTCTATTAGAGAAATAATTTTAAAAATAAACACATTATTTGATTACTCATGATACATGGTATAAAGGAGAAAGGGAAAGAACGATGGGCAGAAACTGTGGGAGTATGAGGAGAACAGGTGGAAGACGAGAGATAAGTCAGGTGATAAAGTGACAACTAGTCACACCATTGTGATTATATAAAGGGCTTCGGTCTTTATTACAAGAGCGATGGGATGCTATTAAAGAATTTTAACCAAGACAGTGGCAAGATCAGATTTGCTTTATAAAGAGATGATTTGGGCCTCTGTAGGACTACATTAGGTTTACAACATTTTGAATCTGCAAAGGATACGAATTTCAAAGACTTTCTCCTCCTTTTGTTTTTTAAGGACATCTCTACTATTTTCATTTTCTACTTTAAGAGAGATTGAAGATATGTGCACTATAAGAAAACACTCTAGTATATGTAACATACTGCTGGGTGGAGAAAAAAAAAAAAACAAAGTTTCAGGAATTGATGCAAAACTAAGGCCCTAAATGTGTAACATAATATTTTGAAAGCTAAACTAACTTTTTAGCAGTACTTTCTACAAAGAAATAATAAGAAAAATTTGCCCTGTTAGCTAATTTCAAGCATACAGTACTGTATTAACAATAATTGCCATGCTGTGAATTAGATCCTCAGAATTCAGAACTTACTAATAATTGAAAGTTAGTACTCTGTGACCAACATTTTTCCATGTCTGTCCTGTCTCCCAATCCCTAGAGACCACGGTTTTACTCTCTGGTTTGATTAGTTTGACTTCTTAAAATTCCATATACAAGTGCTATTATATAGTATTTGTTGGACATATCGGTTGTTTCCATAACTTGGCTATTGTAAATAATGCTGCAGTGAACATCGAGTGCAACTCCTCAACTCCTTTTTTTTTATTTCTAGGAGAGAGAGAGAGAGACAGTGTGAGCAGGGGAGGGTCAGAGAGAGAGGGAGTCACAGACTGAAACAGGCTCCAGGCTCTGAGCTGGCAGTCAGCACAGAGCCCAACGCGGGGCTCGAACCCACAAACCGCGAGATCATGACCTAAGCGAAAGTCGGACGCTTAACCGACTAAGCCACCCAGGCGCCCCAAGTGCAACTCCTTTTTAAAGACTGTGATATCACTCCTTTTGGATATATACCCAGAAGAGGTATCCCTAAATCACATAGTAGTACTAACTTTAGGACTAAGTTTTAATTTTTTGAGGAAATTTCATATTGTGTCCATAGTGACTACACCAATTTACAGGCTCCCATTTCTCTACACCCTTGCCAACACTTGTTATCAACAAGTGTTGATAATTTAAGGAGTTGCTTAGTATTTTGCACTGAATATTCACTAATGGAATAAAATTAATGGCTTTCTCATTTTTAAAGGTCTTTTTGGGGTGCCTGGCTCAGTCAGTTAAGCATCCGACTTCAGCTCAGATCATGATCTCACAGTTAAGGAGTTTGAGCCCCATCTTGGGCTCTGTGTTAACAGCTCAGAGACTGAATCCTGCTTTGGATTCTGTGTCTCCCTCTCTCTCTGTCCCTCCCCTACTCACACACTCTCTCTCTCTCATAAATAAATAAACATTAAAATTTTTTGAAATTCCTTTTAAAATTTTAATCATAAAATTGCCATTTATATAATTTTAAAGTGACATGAAGATAATCTCCATGTATATTTGACAAAAATTGTTCTGTAAATATAAATTTGTCTTCAGTTTCTGTTAACTACCATTTCTGTTTTATGACTTAGTTTCAAGTTAAATTTTAAAAATGTTTCTTGAGCTCTGATTATAATATCCATACATAAGTCTTTCTAAAATGTACCTGTGGGAAAGAAATTGGTTACTCTAATTCAAATGAGTAACATATTCCAGTATCATTCATTAATTTCAAAATGCCTGTATTTTGAGAGAAGTTTCCTGTAGTAATGCAGAAATTGTCTTAATGTAGAGTTAATGATGTGGACCATGTGCTTGTACATTAAAGAGTAGTTTTCTAAATGACAGACTGTTCATTCCTCTGTACGTGGAATGGGAATTCCAAGTGTTTTTAGCCAAAGAAACTTGGGGGGGGGGTGCGGAAATAGCATAAGTAAGAAAACAGAACTGTGACCCAGTTGCTGATACACTCAAGCATTTTTTCTAGCCAGTGAGGTTATTAAAGTAGAACTTCATGGCAGCTCTCTACTCCCCAAAGCGTAACACACCAATATCAATTCTTGGGAGTCAGGCTGAGAAGAGTAATGGATTTTTTAAAGTTTTAATCTACCTAGTACCATATATACCTGAAAGTCACACAGCTTCAACATTTTACCCAAAGATAAGGACCTTCTGTACTTCAGACGATTGGAAATAATTTGTGACAAAGCAGTACAGGAAAAGTATGAGAGGCAAATGATGAGATAGATCACATTGATGTTGTTTTTAAGTCTACCGTTTCCAGAAGCTGAGGTTCTGTTTTTTGCTCCAGAAGTCAAGTTTCTCTTATCTTGCCCTAAGGAAAACCCCAGACACCCAGTTTCTACTTGACTTGAGGAATGTGATGGAGAGGATGCTTCAGTCAGATTGTTGGTGATTCCTACCCCAAATCTGTGGTCTATTCTTATCACTGTCAACTAGGTGGTGGGATCGAGAACTACTCCTCCATTTTTTTCTTAATGTTTAAAGGTCCAATCTGGAGCAAGCCAGACAACTTTCCCTGATTTTGCAAACTTCAGCCTTGATTCCACTTTATCCTTTATAGGAGAATGTTCTTTGCATATCAAAGAGAAGAAAATGAGGGAGATTTTCCCATATCCAGATGTAGTACTATCCTGGGTAAATTTGGACTTCTCTTGCCTGGCTCCCCTTTAGGCCAGTCTTCAAATGAGTCCTTCCATCAGTTTGAAATAAAGAGCTCAGAACACTAATTACATTAAAAAAAAAAAAAAGGCTGCATATAAACTTTGACATCAGAATTTAATGGATTTTTTTAGTGACGTTTTTGGAAGCAAATGGAGAAGATAATTCTACCACATGCCACTTTCAATGCTTCCTAAAATTTCTTTTCAATGATAACTGCTCTATCCTGAATTTTCTTGGAAGCAAGCGTAGCTAGGCAGTTGCCAGGCATCTTGTATCTGTCCTGTCTCTCTCTCAACCCCTTTTGTCACAGCTGCTGTGTCAGTTTCTTGTACCTTTCAGGCTCTCAAAATATCCTCACGTTTTGTACCTCAGGCCTGCAAAGGGCAAGCTAGACCTACTGAAATCACTGCAGCAAAATAATCTTCTGCCATTAGACACGCTCCTAAGAGTTAAAGCAAGAACAATGTAGGTGACCAGTAGTTTGATGGATGAGAGATACCTTATTAAGTATCTCACACATGACACTGAATACTAACTGAATTTTAAACTATCGTTTATTCACTTACCTGTTTTCTTTAGTTAAACACACACTTTTAGGCATTCTGTGTGTATCATAGTGAGCAACATGCAGGAAAAAGGCAATTCCAGTGGAGCAGTGAGGCAGAACAGGTTTCTATATGAACACAGAAAATACTCAAACAACTCCAGGAGGTAAGGAGAATAACTCTAAGCTGACACTTGGTAAATAAGTAAAAATTATCCAGATCAAGACCAGAGAGAAATTGAACAAGTGTTTAGAATAGTGTTGGGAAGTGAGAGAAATTGTTTAAAAACATGGTGATAAAGAGAAAATATCCTCAAAAAACAGAGGGCAATAGAGGAATACATAATAGTAATGAGATAGGCACATAGAAAGCTAATGAGAGAGACATTGAGGAAAGGGGGAAATTATTAAATATCTTGAGTTTTATATTGTGGACTTTGGGATTTATCTAAAAGCCAATAGAACATTAATGTAGGTTTCAAATTCAAGTGTGACATAATCAGAGGCAGTATAGGCAAAGGACATCAACTTCTGCTTTAAGATGTGTTACAAAAGGAACAAGTTGAGACAGAAATCCTTCTTAGAATGTTCTGGAAAAGTCAAGGAATAAAACAGTGGTCACTTGGACTAGAATTATCGGAATGGTAGTAGAAAAGAATAAATGGACTAATGAGATCTTGACTAGATGCAGATAAGAAAAATCGGATAGACGGCTAAATAATCTCTTCCTTGTACGGATGATTGGATATGGATTTACTCCCAAATTTCAATTTTTTTAAAAAATTTTTTTAATTTTTTTTATTTATTTCTAGGAGAAAGAGAGAGAGACAGCGTGAGCAGGGGAGGGTCAGAGAGAGAGGGAGACACAACTGAAACAGGCTCCAGGCTCCGAGCTGGCAGTCAGCACAAAGCCCGACGCGGGGCTCGAACCCACGAACCGCGAGATCATGACCCAAGCGAAAGTCGGACGTTTAACCGACTAAGCCACCCAGGCGCCCCCCAAATTTCAATTTTAATTTCAGAAGCTCTTTTTACTGACTTTTTCATTGTACCGAAACCATGGATCTACCAGATCCCACTGTTCAGTCTGGAAACATTCTGACTCCTGCGCACAGTGGCTTGAACATCAGAGTTGGAAGAATCCCTACCCACCTCTTGAACACTGCAGAGATCTTGTTGGTCACATGTGTTGACATTACAAGTGACTAGGTTAGTGCAATGTGTCAACTTAAAGATAGAAGAAGAAAGAATGAAGAGCAATTTTTCCATTAAAATTAAAAGTCAAGTTTTGGATACATCCTGAAAAGGTAAACTACTAAAAAAAATCTCTGTTGAATGAGCTTTAGATTGGAAAAACAATCATTAAACATCTAACAAGGAGTCACAGATTAAATTTAAGTGTTTTAATTTGTGCTGTGCTTCAGAGAAAATTAAATCAACAAAAGTAGATGTGTTGTGGATGTGATTTATATAAAGTCAACTTGATTATTCAATGAAAATACTCCCAAAGAAAAGGCTTGACCTTACCTTAAGGGACTAATAAACAAAACTCCTGTTTTTTTAAATAAAACTAAAAAGAACAAGTTACTTTTATATGATACTAAAATAATTCCCCATTTTGACATTTCGATTCACTCTAAGGACGGGTTCAGATAGCATTACATTAGAAGATTTTTGTTTTATTTAAAATATTTCTGCTCGGTGATTACATATCCCTCTCATACCTCAATCTGTGTATAATAAGAAACCAATGATAAGTAAGATATTTTAACATGAAATTATGGAATATAAAAATGAATGATAACGATGTAAACTCAGAAAAAGAACACTGACCACACTACCACCTTTCCATCCAATCGATGGCTGGAGTTTTATTTTTAAGTAACTGCAGGGTAATTATATAGGAAAAGAAATTCTGATTTTTCTCAAAAGGTAAGAGGAAAAGTAATAGACAAGAATGGGGTATATACAGATAATTATTGAGGTGCCTGGGTGACTTACTTGGTTGGGTGTCCAACTAGGGCTCAGGTCATGATCTCACAGTGCATAGGTTGGAGCATCCTCTGTGCTGAAAGCTAGCTTAGAGCCTGGAGCCTGTTTCAGATACTATGTTTCCTTCTCTCTCTGATCCTCCCCTGCTCATGCTGTCTCTTTCAGAAATAAATAAAACACTTAAAAAACCTCAGATAATTATTCTTAATGCAGTATTTCCCTAAGATTCTAACATTAATCAAAGTCTTATTTTGTATATCCATTTATTTATTTAGCTTTCATTAAAATGACATTTTGGGCATGGAATGATAGGTAGGTACCTAAGTATCTATACAATCTATTTTTACCAAAATAGCCTTCTGAAAAAAAGAAAGTAATAAAACTAAAGACATAGATGAGTTTTGAACATCTATTAATCTAACTGAGCATTGAAACTCTAATAGATGCAAGTTAATGTTATCTCAAATGCACAAGGGGTTTATATTTTTCCAAGAATAGTTTGTATTTGATAAAGTAATTGAAGTTTTTTTGGTAGGAAAAGTTACATATGTATCTGTATATATAAGTTTTGGAAGAAATATTCTGGATAAAAAGCGGGCTTCATATTGAATTTTGGTATTGATCTTAGTTCTTTCATAAATTGTGATTAAGGTTACTTGTAATTACCTGAACTATTATATATGATGTTTTTCTCTTAAATTTTCTCATAAATTATTCATATTTCTAAATTTAAAATGATACACTTTATTCTCCTTAAGATGGTCATGAATTGCAATCACTTGGATGTGGTTGGTCTTGTTTCTTCTATATTAAAAGTAAGCTATAGGGGTGCCTGGGTGGCTTAGTCGGTTAAGCGTCTGACTTTCACTTAGGTCATGATCTCGCAGTTCGTGGGTTCGATCCCCACGTCGGGCTCTGTGCTGACTGCCAGCTCAGAGCCTGGAGCCTGTTTCAGTCTGTGACTCCTTCTCTCTCTGGCCCTCCCCTGCTCACGCTGTCTCTCTCTCTCCTAGAAATAAATAAAACATTTAAAATAAAAAAAAAAGTAAGCTATAAAAAATTCCTTATCATAGCATACATAGCTCAAGAAATTTTTTTCATAAGCTCTCCTGTTTCTAAATATTAAATATATCAAAGTTTAGGTCCCCCAAATAGGTAATATGCAGTTGTGGAGAGCTTTCCTCAACCGGCAAGAGTGTATGTGGGAGCATGTTCAGGGGTAGGAATCTCGAGATATCGTTACAGTGATAGTGTGCCTCAGAGAGCAGAACTGACTGTCCGGCCTCTGAGGGCAGCATGGGGTAGTGTGCATTCCAGATCAGTCTGGAATGCTCTTCACAGAAGGGTGGGAGGTGACGGAGTGAGGAAGAGGGTCCAGCATAATGGTTAAGAAAGAGATCTTCAGGAAAAGTGATGGATTTCTGAGTTTCAGGATGCTGGAAGATAGAAAATAGAATTTTAATAGACTTTACTCTTCATGTGTAGTTGCATTTACCTTTTACACATTTGAAGAAGTTACTGGTTAACATTGTACTTGGACCCTGCTCCTCTTAATTACTACAGCGATCTGGAAGATCACATTGGTATAAGATTTTGAAGTATTTCCAGTGTCATAAATGTCAATTCTGGGATTTATTGAATAAAATATATTCCAGACTTTAGATTAATGTAGGTTTGAAGATCTATCTGAAAGCTAAGCAAAGAAAATCTTATTTTTTTTTAAAGTTTATTTTTTGAGAGAGAGAGAGAGAGTGAACGAGTGAGTGAGTGTATGGGCACATCTGTGAGCAGAGAGGAGCTGAGAGAGAGACAGAGAGAGAAAAACTTCCAAGCGGGCTTCATGCTGTCAGTGCTGAGTCTGAGGAGCTCAGTCTCATGAACTATGAGATCATGACCTGAGCTGAAATCCAGAGTCAGTAGCTCACCTGAGCCCCCCAGGTGTCCCAAAGAAAATCTTATTCTTAATATCCATGCCTAACCTGCGTGATGGAAGCTTTTCACATTTACAGTATAATCAGGCCTACCATGGAAGGATTTAGATTTCATTGTGTATTTTTTAATGTTCAAGTAATCTTTAAGTATAGAATTCAACTTACCTTGTAGATTTTCTGTTTGTATTTTGCTACTGATAATGATTGTGAGTCAGATGTCTTGCCTTGGGTGATATTAGTGGTATTCTAGAAAATGTTTCATGATTGGCTTCTATCACACTCTCACACCAAAACTGGAATTGCACTATTTTCCAGTTTCTATGTTGTAAATACTCCCAACAGAGGTTATTTCCAGTCTCCAACATGACATCACTGAATGTGGTGATTTTTACTTTCACAGTATTTCTATCATACAGACTTAAATAACCTCAAGAATATAAATAATAGTAAAATAGGAAGTATTTAAAATATAAATAGTAAGTATATAAAATAGTAAATAGATAAAATATATATAAATATATATCATATATATGACATAGTAAAATAGAAAGTTGTGGGTTTTGAGTATTGTCTTTGATTTTACTGTAAATTATTTACTTGTACATTAATAAAATTTAAAATAATTTTTAAAATGTGTGTGTTGAACCACTGGCTCCCCAAATTCCTGATAATTACCAGCATGTGTCTTACATAATCTCTGTAAAACAGAAATACTGTGTTAACTTAGTTCAGGATACGTGACTCCATACCATCTTAACAAGCATTATTTTTTTGATCATTTATTGTTATAAGTTTAACCATTGCCTGTTGTTTTCCCATATAATTGCAGATATTTTAATAATGGAAATGATCACAAGGTACTACAATTTTTTGTGGGTCCTTACTAAACTCTGAAGCCTTTGAAGAGAGGGTAGATATGCTTGAGCACTTTTGATTGATTCACATACGTTGTCACATTCCACATCCCCAAGAACAACTGTGACAACTGGCCCAAAGGCTATTTTCAGTGCATATTTGGTTTTTGGTTGGTTGAATGAGTAAGTTCTGAACTTATTTAAGAATAACTTATTTAAGAATAGCTGAGGAACACCTGGGTGGCTCGGTTGGTTTTGTGTCCGACTTCAGCTCAGGTCATGATCTTGTGGTTTGTGAGTTCTAGTGTGTGAAGTGAGAGCCCTGCACCTGGGCTTGCTGCTGTCAGCACAGAGCCCTTTAGGATTCATTGTGCCCCTCTCACTCTCTGCCCCTCCCCCACTCATTCTCCCTCCATCTCTACCCCCTTCTCTCCATCTCTCCCCCTCAAAAATGAATAACATTAAAAAAATCTTTTTAAAAAAAGAAGAGCTCATATATTTAAGGTCCCGTATATTTAAATATAAACATTTGCAAAGTTACCTCTATTTTCTCTTTCAAGTGGTAGAGGGGGTATTGGAGACTAACAGAGCAGTAGTATAAACATCTAAGTTCCTTTCAGTAGATTAAAACTACCAATAAAGTAGAAATTGTCTATTGCATTTGAGCAAATGAGAGTTGTAATGTTTACGTAGTTTATTAGGGTTATTGTCTCCTTCTCTTTCAGAATTAGTATTAGTGAATTAAATATGCATATATTTTACACTAAGAGAGCATAGTTTTGGAAAAGCATTAGTATTCTTACCTGTGATGTTTAGTACAATTTGAGGGTAAAGTAATTTTTTTCTTCATGAGACTATATGTCTAAAGTTAAAAGAGGAATTGAGTTAGAAAAATATGAACTAAGATGGAAATGCATATTTTATGAAGGTTGCCTACCTCAATCTCCATAATGAAATACTTCTAATACCTAAAGTATGGTCCATCTGTATTATGTGCATGGACTATCTGGCACATCAGCATGTACTTAATATATTCCCCATAAAACTTAACTTTCAGGAGCTGACATTTTTATGCTTACTCCAGTAATCATCCACTTAAGTAAAAGAAGCTACTTTTTTAATATGTTAAAAGTAGCTGGACCTTTTTGAGCTTTACCTGTCTGGTGTTGGGTATGTACATACATTTATATGTCACATGTGCTATGCAGTATATAGTACATCAACATTGTCATCACCAGGTTTTCAGTGAGAATTTTAAAAAAATTAAAAATCTGTACACCATGTAGAATTAAATTTGTATGTTAGGCTATGAGAGCTAATGTTTTGACACTTCAAACATGTTATTCGTGTTATCATTGTCTTGTGTCTCTAGTCAAAATTACCATATGTAATTCTATTTACTCATTGAATCATCATATATTTTTCTAAGTATCATTACCATGCAGTAATAAAGTTTTAATTTAAGGTAATTTAGCTATTATTTTCCAACATAGACTCCCATAGTTCAAATTAGGGGAAAAAAATGAGTGCAGGATGTAATTTATAAATTAAACTTCGTACCACTTTCTCTTGCTTTGGCTCTCTAACTTTTTTCCCAACATTAGAAAGATGTGCAAAGCCATGTTAACATATAGAGCTGGATGTATTTGGGGGTTGAACAGTCTAAGAAAGTTACTTATCAACTTGAATATCATACTTGGAAAGTTAAAATCTTAAAATATTAACCACTGTCTTAAGTAAAAAGTGATATAGGAATAAATGTGTTTTATTAATACCCTACTTTACTCTTTTGAAGAAAAACCTATTTTGGCAATGGAAAAGATAATAACATAAAGGTGATATTTCTAGCTGTTCAACTTTTACCTTTTAATAAATCTATGTTATGTCATTTTTGCTTGTAATTTTTGGCATTGCTTTGTTTATTTAAATGGCCATATAAATATAGTCATTCTTTTAGTACATGATGTTCCTCATAAGTGTTTTTATTAAGCTTACTAATGAGTTCCAGCTTGTCTTTTGCTAGATGCATTATTTCCTAATGACCCTTGATAAGGGAAAATACACTTTTGTCTAAAATCTCTTTGTAATCAAAACTGCAACCTTTTCATCAAAACATAAGGCAAATGCCAAATTTGATTAACAACTAGAAAGACCATAGACAAAAAATTAGGCCCCCCCATGCCTGAACTTCATGGAGTTGTTTTAAATATTTTGAAGCATAACATGATTTAAGAAAACAAGACCATTTTGAAGTTCTTTTTAAATGTGGATTATTAAAATCAGTGATCCACAAAAACATCTAAAACAACATTCTTAGTGAATCCTTGACCCACTGATAATAAATTCTGGTATCTAAATTTGAATGAGTTATCTTGATAGCACATTACTGCTGGATTTTCTTCTTTTTTGAACAATGTAGAATGGTATTATTAGCAATCACCATACTAAAAAACCGTCTGTGGAAGATATCTTTGGAGATAGTTATTCAGCCCACCCTTTAACAAATGAAAATGGCTTGACAGCATGCCAATGTCAAACTTTTTATAGATAACATTTATCGTTGGTTTAGATACTGTCATCTTTTTACATCAATGCTTTTCTAAGTAAATTACATTTAAATGTAAGATAAGTTAAATGTAAAGACTTTCAAATACATAAGTTGAAAAATGCTAAGATGAAAGACTGGGATCTAAAATAGAATTATTAGACAAATCAAATTCTTGATGGGAGAAGAATATTACTCAGGAACAATTCATGCTTCTTAATGCTTTTATAATTGCTATTTTCTGATTTGGCTACTAGATTTCTTTATGTTTTCTGTTGTAACTTATATGGTCATATTTATTTCAGACATTTTAGAATGGGTTGAAAAAAATCTGTGTTCTTTATTCATTTTCTTTGATAGAGTTTTAGCTGCCATGATACATTCTATCAAGAATCAATAGTAACAGCCAACATAGTCTCTGTGATTATAGGAATTTTAATTTTTATTTTCGAATTTCATTTTTATGACCAAACAATAATTAGATGGATTTATTCATGTAACACATATTTATTTAATGTATGGCATATCAACTAATCTTAGCAATACAATGAGAATATATGGACTCTGATAAGTGAGGGAACTGAGGCACACAGCTTAAGTAACTTGTGTGAAGTCATACACCTAGTAAGTGGTAAAGATTTTTTAATTTTTTTAAATTTTTTTGAAGTTTATTCATTTTTGAAAGAGGGGATAGACAGAGTGTGAGCAGGGGAAGAGCAGAGAGAGAGAGGGAGACACAGAATTCAAAGCTGTCAGCACAGAGCCCAACGTGGCTCAAGCCCATCAACTGAGATCATGACTTGAGCTGGACTTGGACGCTTAACCAACTGAGCCACCCAGGTACCCCTATGAAGTTTTAAAAGTAAGACATGACTTTGAAATCAATCTCTATAGAAACTAGAAGAAATTACTGAAACTCACCCCTCTAAACTGAGTGCAAAAACACATAGAAACACATGCATTTTGTAAATGGTTAATACATTCTCCCTAGCTGGACTATATACCTAATTCTCTAAAGACTAAACTCAATGCTGTACACATAGTAGGCACTCAATAAGTGCTTGTGAATTTATTAAAATTTTAATGAATAATGAGTTGTCTTTAAGTAGAAACCAATTTCATGGACTCAACTCCAACATGCCTTTCACCTTTGAAGACATAGGGTTTCATGTTCAATTTACAGCATGGACAAAATGATTTGAAGACTCAATTTACTCTCTAATGAGCTACTCCACATCAGACAAGTATTTAATACACTACCACAAGCTTTCTCCAAACCGCAAACGTTCACGTCCTTAACAAGGAAGCATCTACATCTCACACTAAAAAAGAGAGAGCTCAGTAATGCTTTTGATCAGCTCTGGGTCTGTCAGGGTAGGGGGCAAAATATCAAGAAATTGATGAATTACAGAAAAGCAGAATTTTGATCTTGTTATAGGATTCTTAGGAAAAGAAAATAGTTGAGTTTTACATTTCCTAAGACCAACCCACTGCTCTGTTAATAAATTTAATATGCTCTGAAGGAAGTTGTGTAATAAAAAGAACAAGTCTATGAAATCAAATACATCAGAGCTCCAATACCAATGTTGTTAATTACTATCTCTGAGTGCACCACAAGGTTCTTAGTATTTTTCACATGAGGTGTATTTTTGGTAAAATAGAGAAAAAAAAATTTTGGTTTGAACTGACTAGACAATGAAAAAATACCTAAAGGAGTTGGCTGGTACACATTAGGCATTCAATTATTTTCTAAATTAATAAAAATACATATACATACATATATATATATCTTCCAAAGAACAAAGTTCCAGAAAAGTTCCACTATGATTGAATATCTAATCTAGTAATAAAAAAACTTTAAACTCAGTTTTTAAACTGATATGAAGATTGAAAATTTTTAAAGAGCAAAATGATTTCTCATGCATGATTCCCGATCTTAAGAGTAGGGTTTACAAATAAAAAAAATGAATCCTTTGTTTCTACTAATATCCATGTTCTGTTTATAAAATGTACTCACAATTTATTTTAAAGATTGTAGATGGTTATGGCAGAGTATTGGAAAACAAAAACCTGATAGTTCATGTGATTTCAAGATACCTGGCAATTACTGATTCACTGTTTAAAAAGTAGTAATTTACCAAAAAATTTCATAAAAATGAATGTGATTTTAATAAAGTCCCATTGCTACTGTATTTTATGTACTTTAATGTTGTGTTGTGGTTTCCATTCATAACAACTAAAATGGCAACCCGTCTATCAGAAGGTGTTGGGTATAACCTAGAGACTTCTGTACTTAAGAAACTGTGAATAAGGCAATGACAAAAATTCATTCTTTTTACGCATACTTTAAATACAACAATGAACACACGGGAAAGTATGCTTGTATATATGCAAGATCACAATTTAAAATTTAAAAATAATAAGGAAAATGTATTGGTTATACTTGTAAACCTGAAATACTTAGTGGTATAGAATGCTGAAAGTTTCTCTTGGTATCTTCAGTGCTGGATTCAAAATGATTATGGTAGTTTCCCCACACGCATGTGGGTAAAGATTTCTAAAGTACATTATTTTAGAACTACACCCACATTCTAGGTTATGATTAGCTGTAAACAGGATTGCTGTAAGCCAATTTAAAACAAAATTCTGCATACCTGAATATTAATGCCTAACATCATCCTAACAGGAGACAAAGGTTTTCATTCTGGAAGAAAGATAAAATGTTTTACATGCCTCGTTGGCATAATAAATGATTGAAAGTCACATTTAGTTAAAGAGGTGGGAGCTCTCTGGTCTACATTTTACATTAGCACAGCCTGCAGAAAGAGATCCAAATGAAGAGATGTGAGAATAGAAATAGGATTTTTAAAATAATACAAAGGAGGTGGCTCCTTGTTTAAGTTTGTTGTAGTATGATCTCTAATCAGGATTATCTGGTAAATCAAAAATAATGGTGTGAAGCATCCTGCATATTACTGTGCATGTGACTTTTGATTTTAACATTTGTTGTTTTTTTTCTGCTGTAGAGATTTTATAGATCTAAATATGTTGTTATAAAATTCTGCATCTGAAAGGAGACAAACTTTGATCAAGAAGTTTTAGAGCCACTTTGGAAGTAAGTTATCTTTACCTAGGCACCCTCAAAAGGCTTCATTTCTCACGAAACAAATCAGAAAAAAAACGTATAAACTGAGAGTACAACTAAATGGTTTAAATTTGAAAAAGGAGAAAGTGATTTTACAAAATACGCTGTCATATATTTGGAAGAGTCAAAGGAAGATGTCAAATAAGAGTGGATCTGACCTGGCCATCCTCAGATTTTTCCAACTCATTTGAAACCTGAATTACTATTTTATGTATATGTTGCCATTCTGAATGAGGAATAGTTATTAATAAGAAAAACAGATTTGATATTAAGTACAACCCCTTTTACCAGTAAATAACTTACATATCTCTGATTTTAAAAAAGTTGGCTTGCACAAAAAATGTGTTATCCTATATCCTTCTCTTTTCCTTCTTCCCTAAAACTTTAGGGACGAAACTTACATGTAAGTAGTCTGGAATAAAAACAAATTTTACCATTCAACTCAAGTGACTCATATTTTTATAGAAACTTCAGTGAGTATGTACATTTTAACCTATTTCTTTGATTTTGGTAGGTTTTTAAAAATTTTTAATATCTTACAAGCCTACTCGACTTCGTATTATATTTCCAATAGTGATAGAACATTTAAATGTCCATGAAAAATACTTTTATGAACATCAATGGTTTGGAAAAAAGTGTTTTCCCAAGATGGTGAAGTGTAGGTGGATAATTTCTTCTCTTTTTCAACCACCTTCTAGGTCCCCAGCTGATCTAATTGTTCAGATAATGATATCCATGTGAACTCATACTGTGAGTTCCCTATTTAATACTTGGAAAATCACATAAAGCAAACATCTTTACCTATGTAGTTAAAGGAATTCTCACTTATAAATTGGGCCTTTGAAAATTCATAAACATTTTCAGGACAACTTAGTTACTATTAATAATCTTAATTATTATAACTGGTGGGTACCTTCATTAAAGGGACTGTTTTAATCTCTTTGGAGTATGATAATACTATAAATTATGTGGCTTAAAATGACATTTATTTCTCACATTTCTGAAGAGTGGAAGTTCAAGCTCATGGCAGCGGCAGGTTTGGTGTCTAGCGAAAGACTGCTTCCTAGAAGATGGTTTTCTGACTGTAACATTGCGTGGTGAAACAAAGGAGCACTCTCAGGCCATTTTTATAAAGGTGCTAATCCCATTCAAGAGGGATCTTCTGATTGGGATTGAGCACCTCTGAAAGGCCCTACCTTGTAATATATCAGGCATGAGGTTGTAATACTTGAATTTGAGACATACACAAACATTCAGCCCATAACAGAAATTATGTGTTCCATTTCTTTAGTTCAAACACAGGCACAAAACCTATAGATTGCTTTCTGCATAGTAAGGCCTTATTAAATACTTATTTGTGAGTCATTTCTAAGTTATTATTAAATAACTTATTTGTAAGATAAGGTAATAATATACTTGCAAATTAAAAGAATGTATCAGTATCCAAGAAAAATTCTGTGTCTACCCATCAGAAAAGGCTGCATTACTGTAGTGTCTCCATTCATTCTCTGTGAGGAGAGTTTGATGTGAGTGTGTGTGTATAGGGGGAGGTAGGAAAGTGGTCACTGAGGCTGTTGTGCAGGTGAAACCTGAAATGATGGATAAACCTGTTCTGCTTGCCTTCTCTCCCTCACTTCTTATGCTGGATTCTGAGTCGTAGTGTAGCCATTTTTTATACTTTTACTGCTTTTGTGAAAGATGCGGTCATCTTGCAACATCCTTTTTTTGATCAACAGTTGTGTGGGCAAAGTTAGTGTAAATGCTTGGCCAGCTTGTCAGATTCAAGGGAGGTGCTGTCCCTCTGGAGATGTGATCAATCTTCATGGTTTCAAAGTTTCTCTTTTAACAACACCTGAATAGGAATCTTTAAGACTTTGAAATTGTGGAATTAATTACAAGGGACCAATGTCTGCAGCGAGTTACGTTCAAATAGTTAACTAAAACATATTTATAATGAAACATTAACAAATGCATATAGTGATAGTGTTTTGTACTGTCATTTAAAGAAGTTTGTGGTAAAGAATCATGTTCAGTAACCTAGAAATGTCTCTCCAATAAACAAAATTTGAACATATGCCAGAGATTCGCTTTAGTATATCAGTTACTGAGAGGATTAGTGTGATGGTTAAGACTAGCTCAAAAAGAAAACAAAAAAAGGAACAAAAACTTACAGAATGGTAAGCCAAACGAATGGGGCAAAGAATGTCCTAATAGAAACAAATGGTCTTTCAAGACAATAAACACCTCATGTTACCCTTTATCCTGGACAGAAGATCTGTATCATGCATTTGAATAAAACGGCCTTCATTGCTCTCATTTACTCTCATTTCTTTTCTGCATACCAACTGCAACTCTTAAGAGTTAAGTAAACTTAAATAGGAAGGCAAAGATACATATATCTTGAAAGTCAGATAATTCCTCAAGCAAATTGAGCTACTACAACACCCTCTTCCACTCTGGGGAGGAAAAAAACTTGCATCCTTTTGCCTATTTCCAAATTTGAGGTCACTTCCCCCCCCTCCCCCCATGACTTTGGCTATAGTCACAACCTCCAGCCTGGGATTTCACATTTGTCCTTATAAATCTGATCTTCTGTTGTCTCTATTCTCACTGGTGGTTGAAGCCACTTTTGATGGGCAAGATTTATACTCTGATTGATAATGCCATTGAGATTTTGTTGTTGGTTATTGCTCTTTTTTAATGTCATCAGTTATGAGGTTTCATTGCATTACTGGAAGCAAGACTCCTCTCTCAATCTGAAGGGAAAAGGTCTTTCAATGTTCAATGAGTATGTGCTAATGCCATTTATTATCCCATTTTATCTGTTTATTGCATATAACAACTTTACAATCAGGATCATTTAATGAATCAGAATCAATTTCTTAAACAATAAAAACAAAGGCAAAGGAAGGGGCAGCATCTTGCCAAATGCTAGGCATTTAATAAGTGGTAGAACCAGGATTTGATTCCATTCTCTAAGACTAAAATCTGGTTATTAGGATGTTAACTGTTGGACCAAATGACATTAATGTATTCTGACTCAGTTTTCAAACATGTACTTCTACCTTGACTACTCTTTAGTTTCTTTGTGCACTTTTTATTTTTCTATCTATTTTGTGAAGGACAGGTATATAGGATATAAGATCATACAGTTGTCTGTATCCAGCTATATGGCCATGAAGGAATGTCCATTCACTAGTTGTAAACATTCCTTGCTTGCCCATCTGTTGCTCTTGACTGTGGTAACCATTGTGACCTCACTTTATGTACTATCTTCTACCTTTTCATCCTGCCTCCCCATCTTTACCTTGAGCTAGTCTGTTTCAGTGTTTTCTACATTCATAACATTCTGAGAATTAATGTTTATCCTGGTTTGGTGATTTCTAGCAGTGAGAAATATTTTTCTTACAAAGTCCTGTAAATAATCATTTACTGCAGCAACCTAGACTTATCTCACTATGGTTTTTATCTTTGCCCTCTTCAAATCATCATCATTTGCTCCCAGCTGATAGCAAAGAACCACATGCCCAAGTGTAACTTACAGTGTTGTTGCTTACTTCAAATTTGCTCCAATACCATCAGAAAAGCCCAATTTCTCTTTATAAAACACTTTCTACTTGAAAACGCTCACCTCTTTTCTGTCTCCTGCTGCGTATTACACGTGCTTATGTTAGTTACCATTTTATATGTTGGGGAAATACTCATCTGGTTCAGGAAATAAGCACATTTTCTTAGATATTTTGGAAGTTAAGATTTCCCTGGTAATTAGCATCCAACTTATCAAAATAAGGATATATTGGATATAGGTCAGAGAACAAGATCAGGGAAAATGGTATAACTGCTGGGGCAGAGGGAATAATCTGTACAGCTTCCCGGATAAGAGCTGGTCAAGATCCAAGCACCACACAGTTCTCTTTAACACTAGCATCAGCATCATTTTTGTGAATACCAGACATAATCATGCTCTATTTTGAAAGCTGTGGATGGCTCTTTGTTTTCTTATAGAATAAAATCACAAGTCTTCACTATGATACTCAGGAACCCCTTCTTTTGTCCACAAGCCACAATTTTTTTTTTATATCATTTCCTACCTTTCTTCTCCTTAAATGTTTTTTTCATAGAGTGAGTGAGCATGAACAGAGAAGGGGCAGAGAGAGGGAGATGGAGTATCTGAAGTGGGCTCTGCACTAACAGCAGAGAGCCAGATGCAGGGCTCGAATTTAAGACCTGTAAGATCATGACCTGAGCTGAAATCAGACACTCAACCAACTGAGCCACCCACGTTTCCCATCTACTCTCCCTTACTTACTATCAAATCCCTAAGTTCCCAAACCATTAAGTCTTCATTCCTCCATGCCACCTAGAATGAAGTTCCCTAGGTCTGAAAGATGCTCCCAGTTTCTTTTCATTGGATAAAGTCTTAGCTCAAATCTAAAGCCCAGTATACCCCTCCCTGAAGCTTTCTGTAGCCAGCCCTGACTCCCTGCAATGTGCTTTGTAGAGTTGTTGCTACCTTATCTCAGGGCCGAAGCAGTACCTGTATACTCTATGGTATATCAGGCATTGTCATCCATCTGGTCATTAACAAGTCGTCCTTGTTAAAATGAGAAACTTCTGAGGATCGGAAAGATATTTTTTTCTCCTGGTACTTTTGGGACTGTGTCCACACCTGGCACATAATAGGTCCTGTTGGGTAGGCATAAAGAGGATGGCATACAAATATCAGGGGGCTGTGAGATGCAGGAATACAGCTTGTTAGGAAGCTCCCCAAAAGGAAACAACAGGTACAAATAAAGAGACTAAGATGGAGCATCTGGATTATTAGACAGTTTGCCTATTCCCAAGAGACTAAGCAAAATAAGTAGGGATTTCATTTCCTCATAAATGAGAGTATTAAGGAAAGTATTTAATCAAGGTCATTTTTCCTAAAGGAACTAGCATGAACATGTTCCTGGAACTAGACGATAAGGTAAGAGTTGTTGATTGCAGTACTGACTCTGGTTCTTTTAAAAGAACACAAGTGATGGGGTGCCTGGGTGGCTCAGTCGGTTAAGCGTCCAACTTTGGCTTAGGTCATGATCTACCGGTTCGTGGGTTCAAGTCCCACATCGGACTCTGTGCTGTCAGCTCAGACCCTGGAACCTGTTTCAGATTCTGTATCTCCCTCTGTCTCTGACCCTCCCCTGCTCATGCTGCCTCTCTCTCTCTCTCAGAAATAAATAAAACATAAACAAAATTAAAAAATAAAAATAAAAGAACTCAAGTGAGAAGGTACCAATAATCTTGTACTAAAACCACCCAGGGCCAGGGGCAGCCTTAGCTTAGGGTGTCTAGGTTGGGTCAGGTTCATTTATACCACCCCATATCCGTGAAAAAGAAACGAAGGGTTAGTGAAGAGGCTGAACACTTTATTTCCACCTTCAGAGAGTGTCTTTGGATTCTGCATCCCTGCCTATTTCCAATGCTCTGGTCTCTGCTGAGTTTCATTCATCATTTTGTGGTGGTGCTTGTTATTTAATCCATACTTAATTCTGTGTTTAGGGGCTTTGGATCAATGACTTGGTATTTTTTTTCTTTGATGATGCTTTTCATGTCTTCCTCCTTGAATTTATGTGCTCAAGTATCAGGCAAATCTTGATTTATGCCCTACCAGTTTCAGCTTATTAGAATATGGTGCCCCAACCTATGTCAGGGCTTGGAATCCTACATTTCTGAGAAAGTAAGGATGTAGAGCATGCTAGTGGGTCAAGCAGGTTATAATTACCCTTCCTCCAAATATGCATGAATAATTAGATGGCTTATCTCAGGTTCCATTCAGCATCAGTTTCTAATTTCACTCTAAAAACAAAATCAAATAATATAGAAAGGGGTTCTTATTCCAGCTGTATTCATTCATTTTAACTTGAAGAATTTTTTTTTAATGTTTATTCATTGTTGAGAGACAGGCAGAACGTGAGCCGGGGAGGGAGACACAGAGAGAGAGAGAGAGGGAGACACAGAATCTGAAGCAGGCTCCAGGTTCTGAGCTGTCAGCACAGAGCCCGACGAGGGGCTTGAATCCAGGAACCGTTAGATCATGACCTGACCTGAAGTCAGACACTTAACCAACTGAACCACCTAGGCACCCCAACTTGAGGAATATTTTGAAGTAAAGGTGTTGGGCATAGAAAAGACAAATGGCTATGACAATCTATCAACAGTGGCCAAGATGACCACATAAGGCAGAGCCAGTCTTGTGGTGCGGTAAGCAGTCATCAAAGGAAGATATAAAAAGTGGAGATCTCTCAATAAAGGTACATTAATCAACTAGATGAACTACCTACTTGTTCTGGAGCTTCAAGAGGCTTTGATGTTACTAATTTCCCCTTCTATGAAAGAGAACCAGTTATGAGACTATTACTTTGTAGAAACAAAGTCTCTCCCACCCCCTTTTTTTCCTCACACTTCCTTGCTTAAATCCAGCTTTTCCTAATTAGTCAGATGAACTAATGGATTTGTTGGAACACTGATTAAGTACTTTGCAGCCCCAGAAAAACATCACTTGCATTTGGAGATGAGAGCCTCTATTTAGCAATGCAATGGGTTGGTATACTGAGAGGGCACAAGTTCTGGCCCGGAGAAGGTTACACAGAATCCTCTGATTAGTATCCCAGTTGTATACCCTCATTGGTTATGGAAGGCTGCCAGTGGTGGTGGCCTGTAATCACCTCCGCGTGCCTATTCAAGTCCCTTAACATCGTTCCCAGTGGGATGTGCCAACACCAACTCGTAGCATATCATAGAAATGAAACAATTGCCTGCGGAGGAGTCATTCTTTATTCAGTTTCTTTGATTCATCCATCCACTAAACAAGCATTTTTCTATATATTGTAATCCTGTGTGTGTAAATTCTTAAAAAGATGCGTGTAGGTTTATTATATAAATGTTATCAAAATAATTCAAAAATATTCATAACACTATTTCTCTGGCCTGTGGATACTAGAATCACAAGTTGGGGGAAGTTATGAGAGTTTTTCATTTAAACTCCCTCTAAAGCATTTGGTTTCATTAACACCATATATATGTTGTCAATATATATATAATGTATAGGCAATATGTAGATACATATACGCAATTAGAGATTCAACAAAATCTTCTGTTTTTAAAAATTTAGACTTTTTTTTGTTAAATTGCCTAAGATGAATTTAAAATGGGAGCAGTACAAATATATAAATTTATAAATATAAGTAAATATAAATTATGTATAAATATATAAATGCAAATATATAAAATATACATAAATATGTAAATAAAATATATAAACATATTTAAAAAGTAATTCTATTTCTAAAAAGTACTGTGTTGTTTGTTTGTTTTTTTTTTTTTTCAGAGAAAAGGTGGGAGCTAGAGAGAAAATGTAGGTCTCCAAGGAACAAGATAAAGTTAGCTATGTGTGTGGAGAACACAAAGCAGCTAATTCAAGTGTGAGGCATGGATGAGCCTTTAGGGAAGTGTTGACTTGCTGTTATGAGACTTGTCCACAGGCAAACTCTACGTGATCCCTGAGCCCTCCTGCCCATCCTCCCCTCCTGCCTCCAAAACCATAACCTATCATGTTTATTTTCAAAGTTCATTGATCCTAAATAAAAATAGCAGTTTATTTTTTTCTTGATAGTTTAAGGTCATTTAAACTATGATAAATGTGTACTGTGCCCACCTTTTTAAATTCAATTCCTCTTAGGTAATTTCGCCAAAAAAAGTCTAAATTTTTAAAAACATAATAAGATGTTACTTGTTCAATCTCTAATTGCCTGTGTATTATCTCTGCTCATTCTTCAGTGAAGTCTGAATGAATAATTTCTTCAGTGATCCAGTCTTTCCCGTTTTTCCCTCAATCTCTTAATGCATATGAGTACACCCTAAATTCAGCGAGGCTACAAACAAAGTAGGAATGTATTTTAAAGCATAATTATTACAAATTGCCTCGAGTTTATATCTTTTCAAAATGACTGAAGTCTGCGAGTTTAAGCTACTTCCTCTCATCCGATTCCTCTCTTCGTCTTTGGATCCTTTGTCACATAATGAGAACCTGGTGAATGGTGAAATTTGAAGTTTCACAGAAGAGAACACTAAATTAAAAAACAGACTTCTCAGTTTTTATGTTCACAGAAATGTTAATTATAAAGCAAAATAGCAGTGGCTGAGATATCTGGTTCAAATACAACACAGTAACACGCTGGCTGTGTTGACTGACAGGATTTCAAATTGCCTAGCTTTTACCTGTCCCCCCATTAGTCCAAGAGTCAATATTTATGCAGCTTGAAATAAAATAATTCATAAAAGTGGTTAATAAAGCGTATTTTTTGGATGAATGCTAGCTGAAATATATATCTCATTTGATTTCATATTGTGTGTCCATATGACCAAACTTTTACTGACCAAAAAAGTCTTATTTAAACCATTATCTTCAGGTCTTGACCAGGCTCTTATAATTAGAGATGAATATTTTACATGCTTACTGACATGCACGATGTAGGGGATTATTGTTATTCAACTGAATAACAAAAATAAGAAAAATTGGAATACTCCATACCATTTTGCTTAGTAACAAAACACGCAATTAGTTGGTAGCAAAACAAAAGCAAGTGGGTACATGAATTATGTAATTAGAGGCATATGTGCAAAATCCTCATTTCATAGCACTAAAAATCTTTGAAATATTTCCTGAAAAGTCCGTGGCTGACATCATCTGTCTCCTTCCCACCCACACCCCAGCTCTCTCACTCAGAGCTTTGTCAATTTTTTTATAATGACATTGAAATCCTTCAGCTTTCTTAATAACACATTTTCAGAAGTTTTGATTGAACATATAATACTAAATCATACACGTCAGGTGAGGTGGGATGTATTCCAATGTCGCTTAAGCCTGTTAAAGATAATGCTTTTCAATGGAGCTAGAATAAACAAACTGGGAATATTGGTTTGATAACATCTGTATTGTTTTTCTGTTCTCTGTTCTTCACCTGAAAGTGGCTTTTAGCAGTGAGGGGTAAAGATGATTGACAGACAGTAAGTAGAATGTTAATAGCATAAGCTTTGGAGTCCTGGGGATTTGTACCCCACCCGACTTCATCATTTACTACTGAAATGGTGCCAGACAATTCACTTATGTAACTGCCTCAATCCTTCATTTTCTCAATTCTAGAATGATAAGTATGGAAGTACTTCACAGGAATGTTGTAGCAAGTAACAGCACAGTGTAAAGGAAGCAATCGATGCCTTGCAATCACTGCAATTTAATTTGGAAGCAGATCACAGTTTTATTTTAGAAAACAGAAAATTTCATTGCCCTATAAGGTTGCTGTCCATAATCCTCCCCATAGGTTGAATTCAATTCCTTAGATTTGGCCCTAATGAAAAGAACATGATGATGAAGATATTTTATTTTCCTAAAAGATTCATTAATTGACAGTGCTTGCTTGACACCAGACATTTCGATACATTATTTCTGTTTAAAGAACAGATGCTCTGTATCTGCTATATAGCTTATATGTACACACACACATATTGTATGATGTCATTTGTCTGTGGTGTCTTCTTTTTCCAATATTTCTTCATGTTTTTCCTGACTAATGCTATTGTTCTTCAAGGCAAGATGTCATATTAGGCCTGCAATGTGTTAAGGTTGGGGAACAACTTTCTGTTTATAAATATTTGCTTCATAGATTTCAAATGAAAAGGCTATAAGTATTTGAGAAATCAATACAAGTTTTAAGGAGGCATTAAGTGTTTTATGTAATATTTACTTGCTGTATTTCATGGAAATGGGAGACTTACTCAGAGCCTCATGCTTTATAACATAAGCTAAACTTCTGCCACATTCATTTCAACATTTAGGAATGAATTAAATGGCATTATAACTATTCAATTAGCTAGCAATGTGCACTTGAAAGTATTTTTAAAGATATTTGATCTCAGACACAGGAAAATGTTGATTGGGTATACATAAAAACTGGGAATTATACATTTGAGCTTGAGAATTGCCAGAGCTACTGCAAATGTGCTATTTTAAAATTAATTTTAGTAAACTCAGGAACTTGTCTTTACTGATCTGGACATTTCTAGGAGGCTTTAAAGGACAGTTAAAGCAAGGAATTATAT
Source organism: Hyaena hyaena (assembly GCF_003009895.1). Taxonomy (NCBI): domain Eukaryota; kingdom Metazoa; phylum Chordata; class Mammalia; order Carnivora; family Hyaenidae; genus Hyaena; species Hyaena hyaena. The sequence continues at coordinate 282,132 of NW_024081583.1, forward strand.
TTACAACAATCTTATTTAAAGCAAATATATGATTTGTAATTGAGTAGCTTATTTTTACAGCTATGTTTTTACAATGAATTAGGTGTAATTTTGATGCTGAGTGTACACACATTATATCTACAAAAATGTTTTCTTTCTGTTAGGCCATAAGTATACAGAGTATTTATATCAGTGAACAAAAATATATGAGGGCGAGTACAAGTATTTTATCATCTCCCTATATTTTACCAAAAGTAGGGGTGCCTGGGTGGCTCAGTAGGTTAAGCACTGGACTTCAGCTCAAGTCAAGATCTCACAGTTCGGGGGTTCCAGCCCTGAACGTATTGACAGCTCAGAGACTGGAGCCTGCGTCTGATTCTTTCTCCCTGTCTCTCTGCCCCTCCCAGCTTGCACTTTGTCTGTCTCTCAAAAATAAACATTAAAAAAAGTGTATTCAAAATAAAAATTTAATGACAAATATTAGACAAAATTAATGGTAACCTAGTGTTAATATTTAAGAAGAGGTTAAATTTTGGCTTCTTAATGTCACAATCAGAAATATTTACATATTACATATTTCTATAATAAAATTGAATATAAATGATAATTATATCTACCTTAAAGGAAGCAGTAGTGGTAAATAATGATGAAAATAAATGGAATCGGGGAAGAAATCTTCCATTCAATGGCAGTGTTTATAATACAAGCCCAAACTGAATGTTAAACAAGTAGATGTAATAATTTTTAGCATACACATCGAGTGTCTGAAATATGACCAAATCTAAATTTTTAAATATTTGAAAATAGTTATAAAACTACATAGTTATGTCTTTATCAAAAATATAAAATAAAAAATCTTAGATTTTCAGGGACTTTAAAAACTTTTTACATTAAAACATTTATCAGTATTTTAAGCAATCTAATTTTGATTGCTCTTTACTTTCTGAAAGGGCAGGATTTAAAATTGTTAAGGGGTGAAATATAAAATCAGTCACATGGCTGTACTAGTAATAAAAAACATTAGCATGGCTTTTATGAAAGTCTAAATGTTTGACCTCTACTCCCTATATGTACAAAAACTCAATTTGATATTAATGAGTAAAAATAATTAAAACAACTTTACTCCTTCTGTTTCCTGCTGTATAGCATTTAGTGTCATCAGCTAGGCTCCTGGGTTGTAAAACATACAATACCATCTAATGAACATCATTCTGTCAAGAAACACTAAAGCAACAAGAGTTCTTTAGTGTTTGTGCTTTGCAGAATTGCATTTATTTGCCCTAGTTCTTAGTTTTTAAAAGTCTGGATTTTAAGAAAATATGTATTTTGAGAAATCTTTGGCAAAGTAATGGAGATAATTAGTTACTTATATTCTGGTTGCAAGAAGGTTTGGATAAAAAGTAAATATGTCCCTATTCTCAGGCAAAGAAGAGATTAGATGATGAAATACTTAGTTAAAAAAACAAAAACAAATTTCAGGCACCATTACTTTGCTCTGATTTCTTTCTCAATAAAGTCTTCCAAGGGCTTTCCTTGGATATTTCACAATAAATTTTATCGTAGCAAGCATTTAAGGAGGATATAAATTTGGACTCCAGTTCCATTTATATAGGGCCTAAATTCTAAAGGCATATTGCTGAATCCTATACTGGGATCAGCCTCTAAATGTCTAATAAGAGATTTATGAAGGATATAGTTGCTTGTTTTTTAATGAAGATTACAGAAGAAACATGGATTATATTGTAAAGTTAAAAGAAACTTTGTACTGATCAATTTAAAGTAATTCTATAAGCCTTCAGCTAACATCATCCTCAATGGGGAAAAACTGAGAGCTTTCCCCCTGAGATCAGGAACACGACAGGGATGTCCACTCTCACCACTGTTGTTTAACATAGTGCTGGAAGTCCTAGCATCAGCCATCAGACAACAAAAGGAAATCAAAGGCATCAGAATTGGCAAAGAGGAAGTCAAACTTTCACTCTTCGCAGATGACATGATACTCTACATAGAAAACCCGACAGACTCCACCAGAAGCCTACTAGAACTGATCCAAGAATTCAGCCAAGTTGCAGGGTACAAAATCAACGTACAGAAATCGGTTGCATTTTTATACACCAATAATGAAGCAACAGAAAGAGAAATCAAGAAACTGATCCCATTCACAATTGCACAAAAAACCATAAAATACCTCGGAATAAACCTAACCAAGGATACAAGAGATCTGTATGATGAAAACTATAGAAAACTTATGAAGGAAATTGAAGAAGACACAAAGAAATGGAAAAACATTCCATGCTCATGGATAGGAAGAATAAATATAGTTAAGATGTCATTACTACCTAAAGCACTCTACACATTCAATGCAATTCCAATCAAAATTGCACCAGCATACTTCTCAAAACTAGAACAAACTATCCAAAAATTTGTATGGAACCACAAAAGACCCCGAATAGCCAAAGTAATACTGAAAAATAAAACCAAAACGGGAGGTATCACCATCCCAGACTTCAGCCTCTACTACAAAGCTGTCATCCTCAAGACAGTATGGTATTGGCACAAAAACAGACACATAGACCAATGGAACAGAATTGAGAACTCAGAAGTGGACCCAAAAGTATACAGCCAACTGATCTTTGACAAAGCAGGAAAGAATATCCAATGGAAAAAAGACAGCCTTTTTAACAGATGGTGTTGGGAGAACTGGACAGCAACATGCAGAAGAATGAAACTAGATCATTTTCTCACACCATGCACAAAAATCAACTCAAAATGGATAAAGGACCTGAACGTGAGACAGGAAACTATCAACACCCTAGAGGAGAAAGCAGGAAACAACCTCCTTGACCTCCACCGCAGCAACTTCTTACTTGACACATCCCCAAAAGCAAGGGAATCAAGAGCAAAAATAAACTGTTGGGACCTCATCAAGATTAAAAGCTTCTGCACAGCCAAGGAAACAACCCAGAAAATTAATAGGCAACCAACGGAATGGGAAAAGATAGTTGCAAATGACATATCAGATAAAGGGTTAATATCCAGAATCTATAAGGAACTCACCAAACTACACGCCCGAAAAACAAACAACCCAGTGAAGAAATGGGCAGAAGACATGAACAGACACTTCTCCAAAGAGGACATCCAGATGGCCAACAGACACATGAAACGATGCTCAGCATCCCTCCTCATCAGGGAAATACAAATCAAAACCACACTGAGATACCACCTCACGCCAGTCAGAGTGGCTAAAATGAGCAAATCAGAGAACTCTAGATGCTGGCGAGGATGTGGAGAAACGGGCACCCTCCTACACTGTTGGTGGGAATGTAAACTGGTACAGCCCCTCTGGAAAACAGTGTGGAGGTTCCTCAGGAAACTAACAATAGAACTCCCTTATGACCCAGCAATAGCACTGCTAGGAATTTACCCAAGGGATACAGAAATGCTGAGGCATAGGAGCACATGTACCCCAATGTTCATAGCAGCACTCTCCACAATAGCTAAAACATGGAAAGAGCCTAAGTGTCCATCAACAGATGAATGGATCAAGAAGATGTGGTTTATCTATACCATGGAATACTACATGGCAATGAGAAACAATGAAATCTGGCCATGTGTAGCAACATGGATGGACCTTGAGGGTGTTATGCTGAGCGAAATAAGTCAGGCAGAGAAGGACAAATATCATATGTTTGCACGTATAGGAGGATTAGGAGGAACTTGACGGAGGAACAAGGGGGAGAAGAAGGGCGGAAATGGTGGGGGAAAGGGAGAGAGGCAAACCATGAGAGACTCTTGAATGCTGACAAAAACTGAGGACTGATGGATGTGGGGGGGAGGGGGGATGGGCATGGAGGAGGGCACTTTGGGGATGAGCACTGAGTGTTATGTAGAAACTAATTTGACAATAAACTATTTGTAAAAAAATAAATAAATAAATAAAATGGTCTCAGAAAAAAAAAAAAGTAATTCTATAAATATTTTAGGAACTTCTTTTAAAGTAATGTTTTTTTCAGATTTTATTCAAAAATCTTGTGATTGCATAATAAAGAATTGAGGTGCTGCTTTAGTAAGTTCAAGTTTGGGTGAAAGTTAACTTTGATTACAAATGTGAAATTTTTATCAAAGTAAATCCCCTATTTAAATGATTTATCATTAATTAAATATTAAAGAAATTTTATTGTGTGAAATCAACAAAAGAGTATAAAAACTTAGAGCTTACAATTTATTGAGGGGGAAAACTCTACCAACAAAAATGTGAAACATAACATCGCTAGAAGTTCTGATGATTATAATGGGAAGGCAGATTGGGGTAGCTGGTTTCCGAATGAGAGCTCCCTGTTATTCAGGACATATGATGTCCATAACTGGTCTTGCTTTCATCCTACAATTTTCATTTTTAACCTTGTTTATGAGTTTGATAGCTTGAATTCTCCATTCCCTAACATCTCCAATTATTTTGTTTTCTGGAAACCCTCATATCTTCTAAATGGTTTCTCCAAATCAAACCTTGTACTTCCTTGCTCAGCTGTGACCTCTAGCTGCCGCCTTTGGAGAATTGTGTTCATTGTTCTGAGCTCTAATTTTCTATCTTCATTCCATATCCCTTACCTAGGTATTTTCATCCATTTCTAGTCCATTATTAATTCCTATCGTTTATTAGGAAACCATTTCTCCCTGGCAGTATTGCAATGGTCACCTGCCTAGTTTATGTGTATCCGCTCCTGATGGAAGTTGTTCACAGTGATGCCGCATTATGCTTCCAAAATGTTTTCATGTCAGTTTCCTACTGAAAACACTTCCATTATTTCTCATTGCCTGTCTATTCTAAGTCTTAACAAATGCAAAACCATTCCACTACTTTCTTTTACTCCACCTTTAGGTATTCAGACTTTCTTCAGGGGATTTATTTAAGCCCTTCAGAATTTTATCATATTGCTTTACACGCATTTCCATGTACTTTCATATGTTACATTATTTAAATCATATTTTGTCTATATAGAACACAGCATTTATATATTTAATATTTTAATTAAAAATTGTAAATAGGTAATATATGAAAGAGTACCATGGTTAGATGCGCAGCTCACAACAACCATTGTTGTTCTGTTTTATTTATCAAGGGACCAACATTTGTCTTACTTCATAATGAGATGGGTCTGGAGGTGTCCTTCTCCTGTGCTCTCAAAGTACGGGTGTTGCAACACCACTTAAACACTTACTGCAAAATGATACTTCACCAGCATGTAGATCAATATGTCTGTGCCTACATCCCAGGAGCCAGGGAGAGCAGGAAATTGCTAATTACCGACAGAGTTTGGAAGACTAAGTGAAGTTCAAATTGCCCTATATTATAAGATGAGTACAGTGCTTTCTGTTTGATTTTGTGGTTCTGCTAATATGCTTGTCCTTAAACTACCCCTTTTATTTTTTCTTTCCTCTGAAATCATGGTATATTACTGTCTGATTATTCTTTTACTGTATTTCATTTCATGAATTCTCAAATTGTACTTTTGACAAACTAGGCTGCATTTTCATATAATTCAGGCATGTACTGAAACACAATAATAGGATTGTCTTAATTTATATTGCTGCTTTCCATTTTTAAAATGGATCCATCTAGGGGCACCTGGGTGGCTCAGTCGGTTAAGTGCCCAACTTCGGCTCAGGTCATGATCTCACAGTTTGTGGGTTCGAGCCCCACGTCGGGCTCTGTGCTTGACAGCTCAGAGCCTGGATCCTGCTTCGGATTCTTTGTCTCCCGCTCTCTCTGCCCCTCCCTCGCTTGCTTTCTGTCTCTGTCTCTCAAAATAAAATAAAGACATAAAAATTTTTTTAAAATGGATCCATCTATGTGTAATTTTTATAAAATTAACATTTCAGTAGCTTCCTCCTAACATTGACCACATTTCAATCAAACGTTAGCAGTGGTTGTAAAATCAGTTTCCGAATTTAAGCAATATAATATTCACCACTAAATTACCAAATGAAACATGCCAGAGTTTTATATTTTGCCAAAACCTGTCCTATATAAAATCAATATATTTGATTCATTTCCATATAAGTTTATTGAACATGTATTATTATCCATTTCTGTTTGTGCTAATCTATTGTTCAATCTTATCCCTTACTTTCCAAAAATTTGTTATGCCCATTCATTTTTATGAAAGATCTGCATTATTATAACAGCCTTTTTTTTTAAGTTGATTTATTTATTTTGAGAGAGAGCAAGACAATGAGTGGGGGAGGAGTAGAGAAAGAGGGAGAGAGGGAATCCCAAGCAGGTTCCATGCTGCCCCCGAGCCCAATATGGGGGGAGGGGGAAGAGGTAGGGATGGGGGACTCGGCCTAATAAACTGAGAGATCATGACCTGAATTGAAACTGAGTCGGATGCTTAATGGAATGAGCCACCCAGACTTTTATCTCTAGAGATTACATCCTCTTAGAATTTCTGGTTAGTGAAACAGGTACTACTGTAGATCTTTCCTAAAAGCAAAGTGGCATAATGTGAACTTCTTGGGAAAATACACCTTTTCACTTTACACTATTTTCCCTTATGAAATTTTTCATGACCCTTCTGCTTTAGAATAGTGGGGGAAACTTGTATCAGGAGAGTAGTGGAAGCTAACAGTGACGAGCCCAGTGTCAAAAAGGTAAGAAACTGCATTCAAAAGATAAGGATGAGTAAGTCCTAACATCAAATAGGTATAATATTTATATAACAAATAATGAAAATAATTTTTACACTTAGCCAAAAAGCCAAGAAGCAATGAGAAAATAATATTTAAAAGAGAGAGAGGTTTATTTCTGTAAGAAAATATACTTCATACAGTAATAATGCCATTGACCCATAATTCTTTAGATATGACTTAAAAAAATGTCACCTAAATCATATTCCTGGAGCCTATTTATGTTAGCAGTATATTAACATAGGGACACCTGGCTGGCTCAGTTGGTTAAGCATATGATTCTTGGTTTTGGTTCAGGTCATGGTCTCAGGGTTTCATGAGTTTGAGCCTTGCATCAAACTCATGTGCTGATATTGGCTTAGAATTCTCTCTCTCTCTCTCTGCCCCTCCCCCACTTGTACTATCTCTCTCTCAAAATAAAAAAGTAAACTTTAAAAAAATAATTAACACAAAACTATTACAATTAGAAATTCAGTGTAGGATCTTAAAATATTCTCAGGAATACTGTCCTTTGATTCATTTTTTTTAAGTTAGTGACCTCTTAGCTCTGCTGTTTTGTTTTTTTTTTTTTTTAATAATTGACATAATAGTTTCAGGTGTGTAGCATGATTTTATATATGTATATATTGCCAAATGATCATCACAAGATATTCAGTCCATACTCATTACCACACAAATTTATCAATTTCCCCTTTTTTGTGATAAAAACTTTTAAGATCTACTCTTTCAGCAACTTTCACATATAGAATACAATATCGTTAACTAAGTCAGCATGCTGTATGTTACATTCCCATGACTTAGTTTTTAACCAGAAGTTTGTACTTTTGACCACTTTCATCTGCTTGTGTACTTCCCAACCTGCCTCTGGAAACCAGCAACCAATTTGTTTTCTGTATCTCTGAGTGAGGGTTTGGTTTGGTTTGGTTTAGTTTGGTTTGGTTTTTTTGGAGGTGAGGGCAGAAAATAGTATCTTTTTGTTTTAGAATTCACTTTTTTAGGTGAAATCATATAGTATTTGACTTTATCTGTCTAACATATTCCACTTTGCATAATGCCATCAAAGTTTATCCACCTTGTCGCAAATGGCAAGATTTCCCTTTTTTTAATGGCTGAATAATATTCCATTGTATATGTGTGTATACACACACTACATGTGTGTATACATGCATACACACACACATACACCATATTTTCTTTATCCATCCATTCATTTGCTGATAGACATTTAGGTTTCTTCCATGTTTTATGTATAGTAAATAGTGCTATGATGAACATGGGGGTACATACAGCTTTTCGAATTAGTGTTTTCATTTCCTTAAGATAAATGCTCAGAAGCAGAATTTATGGATCATGTGGTAGTTCCATTTTTAATTTTTTGAGCTACCTCCATACAGTTTTCCATAGTAGCTGCGCCAATTTACAGCTACTATGGTGGACAAGGGTTCTCTTGTCATCTTCCAGGATTTTTATGGCTGCAGGTCTTTGGTTCAAGTCTTTAGGCCATTTCCAGTTGATTTTGGTATATGCCATAAAATAGTGGTATCGTTTCATTCTTTTGCATATGGCTGTCCAGTTTTCCCAACATTACTTATTAAAAACACTGCCTTTTCTCCATTATATATCTTGTATACTTTGCCATAAATTATCCATATACCCATAGGTTTATTTCTGGGCTCTCCATTTCACTGATCTGTGTCAACACTATAATTTTTTAATTACTATATCTTTGTAATATAGTTTCAAGTCAGAAGGCATGAAGGGCACCTGGGTGGCTCAGTTGGTTGAGTACCCGACTTCAGCTCAAGTCATGATCTCAAGGTTCGTGGGTTCGAGCCCCACATCAGGCTCGGTGCTGACACCTAGCTCAGAACTGGGAGCCTGTCTTCGAATTTTGTGTCTCCCTCTCTTTCTGACCTTCCCCTGCTCATGTTGTCTCTATCTCTCTCTCAAATATAAATAAAACATTTAAAAAATTTTTTCTTTGAAGTCAGAAGGCATGATATTTCCAGCTTTGTTGTTCTTCAGATTGCTTTGAATTTTTAGAACCTTTTGTGGTGCCATAAAATATTTAGGATCACTTGTTCTTTTTCCATTAAAAATGCAATTGAAATTTTGATAGGGTTTGCCATGAAGTCTATAGATTGCTTTTGGTAATATGGACATTTAAACAATTTTTTTCAACTCATGAGTATGGGATATCCTTCCCTTTACTTGTCTTCCATTTCATCAGTGTCTGACGCTCTTTAGATTACATGTCTTTCATCTCTGGTTAAATTTATTTCTAGGTATTTTATTCTTTTTGATGCAAGTTTAAGTGAGGCTGTCTTAATTTCTCCTTCTGATAATTCTTTAAAAGCCTAGCAAAATAGACATATCTATCCAGCTGATGAAGAAAAGACAAAAATTAACAGTGATAAAAGTGAAAAGATGGATACTAGTTATATGAAAAGAAGATTTTGATAATAGCATGAGAAGAATAACAATTATATAGCAGCATTTTTAAGATAGTTTATCAGAACTGATTTGTACTTGCTCTATTAAAGAGGATCTTTTACACGTTAGAGAAAAGATTAAAATTTGAAACATTAGGAGAAATCTCTGTAAAAGTAGGAACAAGGTAATTAAGTCCACTATCACCATTTATATTCAATATCATTTTAGAGGTTCTACCCCAGGCAAAAAGAGAAAACAGATAATTAGGAGATAAAGACTGTAAGGGAGACTGGGTGGCTCAGACGGTTGAACATCGGACTCTTGACTTCAGCTCAGGCCATGATCTCACAGTTCATGGATTTCAGGCCTGCATCAGGCTCTGCACTGACAGTACAGAGCCTGCTTAGGTTTCTCTCTCTCCCTCTCTCTCTGCCCCTCCCCAGCTCATGCTTGCTCTCTCAAAATGAATAAACAACAAATAAAGAAGTACAGACTGTAAATTAGGAATAAAAGCATTTTCCTCTAAATTTTCATATACATAGAAACATAAAATAACTCACCTGCAAATTGTTTGCTAAAATGGAAGAGTTTGACAGTAGTAGATAAATATTGATATATAAAAAATAATATGGAAAAGTCCATTGCATTTCTATAAAAGGCAGCAAACTAGAAAGCTTAAAGAGAAAACATCATTGAAAATTGCACGACATAATATCAAGTATTTAGGAATAAATTTGTGATGTAAAAATGCACAGAGAAACCTTTAAACATTAAAGAGCTAAATTAATTGAGATCTGTCCTATTCATGGACAGGAAAACAATAGTGTGAAATGTTAAATCCCTCTAAATGGATCAGTGTTATTCCAATCAGAATCCTCCAAAATTATTTATGAAACTCAATAATGTGATGGTGAATTTTATATTGACAGGTAAAGGACATATAACACATAGTAATCACAAGTGTAACAAGAAGATACTTGCTAAATAAATAAGACTCACCGTAAACCATGGTCACTAAGCTAGTGTGTCCCAAGTGCAGAGACATATTGATGGGAAGTCAGTGCATTACTGTGTGGGGATTTATTTATGATAAAATTGGCTTGTCGTCTCAGTGGAATATGGAAGGATAAGATCATACATGAACCTGGAAAATAATTATACATATGGCAAAAAATGTATCACTACCTCATAAAATACATTGAGATATCCAATTAAAATTTAATTATTAAAAATGTATCAAAACTAATTCTAAAACAGTAGATTAAAAATATAGATAGGGTTGTCTGGGTGGCTCCATTGGTTATGTGACAGACTCTCGGTTTCAGCTCAGGTCATGATCTTGCGGTTCCTGAGGTAGAGCTGCACATTGCTATGCTGACATAGTGGAGCCTACTTGAGATTCTCTCTCTTCCTCTCTCTGCCCCTCTCAGGACTCTCTCAAAAGAAATAAACATTAAAAAATAATAAAAAATAAAACTATAGATAAACCTGTATATTGACATAATGAAATGTTTCTTAATTCATATTTCTTGTTTCTTGACTGACTGCAACAGAAAACATTACCTTTAGTCATGCTAAAATAAGCTCTCAAATTCTTAAAAAACCACCTTAAGCTAAGCAAAGTGAGGGATTACCAACTGGGATAAGATAACTGTACATAACCACATGTTCATATCAAGAGTACATAAAGGGCTCTTTTTAATTTTTTTCTTTAATGTTCATTTATTTTTGAGAAAGAGGCAAAGACAGAGCATGCGTGAGGAGGGGCAGAGAGAGAGGGAGACACAGAATCTGAAGCAGGCTCCATCCAGGCTCTGAGCTGTCAGCACAGAACCTGATGTGGGGTTCAAATCCACCGACCATGATATCATGACCTGAGCGAAAGTCGGACACTTGATCAACTGAGCCACTCAGGCACCTCAGGCATTAAGAATACATAGAAACTCTTTAAAAGGATTAAGAAAATTCAAAAATCCAATAGAAATTTGGCAAAAGACATATTAAGCATCTCAGAAGTGAAAGTCCATATGATCAGTAAATGTGATATTCAACATTATTGATCATTAATCATTAGTATTCTAATCAAGATAGCTATAAATGCCATTTTCTACCTATTGTTAGGAATAGAAAGTCTGGAAACAACTTCAAAGAAGATACAGGTCTATAGTGTCTTGATAAATTGCCAATGGGAGCACACATTTGTGCAGCCACCTTGAAAGATGGTCTTTTAAAAATTCAAAAACTGAATGGTTAAGTACTCTAAACCTAAAACACTTTGGTCCATATCAAAGAGCAATGTTTATACATGTACATTCAGATTTGACAATAATAATCATGGTCGTGTCACTCATAATAGACACTTCCACTGATTTGAGACTTTTGCTATCAATAAGATAGTAAATGAAGTAACCTCTAGATACTCTTTACGAATATTATATGAGAGTCAAAACAAATGACAAACATACACAGCAGTATGGATTTGTCTTGGCAATATGATATTAAGTGAAAAAAGTATGTTCCTGAAGATTACATGCAGTATGATCTTTCTTATAAAATTAGAAATATCTTTTTTTAATGGTTTTTTTTTTTTTAATTTCTAAGAAAGAGAGAGAGAGAGACAGCGTAAGCAGGGGAGGGTCAGAGAGAGAGGGAGTCACAGACTCTGAAACAGGCTCCAGGCTCTGAGCTGGCAGTCAGCACAGAGCCCGAAGCGGGGCTCAAACCCACGAACCGAAAGATCATGACCTAAGCAAAAGTCGGACGCTTAACCGACTAAGCCACCCAGGCGCCCCTAAAGTTAGAAATATCTTAAATATAAGCAAAGACACATTTTAAGTCCTAAACAGAGTACATATGCATATAAAACTGAATAAAAAGAGAAGGACAAGCTTGGGAATGGAAAGGTGCTTGGGTCCTCTGAGACTGTAAGGCAGAAGAATGGCATTGAGGAGGAACCATTGGTTTGTTGTACATTTATTTGGTTTTGGGTTGTAGAGTCATGGTAGAAAACTCAATTATTGACTAAGTGAATCACTGAATATTTATCAGGCTATGAGTATAGCACGTATAAATCACATAGGCTTATGGTTATTTCAGTACTTGATTTTTTGAAGCTCAAGATCAATAATTACAGCCTTAGTGTTTTTTGGAATATGGAGAATCACTGAATTCATTAGCTCAAACACTACTAGTAAACATCTAGCACTAGATAAGTATTCTAACAAAAACCTATGTTAATGAGTATTTAAATTGAACTTGATTTGTATTGAGTGTGAAAGGATTAATAAAAGTGTATACACAGCGTGCACAACTGAGCATGTTTAGCTGTTTTGAAAAGAAATGTACAAATCTTATTTGGAAGAGTAGTATTTTTAGAATTCATTATATGCTTAATGTTAAAAAAAAAAAGTTCATAAACATAGTTCTCTTCATTCTCCATGCATTTTGTTAGTAACTTATTACCCACATTTTAACATTTTTATGTTTGACCTTGTCAAAACATAATTCTCAATATGATGATTATAAAGTTACACATGCTCTAAACTTGCAGCTGGGAAAGCTTTTGTTCTATAATTTGACAAGTAATTCTGGTCATAAATTTTGATATAATTTTCCACTAAGGAATCAAGCTATTTTGTATTAAATCATGTGTTCTCTAACTATGGTAATATAGAGCTAAGGTATATATAACCTCTTTTTTAAAAATAGCTCAAAGCATTTTATCATGAATTTTTTTTTGCTCCTTTTACAATTTTATCTTTTTCCCTTTATCCATCGATTGCAGGTTAAGTAGAGATGTAATATAGATATATTGATAAATTTGGCTAAGCAATAGTGGATATGGGACCAGTATTACAGAGAATTTGCTGTGTATCAGACACTATCTTAGGCAGTGATACTGGTTATTCTTTTCATTGGGAAAGACAACAAAGAAATATAAAACTTAGATGCTATCAAGATTTAAAAGAGTGTAATAATGATTGAATGGGTAGCTATTGTATTCTGGGGGAGTCAGAGAATTATATTTAAGGAAATGGCATTTAGTGGAGATCGGAGTCACAAAGAGGAGTTACTAATAAGGAAATCAAGGGAAGAGCATTCCAGGCATAAATAATCCTTGAGCAAAGCCCTAGACTGAAAATAATCTTGGGATGCTGGAAGGTGGTGTGTATAAAAGAGGAAGTGGTTTTCAGTTGGCAAGGGAAAGGGTAAGAGTGATTGATAATGAAGCTGTTACTATATGCCCTGTATGTGAGTTACCTCTTTGAGAAGTAGTTAAGAGATTGAAGTAGGTATTGTGAGAACTCTAGCTCAAATAATCAGTGGTTCTATATTATTTAATGTTAAAAATTGATATGCTGTTAACATTAGCATAAAGTTGTGCACATATATACATGTATATATGTTATCTACTTGAAGATAAATTATCCACCTTGAAAATTTAAGTGCTCTTGGAGGTTTTTTTGTTTGTTGTGAACATAACTAGATTTTCAAGAATGAAAAATATCAAAATATAATATTGAAGGAAATACTTCAGTTTATTTTTATGAAGCTAAAACAATAATAGCTCTATAGCTTTGTTATATTTAAAATAATGAAAGGGAACTTCCTTTGAATCCATGATTTTCAAACCTAATAATACTGCTTCCCTTGCAGTCTCTCATAAAAAAAGGGTCATGTTTTATGACCCATCCCTTCCTTGCCACTAGCCCAAACGAAGAGTACTTCTTGATTCTCCTTGCTGCTTACAGACCAGTGAGCTCCTCTGAGGTACTTGCTATTAGATAACTTATGGTCCTCCCACTTTGAGTCATACTGTCCTCTTGAATTGTCTCCTTGATTTGCTGAAAACTGTAACACCTCTTCCTGTCTTCCTCTCCACAAATATTTTCAGTCCATACTCTATTATTGCAATGCTCACTACTTGATTGATTCAGCGTCTTGACTTCTCCATTCCTTGTCCTCACTTATATCAATTACTTACTTCATGTACACATAATAGACTTTGTCATTATCAATAAAAGCCCATACCCCAAAAAGCAGCTTCAAATACCCATTCACTAATCACTGTCATCTTCTTTCTATCTCTTACACTTCATTGCAACAATTACTGGGTTCCTCCAGATTTTCACTGTAATGGTTTTCTTTAGGCCCTCAAATCTCTCATTGTTTGATTGAAATTGACATTGTCTCTTTACTGTCACTACCCAGAACATCCCACTCCTTTGGATCCTTTCCCCATCATCATTCCTGTTAAGGAATACTTCAGCTCTATTTTAAATTCAGCTTTCTGGTACTTCTGTTTCTCTTATCTAAATGAAATTCCAAGGTCATAGCTGACCAGAAAATCCAGCAGAGTCCTTGTGTATTTACTTCATTCTTTAATCACTTATTTATTGCACAAATATTTATTGAGAGTATGTCTACTTATGATATAATATGACCCAAACAGCAAGGAGTCCAGAGTAACTAGAAGGGAATGAACCATTAAAAGAGAATTTGAGGATCAGGTCAGAGGTTATGAGATGGTGGAAAGAGGGGCTAGAGTAAATGGCCCTGGTAAATTCCATAGCATTTAATTTTTTTAAAATGTTTTATTTATTTCTGAGAGAGAGAGAGACAGCATGAACAGGGGAGGGTCAGAGAGAGAGGGAGACACAGAATCCGAAACAGGCTTCAGGCTCTGAGCTAGCTGTCAGCACAGAGCCCAGTGCTGGGCTTGAACCCACCAACCGTGTGATCATGACCTGAGCCAAAGTCGGATGCTTAACTGACTGAGCCACCTAGGCGCCCCAATTCCATTGCATTTAGAATGAGATGGGAGCTCTTGGTGGGTTTTGAGTAGTTTTGTTATAGTGTCTGGCTCCAAGGGAACAAAAGTGAAAGCAGGGAGACTAATTAGGAAATTACTTAAATATTCCAAGTCAGAGATTATGGTATCCATCTTCCTGGTGGAGGTGGTGGAAAATGGTTGGATTTTTTATTTTAGAGGGAGAACTGAATAGGTTTGTTGATGGGTTGGATACGGATGTGAGTGAAAGAGAGAGTCAACAATGGCTCTGTAGTGTTCAGTCAGCAAAACTGGAAGGATAGAAATGCCATTTGTAGAGAAGAAGACTGAAAATGGAGAACTTGTTTGTAGTCTGATCCAGTTAGCACTGTAATGCAGAAGGAAGTACATAGTGTAGATTACAAAGGAATTGACATAAATGCCTATGAGATAGACCAATTGCCTAAATGGGTTATGTGAGCTCGGCATAAATTAACAAGTGAAAATTCAAACTTTGTGACAGTATTGCAGAGAGAACAGAAAGTGGAAGGAACTGAGAGGCTCATGTTCTATGAGTTCTAGCAAAGGGTTGCCACGTGAGAATGCAGGCACTGTGACCGAATCTGTCATTTATTCCAGAGAAGCAGGAAATCTGAGATTTTATGTAAAACATCCTTAATTTTATAACATAGCGTTTGCCAATTTAAATTCATAAAAAGTAAATGCACGAAAAAGAAAATAACCGCAATAATAAAACCTTTGGTCACAAAAGTCTACATGCCGTATTCAGAACATCTCAGGATGTTCCTAAGGTAGGAAACCTTTAAATGAATCCTGGGATCAGAGGGTGCAAACTTGAGTCCCATCATGGCTGCTTATGCTTCTGGCTTACCTTAGGCCAGTCATTTAACTTGACTCTGAGTTTCAGGCAACTTCTCTTATTCTGGAAAGCAAAACAAAAAAATGAATAGATTCTACAGTCTAAGTTTCCTTAAGATTATGGTTCAAGATGTTGACAAATAATCACCCTGTGGATGAAGAAGACTGCCATGTTAATGATAGTACAAGAGCTAAGAGAAGGTGAGAAAGGTTTTTTGGTCTCCCAAGATTGCCAATTAATATATAGATGTTTTATGGGGAGTGAAGTGTGGGGCTTAGTAGATGAATTCAAAGAATCAACCACAACAGAGTACCTCAGTAGTGAGATGTGGACAGCCCAAGAGTTGAATAAAATTCTTGACTTTTAGGAATAGAGAGAGTGCCTGGGGAGAAAAATGGGTGCCTATCATTTGTAAATAAGCTGAAGACAAATATCTGGCTCAAAAAAACCTCCACAGATTATAGAATTATGTATAATGATCCATTCATTATTGGATTACCTGGCAGGAAAAGTGGTATTTCTCAGAGTTATGCTTGGCATTTCCATTCCTGACTTGAGTGATAGCATAAAAAGTCAATGATCCACATGAATGAACTTGCATTATATAAATGTAAGACACTCAGGTTTAAATTCAATGTTTTCATTATTTGTTGTAGACCTTAGGCACTTTTTAAATCATGGAGAGGCAGATTTCTTAGCCATGATTTTGGAATAATAGAAAAATAGTAATTATTATGCTACTATTAACTCTTTAGGGAAAAGCAATAGAGAATTAAATAATTTCCTACTATTTCATCCTCTCCACTTACCCAGTGAGAGTTTTATACTTTTTTGTAACTCAAATTGTTGTTACAGATATACTTGTGAGTTTGGAGAAGATTTGTGGTGGTTCTTTCCCTTTTATTAGCCTGTAAGGATTTTTGTTAAAATGTGACCACAAAGAAATTGTTACTAGCTGCTCTCAGCCTGTATCAAGGGAGATGGGTGTTTGACTAACTAGAGCATGCAGATTTAGTTCTTTAAGAGAGGAACTGACCAAGACAATTTTAGTCATGACTTTTAGTTATAAAAGAGTGTTATATATACTTCTTTCCTTGGCACTGTCACTAGCAATTCTTCCTCTGCCTTTGAAATTCAAGTAATTTCTCCCAGTAGAGGGGATGGGTTTGGGCAGTGCTTTGATTTCTCTCATCACCAGGAACTCCAGTGTAAGTCCTAGAAGATATCAAGAACTCACAGAAAACATATTCCACAAGTTTGAAATTTCATTGTTAAATTTACAATTTAGCAATTGGTTAAAAAAAAATTTTAAGCCCTGTGTGGCTAGAAGTAGCAGACTGTTTTCTTAGTTTTTGACCAAGATGTCTTTAATGCATATGTTTTATTAAGATCTGTGGAATGCTTTTACCTCTGCCAGAGATGAAGTAATAGGGACCAGGGTTAGCCTTCTGGCTTAAACAGCTATAGAAAAGTGAATTATATCAAAGAATGGTTTTCATACTTTGGGGAAAAGGCAAAGGGTAGGGAAATAGACAAGTTAAGATCTACAAGTACCCAAGCTTACTTCCAACAGTTGCCAGGCCATTGTAGAGAAGAGGGAACCTAAGCAGAGCCTAGCAGTCTGGGTGAGTTGAGGGAACAGAGACCAGAGTTCACAGAGTCCACGATCACTAGGATTTATGGATTTAAATATCCAAGAAGAGAGAGAGTCAGAGTCAGACCCAAAAGAGGTATCTCCTTAAATTTTGGCCTCAGTACTGACTGCACATGAATGAGAGATAATTATCCAAAGCAAAGGGAAAAAACAATAAAACAGTTCCCTTTCCCATTAACTGAAAATCTTGTAACACATGGATTATGTGGTAAAATTGTCAGAAAATTGTTCTGTCAATGGGGTTAAGTTCACCCTAGACTACAGCTGTTTTGTATTTGGCTTTAGGAAGCTTAAAAGCAAGCATTGAAAGCTTCCCTCTAATTCCTAGTAACTTAATTGCATACCAGAACAAAGGAGAACACTCTTAAAAGACCATCAAAAATCTAGCAACAATATGAGATACATAATGTCCGACACTCACTCATAAATACCCAGCTAAGCAAAGAAGCACAAAAATGTATCCATATTCAGGAGATAAGTAGAAAAGAAATCAGAACTAAGAAAAAGGATGTAACTAGTAGGCAAGGACGGCAAAATGGTGCTTATAATTATCCTTCATATGTTCAAGGGAATAAAGGAACTATGTGCGTGACTAGGAAAGAAATGGAAGATATAAAAAAAGAGCTGAGAAGTTTTTTATTAAGCATATAAATTTGAAAATTGAAAATCTAGCTTGTGAAAACTGAAATTCAGATGAATGCATGGCTAATATTCTGCAAAAGATACCCTACAGGGTTTACTAGAATATAGGCTCATTCATCTTTTGCTCTCTGGTGGGGAATACCATACTAAGCAGATAGTTACGTACTCACTGTTTCCTGAAGAAATGCTGGAAACACAAAACTAGCCTTGAGTTACTTCTAAGTAAAACAAAGTGTGTATTTGGTTTTCAAATATTTACCTTATTTTAATCATTTGTAGAAAGCATCAAATTCAGATTTTGAGATTGTGATACATTCCTTTTTTTTTTTTTTTTTTTTTTTTTTTTTAAGTTTATTTTGAGGGAGTGAGAGCAGAAGTCAGGGAGAGCCAGAGAGAGGGGGAGAGAGAATCTCAAGGAGCTCCGTGCTGTCAACACAGAGTCCCATGTGGGCTCAGTTCCACAAACTGTGAGATCATAACCTGAGCCAAAGCCAAGAATTAGATGATTAACCATCTGAGCCACCGAGTCACCCCAATGAAACATTTCTACCCTTGAGATTCAACATTGATTTTAGAAATGTATTTTCATTATTTTCTCATAGTCTTCCTATAAGTTCAACCCCTACTTTAGCTTTTCTGTAGTCAAGTTATTGAGAGTAAGGAATAAGTCATTTAATCATGTATCCCCAGAGTAATAATGATACAAAGCAAAGTATATTATATAAGTATATTATATTCAAAGTTGTACTATGAAAGACAACAAGGAAAGCTTTGTAATTATTACTTAAAATATGTAGCAACAGGATTATCTGTTTTCCAGTTCTGGTTTTGCTAGTTCTCTACTTTATCTTTTCCTTATTATCAGAGAAATTTTCCACTTAAAAGTTTTTATTAATTGGCCTTTTATTTAATTATTGACTCAGTACTTTGCAGGAATGGATGTCTCATGTATAACTTTCATTGACATAGGGAAATATGAATAATAACAAACCATAATAAAGCTAGCACTATTGCATCAAGACTTTTTTTTCTGAAATTCTTCATATTTTGAGTGCACTAACAGATGATAAGGCATCTTTTTATAAGGGTAATTCAGGTTTCATTTTTTTAAATGTAGTGTCTGAATAGACATATTCAGGTTTGAGTGCTATATCTGACATTTCAATTCAAAGTTAGGGCCACCAGCATTTACAGCTTCCACTGTTCTATTAAATATTTGTCAGACAGAAAGACAGAGGATTACTTCTTTTCATACACCTAGTACTTTCAGCCCGACACCTCAGAGAAAAAGTTGCCTAGACATCAACACAAATTTCATTTTTTGATTGAAACTCTGATAGCATTATTATTCAGACATTGGCATTAGCACTTCAAGACTAGTGCACATATCATAGAAATACAGTTTTGTTATTTATAAAGTAAGATAGAGGATTTAAGAACTAACATATTGCAAAAATATTTAATTTGCAGTTTTCTTGGTGTGCTTGTAGCATTATTGTTGCCTAGATTTATTTTACTTCAGAGCATAGTTTGTACTTCTCTATATTGAATCATCATTTTACACCCATTTCAGACAGGACAGTTGTATTAATAATCCATTCAGTTTGTTGCCACATGTCAAAGTCTACGAAAATAATGCACACAAAGAAATAACCAGACACAAAATGGAAGAAAGGAAAACCACATTAATCAGAAAACTCCCAAGCAGAGTTGGTAACATGAGGCTATCTGCTTCTAAAGCAACAGAGTAGTATTTTCATAATCATGAGACTTAACCCATTCCATATTCTAATTGATTTTGCAAAAAGATTTGTCAGTATCACATGCAGTCCTGATTTGGTTTTAATTACCATCATGCATTCATCAGAAGTGGTGTTCTAGAAGGTCACTGGATCATTAACATAGAAATTCTTTTTTCCACAAAACTTTTCTAAGAATTTGCATACAATATCAATATCAATATCTTTAACAGTTAAAGGCTTTGTTATTTGACCTTTTGTTTGTCTAAACTCTTTTCACTTTGGTCTATCTCATAACTTCAGAGATGTAAGTCTGAGGATGGTAAGAAATGTTTTGCATCTGTTATATAACAAAGTTAGTGATAACAAAGTTAGTTACCATTTTCCTATTTTGAGAATTATTTTCTGTTTTGTACTTGCACGTTAAGATCACCAGCTCTAGATTTATACCTTTATGTAATTGAGTAAATACAATGATTTGACATAAGGAAATAAAAAGGAGATTAAAAACACATTTTTCTATTTTCTTCCTATCTTACAAGGTGATTTTATGAAAAATGCAATTTCTCTGGGTCTTGAAATGAACTAGGAAAAGTCTTCTTCACATGTTGGATATTCCCCAGATCTGGAAATGAGGAGAGGGCATTGGGAAAAGGTTCGACAAAACTCCAAAAATTAAGTAGAACCCTTAAAATGGGGAAATGTGATCTTAAAATTTTGGACAGAAATATGAAATTTGTGAAAGTAAAGAATTGAATAATTTACAAATGAGTTACAACTCAAACTACTTTAAAAGACGTGATAGTCGATTTTATGCTCCTTAGAAAGGCTGGAATCTAAGTTAACCAAAACTGTGCATGCACACTTTTGAATTAAGGGGTACTTTGGTTTTCTAGGGAGAAGAGTAATTAATGGCTTTCTATTCATG
This sequence comes from Hyaena hyaena, assembly GCF_003009895.1. Taxonomy (NCBI): domain Eukaryota; kingdom Metazoa; phylum Chordata; class Mammalia; order Carnivora; family Hyaenidae; genus Hyaena; species Hyaena hyaena. The sequence continues at coordinate 302,844 of NW_024081583.1, forward strand.
GCATCTCTGTATGAGAAGAAAAACTGTCTTTAAGTGTTATGGTCAACGATGTATCACTTCATTATCTTTCCTCAGCCCGTACTCTCTCTCACTGGTATTTGTTCAGGTATAATGTGGAAAAATGCATAGACAAAGTTATTAAGATAGTATTTGTTGAACACTTAACTATCTGCAAGGTACTGGGATGGACCTGGGTGATTAAACAATAAACAGGATACAAGTTTTGTCCTCACAGAGATTGCAGTAAGTAAAAATATAAGACAGGTAAATATTAGACTTGAATATGGTAACTGTCATTCATCAGTGCATCTTTAGCACGGTTTCTAATGCTTTCACTGTTGCTGTATTTCCTTTGGTACCCAGTACACTATATTAAATCAAATGTGCTTTCAATAAGCAAAGCCTGAATGAATAAAACTGTGGATATGAGTACTACAAACTATTCCAGGAAAACTACTTTATGAGTCTCAAGCTATTCGCTCAATGAACCTCAATAAAAATGAATTAAGATCAGTGATAACACCAAATCTCAGACCTTCCCATCATAAAAATCCTTGCAATTTAATGCATAATCACTTACCATTAACATTTCATTTCCTTATCTTTTGCCTGTGTTGTATTATAGGTAGTAATTAGAATTGATTTTTATAGTATAATTTCACAAGATACCAAAATAAGTACTCTGCTAAAGGCTAGAAAAAGATTTATGATATACTTTCAAATGTTAACTCTACAATTCTATTAAAGAAAATCAACAAATATTTAATAAGCCCATGTAGTAAGGTGCTCATCTATGCAATGTTCTATCAATGTTTATAGGCAGGTTTTTTAAAAGACAACTTTAGTAAGTACTATCTCCAAATGACTTTTCTACTTCTCTAGAATCATTAAAGCATTATTTTCAATTTCAGCCTGGTAATTTTTCTGTAGAATGTGAAATTCTTGCTGTCACCTATTGCTGTATAAAATGTAAAATATATGATTATAATTGTCAGGTCTGAATATGGAAAATTTAGCTGAGCATTAGAAAATTAGTTTGATTAAAGCAAAGCTAGAAATTCATATGGACTATGAGTGTGAAATAACTTGGTGAAATGTGTAGAAATTGTTGTAAGACCAATGATTAATGGCTATATGTTGGAGCGAAGCCATTAAAACTGCTTTCTCCTAGTCAATTTTGACAATATCCGGTCATTCCTAAATGTCATGAATTTTAGCAGGAGGACTACGTTGTTCACCTACTAAGTTTTGACTGCAACTGCTTAATTTATTTTCCATTCCATGGTCAGTAGATTGGTGGTTTTTGAATTACAAAATACATAGAATCATTATCTTGGAGTAATTGTCAGATGGAAAAGGAAGCCTCTTATGTCAGCAAAATTGATTACTTAAGATGGGACCGAAGTTCCACCTACTTAATTTTATCTAAAATCCAGAAATCAGTGGTTTGCTTTTAAAATTTGGAGATTGAAAGAATCAGAAAAATCAGCATGCCAGTCACCGCTAATATTTTGTTAAATGGAAAAGAAAAGATGTAAAATTAACCCAGTCTCTTCCAAATAAGGTTTTAAAAAGCATTGTTCATTAGCCCTGAAATATTTAGGAGTTGTGTTTTGCTCTTTTAGGACATAATTGCCATACATAATAAATATACTCAGTGCACTATCAGTATTTCCCCCAAATAATTTAATTTTTTGCAATGTATACTTATAAGATTAGTTTATAATCTGTTTTCTGGTAGGTACTTTGTGTCCTATGATTATAAATCTCTTTCTGTCTAACTTACAGTCTTTCATATCCTTGATGATATTCTGCTGTTGAACATATCTCATGAAAAAGATTCTTTTAAAGCATAGCTGGAAGGTTATAAAGGTGAAAATATATACATCACAAAGTCCATGCCAATAGAATTTTCAGTATAGAAAAATAGTGATCAGCTCAAGCTAGTTTCATTTTGTTCTTCCTAAACATGACAAATCCTGCCACAACTAACCAAGGTCACAATAATGTGCCTTCATCTGAATAACAGTGAAGGAAGGTGAATGGTTAGTTTCATGGAACTGATAAATAATTCATAATAATATGATTGGTATAATGTTGCTGAATGTAGTTCCTAAAGTGCCATTCATATTTTCTTGAAATTATTCAATAATTCCATTAATATTATAGCATACTGCTTTGACCTTGAGTTGCAATTTTCTTACAGATGAATCAAAACCCTGAGCTCTGATGTGAATTTATTTTACTAACCCTCTCAATAACTATAAAATCAACTTAAAAACATTTAACAAATGGAAACCATGGTACAGACTCAAACCTTAGTTAAAAGCCAGTAGAAGATGTCAAAAACAGAATAACACCTTTTGCAATAAGTTCTGATTGCTTATTAGCTGAATATATCACACCTTAGATTGGGTGAAATTTAATAAAATGAGTCCTCTTACCCTTGGTGTGCAAATAAAGTAGCTGGGTGACAGGGACAGGAGGCTCTGATTTGTAGTATTTGCTGATTTTCTGTGGTGCAAATGTTTCCATAAGGGCTGATTTTAAACTCTCAGCATGATGACACAGAACCTGTAGTTAACAGGAGACATGCACAATTGATTCTTAACAGTGGAGCCAGTAAGAGCCTCCTACTGGACAAAAATAAATAAATAAAATGGATGGTTGATCTTCTGCCTATAATTCTGATAGGTTCTGCACAATGGAAATCTCAAGACCAACATTTCTCAAACTTTAATATGCAAACAAATCACCCAAGTAGCTTTTATTTAAAATAGAGAAACTTATTCTGCAGGTTTGGGATAGGGCCTAAGATTCTACACTTTGAACAAGTCTCTAGCTGATGATGAAACTTGCGCTTCCGTAGGTGGTACATACTTGGAGTAGTAAGAGTATACAACACTGGTTCCAAAACTTTCAGCATGGATCAGGATCACCAGGTGACAGGGTTTAAACAAATTTCCCTGGCCCCAGTTTCTGACTCTGTATATGCATGGCGGGAGGGAGGTGGATAATAATCAGCATTTCTGACAACCCCCAAGATGATACTGCTGATGCGGTTCTGGGGACCCAATCTTGACAACCAGTGACCCAGAGAGCTCTCAGAACCCTGAAGAATTTTGTCTTATCTTTAGGAGTATCTAGAAAGAGAACAGTTTCATATTACTGTTTCAGATCTGTTGGTTCTTTCTTTTTATCTCATCCTCCAATTGCCAGCCTGGCCTGACTATGCATGGGTTTAGAGCCTTATGCTATGTTCTGTGGAGAGCTACAGTGGGATTTAAAGAAGTTTGTCTTTGCCTTTGGGAACTGGGCGATTTATAATAGGATACAAGCCAGAAATAAATGACAGCGATATGAAAGGTACATAAAAAACTGTATCCACACTACAGTGTGATTATGTAGGATTAAGTACAAGGAGATAAGGGAAAAGACGAAGAAAGGTGTTGATTTATGTTTCCTAGTGATATGGTTCAAATCAGCCAGATGTGTCGAAAAACATGGTGTGGGACATATGGGTCAGAACATGGAGTCCCAGAGGAAAGATGCAAAATTTGTTGCAGAAATTTTCAGTGATGGTTGCCTCTTAGAACTGGGATGTCATTATTACAAGTTTGAAGACTTTTCAGATCATAAAGACCCATGGTAGGCATGTTGTTGATGAGAAAAAGAGAGGCATTGTGAGACCTTATGTTAGTCTAATGTTAAAAGCTCTCAGAATTGTTAATTATATAGTATCTAATCTTTTTCGTAGTAAAATGAGGACTAATGTGGAAATGTATGAACATCATCTAGATGAGAAAAGGCTATCCAGTCACCGTCAGAGACTCAAAGGTAAACAGGGCAATGAGAATGGTTTGGTGGGTTGGAGGAGGAGAGTAGAGTTTCAGATAATGTTCCAGTAGGAGATTGTTGGTATTTGGAATTTGGAGGTGGGCTAACTAGAATCAGGGCATGTGATTAGTTTAGGGAACATACTGTTATGCCCAGATGGCAATCTTCCCAAAAATCCCAAGACAACCAAGGAGTCCAAGTCACGTATGCAAAAGCAAAGGGCTTTATTACGGGCTTAAGCTCAGGTTCAAGCTTGGGCTCACAGACTTCACCAGTGCCGTGGATCCGTGCTGAGAGTCCCGAACAAGGGCAGAGTAGAGTTTTTATGGGGTTTGTGACAGGGGAGTTACAGAAGTTGTGACGTGGGACCAGTGATCCAATCATAATTATACAACATCATTGACAGCGGGTTTGACCATACACATTGTATAGTCTTCGTTACTTTTGGCGGGATCCAATTACAACATTTAGAGTACCTTTAAATTTAACCAATCACAGAGCAAGCCTAGGGTCTTACTCGGTGACTAAAGGTTAACTTTAACATTAGATAACAGGGTCCTATCTATAGTTTCTATCTCCAGGCCTCTCCCTTAACAATGTGGAGGGTGGTCGCTGGCCTTTCCTGATTGGGTGCTGCAAGGGTGGTTTCTCCTGCCTTGGGCAATGTGTAACTGCCTGATAGTTTCGGGGAAGCTGAAACTCAGGCCTTCTAGTTCAGAGGGGAAACTTAAAGCCTGTCAAGGAGTCAGTTTGGTTTAGACCTTTAGACTTGTGGCCTTACAATACTAATTTTCTTTGGTTGGACAAAACCAGGAATACCAATAGTCGTTGACCAGTTCAAGATTTTTCTGGGCTGATTGCTACAGAGACTGTGAGTCAGAGTTCTTGTGTCATTATTGCCTGTATATTCAGCCTCTCTGTACACACTTTCATCCTTGCTGGAGGCCGGCTCCGACAGGTCCAGGGGTCCCTGAAGGATGGACGGTGTCGGCGAGAGAGAGAGTGAGAGAGCCCCGAGATTCTTTCTCTTCACCAGGCAGGCATCTCTGCTCTGACTGGGGCTCGACTTTATTTTATCGTTAAGTATTTGAGGGATGGCACAGAAGTGACATTTGCCTTAGACAGTGATTTCTGATAACAAATTTCTTTGATATGTAAGGATTTCCCAAAACATAGATTTGTAGAAGACTTAAGCATAAAGTTTACAATAGTGATTGAGGTAGGGGATTTAGATGCTTATCCTATGGGGGAGGAAGGCGTCTTTAGCATACCAAAGTTTTTACCATAAAAAGGGTGAAGTTACTTCTCTGTGGGCAGAGGTCAATAGCTTGTTTATTTAAGGTGGAAGTATCAGGAAAAACAAGCCTTTCAGGGAACACATTTGCTCTCATAATCACAAAAGAAGAAGTTCCTCAATAAGTTCCTTCACAGGGAGTAATCAGCATATAGAAGGCCAGAAAATGCTCCAGGCAGAAACAAATGGGTGGTGGTGGATATTTGCCCTTAACTCTAAATTAGGCTCTTTGTCTCAGGGCCAGACTCAAGCCCCTTTTATTACGTAAGTCTTGGATCTGCAAGGCCCTTAGGAAGAGCCTTTTAGCAATCATCCACAATGTTTTCATCTGAAATCTCTTTGGAAAAGGTAGGGACTTGCTTTTCCTTATGAGCAATCTGTGTGGGGAATATCGTTCTGATCTGGAATATTGTGAGGCCTGGTCAATACCAGCAGCCTCATTTCCAACATGAGCCAGTAGTAGCAGAAGGAGATACCAGTTTTCATTTCTCATGGCAGTTGCTATGCAAACACTACCATACCCTTGCTGTGACTGTCATCCAGCGAGGCCAGTGCGGCTCCCAGCACATCCTTTTACTGGCAAGCAGCTGATCAATTCAGGGATAGCTGGAGATCCAGATCTTCACTGCACAGGGATTGTTCAATTGTCTCCATACTCAACTATACCATAAGAAGTTTTTGATCTTTTTGTTACTGTAATATCATGAAGATTATTGAGGAGAATAGCTACACAAAAGCTTTTAGACTAGATAGAATATAATGCATCAACTTCACAACCACTATGACAAAAATGATAACAATGACCAGTACCTATAAAATGCTTCAGAGCCAATCTGAACTATAAGAACAAATACTGTAGATTTTGGGCATCAACCTTAGATCTATGTAATACAGTTTCTTGCTTAGGCTAGTATAGTGTCTGTTCTACTTAGCTTGTTCATTGATGGAAGTACAGCAAGAAGGACTTGCAGTAACACAGACGCCGCCATGATGAAAGGAAAAAAAGAATCTAGAACAATCCAATCATGTGTCATTACTTGGGTCAACTTGTTGAGACTGATCCGTATTCTCTCCAGATGAAGAGGGTATCATTAATAACTCTGAGTTAGTGGTTAACTCTTTAATTTTAAATAGCTTTATTGAGGTATAACTTAAATACCACAAAATTCACCAGCCTTAAGTGTGCCATTCAATGACTTATAATAAATTTAGAGTTTTGTACCCATCACCACAATCCAATTTTATGTATTTATTTCTTTGAGGTATAGTTGATACATTAAAGCATACAAAATGAAGAGTTGATATAAGTGTACACTATAGAAGGATTTGCCCCATCCAATTAATTAATGCCTTCATCACCTCATGTTTGTCTTTTTTCTCCTTCCTCCCTCTCTCTCTTTCTCTTTTATCTTTCTATCTTCTTTTCTTCCCTCCCTCCTTCCCTCTCCCCCCTCTCTCTCTTTCTCTTTCTTTCTTTCTTAATTTCTTTCTTCCTGCCTTCCTTTCTTTTTTCTCAGTAAGAATATTTAAGCTGTATTCTCTTAGCAAGTTTCAAAATCATATAATACAGTGTCATCAACTACAGTCATGTACATTAGATCCTCGGACTTTATGCATCTTAACACTGAAAGTTTGTATTCTTTGGGCAATCATTCTGTTTCCTCCCCCACTCCATTGCCCCTGGCAACAACTTTTCTACTTTGTATGGGCTCAACTTTTTCACATATAAGTGATTTCATGCAGTTTTGTCTTTCTATTTCTGACTTATTACATGTAGCATATTGCCCTCGTTTCATCCATATTGTCACAAATGGCAGTATTCTCTTCTTAAGGCTGAATAATATTCCAGTGTGTATATATACATTTTCTTTATTCATTCTTTATTGACAGACACTTCGATCGTTTTCATACCTTGTCTGTTTGAGTAATGTTGTAGTGAGCACGAAAGTATAGATACCTCTTTGAGATAATGATTTTATTTCCTTTGGCTATAAAGGACTGCTGCATCAGTCCCACTCCTGGGTACATAGCCAAAGGAAATAAAACAGTGGTAGTTTTATCTTTATTTTATTGAGAAAGCTCCATACTGATTTCTATAGTGGCTTGCTAGTTTACATTCTCACCAACAATGTAAAAGGATTTCCTTTTTTCCATATCCTCACTAGCACTGGCTATCTCTAATCTTTTTTAGTGTTAGCCATTCTAATAGGTCTGAGGTGACATCTTACTGTGGTCCTGATTTGCATTTTCCTGATGGTTGGTCATGTTGAGCACATTTTCACTTACCTGTTAGTCCTTTGTAGCTCTTTGTTGAAAATAATGTCTATTCAGATCCTTTGCCATTTTTAAAGTAGTTAATTTGATTTTTTTTTTTTTTTTTGGCTGTTGAGTTGTATTCCTTGTATGTTTGGGATATTAACCCTTTATCAGATATGTGGCTTGCAAATATTTTATCCCATTCCGTAGGTTGCCTTTTCATTTTGTTGATCGTTTCCTTTGCTGTGCAGAGGCTTTGAGTTTGCTGTAGTCCCACTTGTTTATTTTCTGCTTTTGTTATCTTTGTTTTAGGTGTCAAATAAAAATAAATAATTGTTAAGGATAATGTCAAGGAGTTTACTTGCCCTCTGTGTTTCCTTCTAGGAGTTTTAGAGTTTCGGTCTTAAATTCATGTCTTTAATCCACTTTGAGTTGATGTTTGTGGCTGGTGTTAAGAAGGGCTTCAGTTTCATCCTTCACATTTGGCTCTCCAGGTTCTCAACATCATTTGTTGACTAGCCAGTGATTTCCCCATTGCATACTCTCAGCTCCTTTATTACAAGGTAATTGACCAAGTATTTATGAGTCTGTTCTTAGGGTCTCTATTCCATTCCAGTCATCTGTGTATCTGTTTTCCCCCCAAGTTTATTGGAGAGAGATCGTGCAGAAGAGGGGCAGAAAGAGAGGGAAAGAGAATCCCAAGCAGACTCAGTGCAGAGCCTAACATGGGGCTCCATCTCACAAATCATGAGATCATGACCTGAGCTGAAATCAAGAGTTGGACACTTAACCAACTGCACCACCTAGGTGCCACTGTGTCTGTTTTTATGCTGATTCCATACCATTTAGATAACATTCTAATGTAGTTTGAAATCAGAAGGGTTATACTTCCAGCTTTGTTCTTTCTCAAGATTTTTTTGGCATTTTAGGGTCTTTAGTGGTTTCATAAAATTTTAGGATCAGTTTTTCTATAACTGTGAGAAATGTCACTAGAACTTTTTGAAGAGATTATACTGATCTGTAGGTCACTTTCGATATTCTGGATATTTTGCAATATTCTTCCAGTTCCTCAATATGTGCTATCTGGCCGTTTATTTGTGCCATCTTCAATTCCTTAAAAGTTAGCAATGTGAAGATCTTTCAGTTCCTTGTTTAAATTTATTCCTAGGTATTATATTCCTTTTGATGCCTTTAAAATGAGATTTTCTTATTTTCCCTTTATGGGGGTTTGTTGGTGTACAGAAAAACAACTGATTTTTGTATATAGGTATCTTGAGAATTTATTAAATTAGTGTATTTTAACAGATCTTTTGTTAACATATTTAGGGTTTATTATATTTAATATGTCATCTGCAAAGAGAGACGATTTGACTTCTTTCTGATCTGAATATCTCTTATTTTTATTTCTTGACTATTTTCTCTGGCTGTGATTCCCAGTAGTGTGTTGAATAAAAGTAGTGAGAGTTGGCATCCTTGTCTTGGAAAGCTTTTAGCTTTTCACTGTTGAGTATGATGTTAGCTCTGTGGGTTTGTCATATATGATTTTTGTTATGTTGAAATATTTTCCCTCTATACTCAGTTTGTTGGGAATATGTATCATGAAAAATTATTACATTTTGTCAAGTGCTTTCTCTGTATCCATTGAGATGGTCATATGATTCTTTCCTTTATTTTGTTAATGTGGTACATGACCATGACATTCATTATCTTGCAGATGTTGGACCATTCTTCCTTCCTTGGAATAAATGTCACTTGATCATGATGTACAATCATTCTAATGTATTAGTGAATTTAGTTTGCTAATACTTTAAGGATTTTTACACCTATAGGAATGTTGGTCTGTCTTCTTCTTTTGTTATAGTGTCCTGGTCTGGCTTTGGTGTCAGGGTAATCCCGGCCTCATAAAATTCGGAAATAGTCTCTCCTCTTCTTTTTGTTTTTGTTTTTAAGTTTGAAAATAATTGGAATGTTTTCTTTTTTAAATGTTTAGTAAAATTCACCAGGGAGTCTATCTGATCTTGAACTTTTCTTCAGTGGAAGGTTTTTGATTACTGATTCTAATCTTTACTAATAATCCTCCGTTCAGATTTTCCTTTTCATTATTCCTATTCATTATTCAGTGTAGGTAGGTTTTATGTTTCTAGGAATTTATCCATTTTCTTCAAGTTGTCCAATTTGTTGGCATATAATTGTCCATAGTTCTGTCTTAGGATCTTTTGTATTTGTATGGTATCAATTGTAACATCTCCTCTTTCATTTATAATCTTTAGTCTTCTCTCTCTTTCTTGGCAAGTCTAGCTAAAGGTTTTAGCTATTTATCTTTTCCAAAAAAATCAGCTCTTTCATTAATGACCTTCTTTGTTTCTTATTATAGTTTTTGGCTTAAAGACTATTTTGTCTAATATACCTACCCATGCTTTCTTTTGGTTTCCATTTTCCTGGAATATCTTTTTCTATTTCTTCATTTCCAATCTGTGTGTTTCCTTAAAGCTTAAATGAGTTTTGTGTGGCAGCATTTAGTTGGGTCTTGGTTTTTTTTTAAATCCATTCAGCCAGTCTGTCTTTTTGGAGAAAGTAGTCTCATAAAATTTAAATTGATAATTGATAGGTATGGACTTACTATTTCCTTTGTCTTGGTAAAGGAAAGGGTAGAGTGGCAGCAGTTAGGTATTGCAATAGTGAAAAGTACTATGAGAGGTATCAAGTACTAGATTCGCATAAAATGTTTGGAGTACATATTTGGCTTCCACGAGTTGGTCCTAGTTGGAATCAAGGGCCAGAAATAGGAAAGCTGGAAGATATTAATAAAGTCATGGATATTCTATGGTGACTGCGACAGAGGTGGTGGTTTGCTTCCCAAGCTGATTGTTGTACAGATTGTGAATCAGAATTCATTGGTCATATATTGTCTAGCCAATACTCACTGATATATTCTATCTTTCACTAAATTATTAAAATGAAATTTAAAACATAAAATTTTTAAAGCAAAACGTGAATGAGTTGGGATGCCTCTTTAATAACTCATGGCAAATATAAATATATTGTACCTAATAAACTACATTTGTTTGTTCCATTTTTACCCTAAACTGCATAACTTCTTAAGTGCCAAAAGTTACAGGGGTTTAACGATGTAAATTTTAATTGCAATATTAAAATAAGAAAGCAGAATAGTAATTTCAGTCCAACCTCTTCACTGCCTAGTATGTATGAAGCAGGTCCCTTGGAAGAAAGCTCCCAGAGAACTCTTCAGTTAGCCTTGTGTTAGAACGCCAACACCAAGTTTAAAACCACTGCACGCTATGAGTAGGGTTAAAGGGCAAGGTTTGTCTTTTTTTCCACTGTCATTTGTATCCTAAGAAAGTTTTAACGTTTTCTTTTAAAGTGCGTGTTTTCTGCTTCAGAAACACCTGGGGAAAGGCTGTCAAATATCTACATTTCTAAGGCCCACAGGTAGGAGCTTTTAAGGAATTCAAATGTTAAAGTCTTTAAAGCCTCAAGCTTAGAATAAAATGATTGGCCCAAAAGGTATTTCAGGTTTCACAGGATGAGTAGCTTTCTCTGTTTATTCCTTTTATAATTACTAGCATAAAAACAAAGACAGAAGTAACAATTTTATACAATTATGTTACAAAATACACCATGATTTAGAAGAGTTAGTGGGGGACAAAAATCTTAAAATAACTCAGGAGAATTATTTTTGAAATTGAATTATTACAATTTATTTCATGTTTACTTGATGAAAATAAAAAGTCTCATGAATCATTTTGATTTGTGTTATCTCGAGGAAACATATGTTTGTGTATACCTGTGTACTTACAAAGTATACTCCTTTTCCAGCAATAGTTTTAAGTTTCAATCTTTGTCTTTTTACCACCTTTGTTTAAAACCAATAACAAAGTAAATATTTACTTCTTTCATTTTTATTTTTGTATCTCTTCTTTAGTTTCATTCTTTTATGTGGTAATTGAAGGAATTTGCTAATTCCAAACTATATGGAATGGTAGAATTTCAAAGAAGCTTGGGATTATTGCTCTTTAGAAATACACTTGTAGCAATAATTTGTGACCTGTGTTCAAAGAATTGTCCCCAGTGTTGCTTAAATATTATCTCTTGCTCCTAATTATTCTGTGACAAAATTTATTCAATTCCCCAAATTGTTGTCACTTGAAAGGAACACTTTTGGAAAGCTAATTAGGGGTGTTTTCATAGTCTTCTGTCCCTTCCCAAAAGATACATTGAACTAGGAAGAAAATATACAATGTACTTGGATTTTGAACTTAAAAATTAAGACACGAATAAAGAGTTTTTAACAGTTTAATACCCCTCCTTCCCAAATATTGTATCACTGGTCTGTAAAGCTCTGGCTAAAATTAAAGATCATTGTCTTTGTTCTGTGCTATTGATAAATACTATATACCAAGGAATTGGAAACTCTGGCCCGTGGGTCAAATCCAACCCACCACTTGTCTTTTTAAATACAGTTTTATTGGAACATAATCATAGCCCTTCATTTATGTATTACCTATGACTGACTGCATTCAAGCTATAACTCCAGAGTTGAGTAGTTGTAAGAGAGATAAAATAGCTCACAAAATTAAAAATAAAATCCTGCCTGGCTCTTCAGAGAAAAATTTGCTACAACTTTTTTTCAGTAATTAACTTTTTAATTCAGAGAAAATGGGTGATGGGCATGGAGGAGGGCACTTGTTGGGATGAGCACTGGGTGTTACATGGAAACCAAGTTGACAATAAACTATAAAAAACAAAAATAGTATGTCCTGAATTAAAGGCAGGAAAGGACTATTCTCTAATTATTCTTGACTTCTATTTCTGATTCGCTAGGTGGGTATTTTTCATTTACCCCTCCAACCTTACTTCTTGAATCAACTCTCTCCAGAAGTCTTTGTAAATGTCTCCAAATGGTATGAATCACTCCTCTTTGTTGCCTTCATTTTTGGCACATGCTTGCACTGCTGCTGTTCTCACTATGAAGTTTAATTACATCCTGCTGGTCTGTGTTCCCCACTCTCCTGGGACCTCCGTGAGGACATGGACAAGATTAGTACTGTGTTCAGTGAGTGCTTATTGAATTACATTTGAATTAGAATAGTACTGTAAGGATTGCTCTCTAGATTTGCCAGGTGTAGATTCACAGCATGTATAAGGCAAAATAGGTGAAACAACAAGTGATGTGGAAGCAGAGGGTCAGATTGTTTCTGTAATATTACACGGAAATTGCGACTGGAAAAGACTATTAATAAGAATTTCATTTTTTAAAACTATTCAGCTTCCTTAATTTTAGAATTGATTAAGCTAAGGAAAGAGGGAGGCGTGGGTGGAGTGGGCGGGAAGGAGGTGTTGGAAGATGAATGCTAAATGATAAATGTTTGTGTGGCAGACGTTAAAAATACTCTTTGAAAACATTAAAATAATTTTATTTTCATTTCCACAGATACGTTTTATAGACGTACACGCCTGTGTATATAAATACACAGACACAGGCAATTGCAAACCTTAGATTGAATTCAGATAAATGAAGTCCCATTAAATTATCTTTGAGTAGCAGTCTTGTCAAATTTGAAGAAATGCTTAGTGATTCATAGAGGGGGAAAAAGGCGGAATTGTCAAAACCTGCGTCTTGGTGGGCTACTTAGTAAGTTTTTTCTTAGAACTTCAAGAAAAAGTCATTAATCACAGCATCTCGTCCTTATCATGAATTTAGAATAAAGCAGCAATGTGTTCTTTCTCTTAGGCTAATAACAGTTTAGCACTTTGTGCAGGCCTGACACACAGTGGGTACTCATAAACGCTTGGTTCACGCATTGTACAACTAGATCAGCTGAACCTTATTCTACCTCAAATATACTGTGAATCGAGGTCAGGCTGAAGGGAGTTAAGGAAGCTCTCTCTCCCTCCTTCCTCCCTTTCTGTCCTATCTTTTCTCTCTAATGCTTTTATCCTCATGCACATTTCCTTAAAGGTGGGAAATGTGGCTACCAGGTGGCCATAAAGAACCATTGGCTTCAATCATCCTCACATCTAGGAATCCAGCCAAAAGAAACTGCTATTTTTCTGCTAGTCCCAGGGAGATGTAGATTGTCCTACTTAGAAACAAATGCCAGAGGATTATGAATATTCTTGGTCATATATGAGGAACTAAGGGGCAAGGTTAAATTAAAACTAGGTAAAACCTGATATATTAATAATTGCAGCGGGACGATTAAGACATCCAACAAATCAAAGAAAAATATTCAGTGTAAAACCCATGGCTGTTCATAATGTCATCTCTAAAAAAAGGTTGGAATCACTCCTTCCAATATCCTTAGCTTCCCTTAATAACTACTTATTGCTACAAAACCATTTTAAATCTGTTTCTAGGTTTTAACTCCGCTTGAGGTTATAAATTGGATATACGAAGGTTTTTTCTTTGAGGTTACAATCAATGATGTCAAAACAATATAGACTTTGGAGGCAAGGAAATCTTTATTCAAAATCATGATCTACTTTTTCTTAGCAACATGATTTAATTTTCTCATCTGTAAAACTGGGTTTAATGAGACCTATTGCTAGTTTTGTGATATCCGAAATGGAAAAGGAACTCTCATCTTTGCATTTATTACAACTAAGAGCTATTCTTTGTGTATATTTTTACTTTTAGATTGTAAGCATCTATTCCTTCCAGTGGTTTCTATTCCTTCCAGTGCATTATCTAGTGTCTGGCATGAATGACATGAGAAATAAATGATGGGTATTCTTCACCTTGTTTTGACTTCCTGAAGGTTGTTTTTGGATACAGAAGCATAACTGTCTGCAATGCCATCCAATACATAGAGCTGCCAGTCTTCTGATCATATATATTAGCCTTCTGCCTCAAGAAAAAAAAAATTGTACATACAATATGCAGTTAATAGATGTTAGTGGAATAAATGTATAAAGGGAGGATACTGGCATCTCACTTAAAGTTTTAATGTTTATTTTTGAGAGAGAGAGGAGAGGGCAGAGAGAGAGGGAGGGAGGAGAATCCAAAGCAGGCTCTTCACTGAACGACTAGACCCCACAAGCTGTGAAATTATGACCTGAGCCGAAATCAAAAGTCGGAGGCTTATGTGAATGAGCCACCCAGGTGCCCGAGTATCTCACTTTTAAAAGTAACTGAAACCCAGAACTATTAAGTAATACTTGGGAATACTAAGTAACTATCTAATGATTACCCATGAAACTAGTTTATTTTTTGGGTGGGGTTCAGACATTATTTATTTCTGCAATCACATGCTTCAAACACATTCTAGTAGAACTCCCTTTCTCATCCATTGATAATACCTGAGGCAGATCCCGTCTGCCCTAGGTCTCTTAACTCAAGTTCACTCTAGTCTAATCAGTGTTCCTTCTAAATCAGTGCTCATGGTCTCTCTTCTTCCCAATGCTACCCAGGCCCCAGCTGAGAAACCTGAAATATGGAAAAGGCATTCATTCTCTCTCTCTCTCTCTCTCTCTGCCTCTCTCTCTCTCTCTCTCTCTTTCTTATCCCTTTCCTCTGGTTTCTCCATTGTTGGGGCAAAAAGGATGAATTAGAGAAAAAGGGCAAAAACCATTAGTTTGATTATCACTGTTAGTTGTTCTCTGTGTCCTCTGTGTAGTAAATAATCAAATGCTGTCTTTCTCTTGACCGTATGTGCGTTTTGGGGATGGAGGAGGATGTCTTTCCTATGCATGTGTCTCACAGCAAATTGCTTCTTTGGCTTGATATTTTCTGATAGGCCCTCTTGCTGTGGGTGCAGGAAGGATGACTCACATCTGGTTACTGTCAGTAGTTCATTTTACCCACCAATAGGTGACTCACCCTTTGAAAAGAATGTGCATTCCACTGTTTTGGGATGGAACGTTCTAAATATATCTGTTAGATCTGTATGCTCTAGTGTGTCATTCAAAGCTACTGTTTCCCCATTGATTTTGTGTCTGATCTAACTATAGACGTAAGTGGGGTGTTAAAATCTCCTGTTACTGTATTGTCATTTTTTTTTCCATTATGTCTGTTAATAATTGCCTTATGTGTTTAGGTGTTTACATGTTAGGTACATAAATATTTACAGTTGCTACATTCTCTTGTTGGATCATTAACTTTATCATTATATAGTGTCCTCCTTCATTTCTTTTTATCATCTTTGTTTATTTTAAAGTCCAAACTTTAAACTCCTTGGTGGCTAAACCTCCATGCTGTCTCTGCCTACTTCACTGTTCTCTTCTTAGCTTGGGAACATGCACAGGTTGGCAAGGCCACCACATAAGCGAAATTTTATTGGACAAATGAGATCTTCATATCCCTTTCTGTGGAACACCCTTTTGTGAGGTGATTCCCTTGGCGCTTGATCTTTGGGAGAGCGGAAGCCCTCTCCATCCCAAAGTAATCTCTCACCAAGTACATTACACTCCTGAGAATGCTCCCAATTTCCTTTCATAGTGCTGCTTACATAGACTGGAGCAGTGTAGCCTACGGATGCCAACGAGGCTGTGTCTGCCAGGTTCACACATTTTGTGGACATGGACCTGGAAGCTCTTTAAAGTTCTGTAGAGTGTGGGCACATCTAAAATTTGTATCTTTGACACTTTATTCTTTAAGACCACAGGAAAATTTCCTTTTGACAGTCTGTTACAGACTATGACAGCCTTCTTTAAATACTATTAGTCCATTCTTACTGAAATAATTGGCTGTTTTAAAATAAACATAGAATTACCAGAGTAAATCAAGTAAGACTGGTAAAGAAACATTCAAAATGCCAATATCTTACTGACTTGAATGTTGTATCCCAAACCTTGTACGTGTTTTCTTACTCATTGTAACCAAATTTCACAGAATGCTGCATAACATCTGGGGTCTGCCAAAAACTAGTGGCTTCTAATTTTGCAAAGTAAATTGTACTCTCCGGGCCTTTGTTTCTTGCGTGATCATTGATTATATCTGTCCTAGCTATCTCACAATGAAGTTCAGTGAATAAATGAACATTAGCAAGGCCTGGTTTCACATCTGTTCTATGATTTGAATGGGGATTTGGGTTTTCTCACCAGTCTGAAGAATGGTTACAAGGAATATTGCATTTTATACTTTAATTATAGTGATACCGTATGCAGTGAGAAGAGCATATTTTCTGATAAGTGTAAAGAAATAAATTTGTTTCCCTGGGGTTGTATATACACTGGACTCCATTATATGGACACTAGTTCAGTATAAGCCAAAATGGTAGCAAAGTGCTATACAAGAAATTCGTGTCCCTGGTTAGCTCATACCAGTTAATGGAACATGGACATTATAATGCAAATTATAAGAAATCATATTATGGAGAGAATACTTTCATAATTGCAAGATAGTAGACAAGAGTATTCAGTTCAATAGCCATAAAAAGGACAATCTCATCTTAATATGTATGATGCTCATTGCTCTCAGATCTTCTTCACCTGCCATTTCATTTCCCAGAGGAAACATTGTCTTTTTTTTTTTTTTTTTTTTAAATCTAAAGCATGTTTAACCCAGTATCTTATGTAGACCAGTATCATGGCATATTAGGGAAGTAAAAGTCATTTGTAAAAGCAGAAGTGTCTCACACATGCTTATAAAATATTTGTTTTTAAACTAAGTGGTACATACTTTAATCATTGAATAATAGCTAAATAGCCTTTCAAAATCAACAGAATGATGGTTTCTAATACTTCTGTTTTGCCTCTAGGGCTGATTGTCTCATAATTGTATAATATTATAAACAAAGGAAACACAGTGATATTATTTAATTGTACATTCCTGCAAGAATAAAAGATCAGAACACTAAGGTTGCGCTATGCTTGTTTTTGTTTAGTACACAGATATATTGATTCTTCTTGCCTTCTTTGAAAATAGAATGAGGCAGCAGCACCTGGGAGGCTCAGTCGGTTAAGCATCCAACTCTTGATTCAGCTCAGGTCATGATTTCACTGTTCCTGAGATTGAACTCCTGTGCTGACAGCCCACCTGGGATTCTCTTTCTCCCTCCATCTCTCTCTCTGCCCCTCCCCAGTCTCTCTGTCTCTCTCTCACTCTCTCAAAATAAATAAACTTAAAAGAAAGAATGAGGCATAAAAGGAAAAAAAAAAAAAAAAACTTGTGAAGGAAACACTGAAGCCAGTCATTGCCAGTTTTTAGTCAACAAAGTATTTCAGGGCCTATTCTACTCCTCATCATGTATTCCTCTTTATTTAATTATTTTAGTGAAACCTTACCTTGTAAGCACATTAAAGGTATGTCAATCACTCAAGACCAGGCTATAAGTTCTATTTTAACTTCTAATAATTTTTTTCAATCAAAAAGTTGTTGAAAAGGGTGCCTGGGTGGCTTAATCAGTTAAGTGTCTGACTCTGGATTTTGGCTGAGGTCATGATCTCACCATCTTGAGAACAAATCCTGCCTACATTGGGCTGTGTGCACACCTGTCCCCAGCTGTCCCCAGCTCGTGTGCACACATACGTTTTTCTTCTCTTCCAAAATAAAAAAGTAAAACTTAAACTAAAATGCTGTTGAGAAAATAAAGTTGTAGGTCATGAGCATAATTCTACAGAAAAGCCAATAGTAACTTAAGCATGCAACTGGTAGGTTGTGAACCCTGACCCTGGAGAACAAAATTAGATACTTAGCATTTGAAATTTAAAAGTACTAAATGTTCACCTGCTTCACTTCAGTACAATTTCATAAATGAAGGCCATTTGTTCAGTAGTTCCTCCACAGATGGAAAATAAAAAAAATTTTTAAAAATTAAGTTCGATATGGTAAAGAGGAATATGGTCAACATATTCACAAAATGCCTTATTAAGGTAGACATATGTACTGTTTTTTATTTTACCTTTTTCACTTCAGGTTCTTTAAGTTGCCATCCTATTGGTAAGTATCTAGAAGTGGCATCTCAGCCTAGTCTCAGGGGAGATGGGTAGGGATTTGTGCAGGCCTGGATGGTTACAAAAGATGACATCTGTGCCCAGTTTGTAATCAATCCCATCTTCCTGCTGCAAGACTCTAAGGCTCAGTTGGAGACCCAGGACAGGCTATCACAACCACAGGACTCATTTCTTCTTGTTATTTTTTATTTGTTGTTTTTCCTGCTATGTTGGACAAAA
Source organism: Hyaena hyaena (assembly GCF_003009895.1). Classification (NCBI taxonomy): domain Eukaryota; kingdom Metazoa; phylum Chordata; class Mammalia; order Carnivora; family Hyaenidae; genus Hyaena; species Hyaena hyaena. The sequence goes on from NW_024081583.1 coordinate 321,364, forward strand.
ACTTGCTTTTAAAAAAATCAAATTATTTTAGCCAGCTCTATTAAGACTCAGCATGACTTACGGAAATGTAATTACAATCCCATCACTTATGTAATCAACTTATAGTTCTATAATATTTTTCTGAAACATAAATATCTCAGCAGTACCAAGACAATGTGTGTCATTTCTCTTGCTTAAAAAATTCCACAGAGTGATCTTAAAAGCAGACAATTCCAGCATGAGATCTTTGAGGTTGGAGGGACGAGTAAGGTAGCTGCACAAACATTATTTTCATCTGACAAAATCTGGAGCCAAGTGAATAGTATGGTAAGCGTGAGGAGTTTGAAAAGGGAGCAGCAACTTCACCCCAAATAATTCTTGTCTTCTGTCACCCCTGAGCAGTAGTCTACCATGACAGAGCTACAGGCAGAACGGTGAGCTAATAGCATTTGTGAGTGGAAGATGTTCATAACACAAGTCCGCTGAAGCGCTAGAGATGCAGTAGGCAATGCTGGAGCCCCTTCACCCATCCCCATTTCACTTTGAAAGTAGCCCAAGGCCAACTTCCTGTGAAGTCAGATTTAACCTGATTGCATTGTAAAGACATGACTGAGGCCTTAGTTATGGCAGAGTGCCTGCTGTGACTGCCTGAGCTACAGGATGACTAGAATGGGCATATTTTATCTGTAGAGCAGATGGGAAAACTCTCCCCAAATATGGCCTTTTATTTTCCAGCTGCCAGTGTGGGAGCAAGCATTTGCCTCTTACTTCATTGTGCGGAAGCATCCCAATGGTAGCCTACTCCTAGATAATTAATTCTGAATATAAATGCTATATATGTGCAAATCATTATATTTCAACTCTTATGGCAAAAGTTGAGAATTTGGCTGTCATGTACCCGGTGGACTGTTTATATTATGTACTATAGTGCTACGTAGAAGGGTGTGTCTATGTGTACATATGTATATATAAATTTCTGATGAAAAGAAATGAAACATGAAATGCTTCATTTAGGGCTGGAAAATCATACCCAAATGACTCACTTGCTCCTTATCAGGCAGAGTAGGTAGTTCCTTCCAATGGAAAGGCTATACCCCATAAAACAAGCCTATTTCTACCTAGGCTGATGTAATGAACCATAGAATATCTGTCGATGTAACTACCTTTGCCTACTTCATCAAATTAAGCTGAGCCTATTTAAAGCTTTACAAACCTAGTAAGACATAGTTTCTCTTAAATTCTTAGTTCAACATATGAGAAAGCCATGGTCCATGAAAAATCTAGCAAAGCTATAAAAGTGTAGAATTCTGGAAACATTTTTAAACTCCTGATGAAGAGTTTGCTAATGTGAGCTCCAGGCAATTTGCTGTTCCTAAGCACTGTACTATTTTGGCTCAAACCTTCTGCAAAACTACACTTGTTAGCTATAGGTAGAGAACCAATGGGATCTTAACAATATCACTTTTACTGGTTCCATAAGGTCAGAGGTAAGAATACTTTGCATGATTAGTGTGCTTTGAATGACATTAGGACATGATCAAGCCATGAGGTATAACTACACATTAAAAAGGTAGATTCTACAAATCATGCATGAATCTCTCTCACTTTCTATGACTCCTAACTCAGAGATAGTAAACTATTTTCCAGCTGAGTTGGTTTTAATATACCCATTGTGTCTTGAGCAGTGTTAAGCTCTTAAAAGACCTTCAATAATGTGGCTTAACCAATACATGGGAACATAACTTTCTGTCTGCTTTTGAAGGGTATACCTGATATATGTTATGGGAACAAGCGACCATTCCCATAAACATGACCTAATGTCAAAAGGCATTGATTCCACATGTTTAAAATAAATATTTCTTGTTCTCTAGTGCATTTCCTTTTTAACTTCTGATTTGTTCTAGTCTGGACCTTATTGTGTTATTAAAAAGTACTCACAATTATAATGACATAAATATTGAAAACAAAGTCTCAGACTATTGGGCATTACATTGATTCCTAGCTTCAAATTTAAGTTTAACCATTTTGCTCACAAGTTTGGAATTAATACCTAATTTGGTCACCTCTGAAAAGATATGGGTTATTTAACTAATGCCTTTAGTAGAGTCAGGGTTAGAACTCCTATGTCCTGACAGTTCATTTCAGTGATTTTTTTTTTTAATTGACAGTGTGACACATGACCTGTAGTTAACTAGACTGCAAATACATTTAAGGAAGTTATTGTAAATGAGGCGGAAGTGGAACCACTAGCCTTTGGTTCCTAATCACAAAGCGTTACTTTCTGATTTCTGGAGAGGTTCTTGAATTGCTCTAAGATGGATATTTCTCTGAAGTTTTTAAACTCCTCATATATATAGGGTTCATTGCATTTGGAAATGTGTCATGTTCCTAGAGGAAATCGGAACCCTTGGGCAGTGCAGAAGCTACTCTTAAAAGTTAAGCATGTAGCCTCTGTAACTGGCATGAATTCCAGCTGTACCATCAAACTGTATAAGCTCAGATAAGTTTATTACCCTGTTGAAGCCCTCATTTCTTAACCAGTAAAGAGAAGATAATTGTAATTTCTAATTCAAAGGGTTGTTTTGGAGATTAATTTCGATAACACATGGAAGGCAGTAGAATAGTGTCGAGCAAATGATCAGTATGCAGTTAATGTAAGGCATTATGACTATTTCACTGATTAAATTGTCTAATACATCCTATATTTTATAATTGATGTGGTGCTACTGCTCAAGATTTTCCATATTTATTGAAGATTGCTTTGCATCAAATATTCCTAAAATCAAAATCAACCTTAAACACTGCTTCTTAAAGTATCTTTTCCTTCTGAAGTTAGACTTTACAATGTAGCTTTAATATGGCTTTGAGATTCCTTCTGAACTTTACATTTTATTGTAAAATACTCACTTTGGAACTTTAATTGACTTATTTCTATTAACACTTTGCTTGAGTTAGTGAAAAATAAAAAGGGAAGTCAATTATCTTGATCTTTAACTTCTATATGTATGTATAAGGAATAAAGATGGAGTCCTCTTTCTAATATTTTGGCAAGAAAAATAAGCTTGCCCTTAACTTATTATAACTTCTGTTAAGTAAGTTTGACATTTAATTTGAAAGATACATGTCTCTGATGAAGGAATTTGGGGCCTATATGGTGGCTAGGACAGCATGACTATAAATGTCATCTCTGACAAAAATGCTGCCTCATTTTGGACCTTTCCCTGATATTCTTTTGTGAATTCTCACCAGCCCAAAGACTACCAGGAATACACCTGTGATTGTACAAGCTAGATTTACCACCCATTGCTGTGAGGACACACACCATAAGGAACCATGGGACATCTCAGTAAAAGGGTGTTACAAAGACTTCTAAGATCTAGGCTCACATTAGATCACTTGGAGGAATGTCTAAGGAAGCAGCTCTTTGCTTGGAATTGGATACTGTCAAGAAGCAGAAGAAATTTTATGACTGGGTATTTCAATAAGCCTTATCTAGAAGTAGGAGGGTTTTTTCATATTAGCCAGGATAGAGGAATGCTTGGTCAATTTTGTTGATTTGGAAAAAGAGTCTGCTTTCATCTGTGTTCAGAAATAGTCATGGAGTAGTCTTGCTCTTTGTCTTGATCAATCATGGTCACAGAGTGACCCTGGTAAATGTTGGTATTCTGTGAAGCTGTTTATTTCTATTGGAAAATACCACAGTCTAGCTGTAAGTGACAGGAAGTGGCTGGGGACTGCTTTTCTCTTTCTTACCGTTTCATAATATACACAGTCAGTAACTGTTGGCAAATAAAACCAATATTTATTAAGTGCCAGAGCTGTGCTGAATACTTCAAATATATGACCATATTTATACTGCACAAGAGTTCTAGTTGTATACTAGGAGGAATGTTATCTTTATTTGCAGCCTAGGAAATGGAGACTCAGACAGATGATGTAATTTACCTAAGGTTACACTTAAAGTAAGGATTAAATCTGAAAACTATCTCTTTCCAAAATGCATCCTCTTTCTATCAGGCCATATTTTCTCCATGTGTTTCAGTTAACATGCTGGAGAGTAGGGAGTGGGACACACAACTTTCATCGAAAAGAACTTGGGTGATTCTCTTCAAAACCCACTACCTATCATGGAAACAAGGACTGCTATTAGAGCCATTCTAACTCTGCTTTAGAATCTTACTCCAATGTAAGTGTTTTTCTAATAAACTTACCACCTGAATTTCCAAATAATAGAAATTATGTGTCACAAAATAAAATGAGGACTGTTCTGTACACTAACTGCTAAGGCTCTCAGAGAACAAAAAACCCTAGACACGTGACCTCAAAGACAAAAACAGTTCGGCACTTTTAAATATAAGGACAAAGAGTATAATCAATCTCTGAAGGTCCATTAATGTATGTACATAACAAAATACTGTATATTATTATAGTCATCATGATATCTTAAGCAATATCCTATTTTACAAAAATGTAAAATAATCATTTTATTGAGTTTATAGAGGCCATACATTTAAGAAAGTATATTAAAAAGAAAGAAATACAACAGATTGGTTACTAAATGGGTAAAATGCTATAATCTAGAAAATTTACTATGTATAATTCCTGCCACTTTGTCAGATAAAACTGGCTTTATGGTAATGTTATTAAATATAAGAAACAAATAATCAGCTTATCACCATTTTACAACTCTATTAGAATTTCATCTTCATTCAAGGGATTTGCTGAAATGGTGTAGGTGGTCATGAAAGAGAGTTAAAAAATAATCCACAATGTAAACCTAAAGTCCAAGGAATGCCAAATATAATAGTTTAAGACAGTATAAAATTGGCATAAACTGAAGTGAGATTATTTTTATATTAGGTCTTAAAACATCTAATGAAGGTAATGTAACTAATGTTAGTCCAGAAGATTTATATCTGGAAAGTGAGTTATATGAGCTGAATGGTCTGGATTAGAGGTGGCAAATTATCAGCCTACGAAAAAATGTACTCTGCAGTCATGTTTTGTTTAGTCTGAAGAGTATTAATCCACTCAGGGTTCTTTTGTTTTGGTTTGGTTTTCAATGAGCTGATGTCTACAAAGAGAAACAGTGAGCCAGCACGAGTGTGATGGAGACATCTGTGTGTCCTACATTTCTGCATGACACTATCAGTTGGAGCTAAGAAGCTCTTTTATGGGATTATAGTCAAGAGAGTCTATACCTGACACACAGCATCCCTGAAGATATTTGTGTACTTGATCCTATTCAGGATATTTACCTAGATTTCCTTCTGGGTCTGTGATTCTTTGTCTTCATTGGTATGTTTCTTTTTTCCTCACTGACTTTTTATGCACACCTTTATTTTTTATGTGTATGTATCGCCAACAAGAGCAAAGAAGCAGTTTTTCAGAAACTGAGTATGTTTTATCCAGTGTATATTTTTCTTAACAAGAAGTTTCCATTTTAGTATATTAATGATAACCTATTTTTAACAATATCTTGACAAATATATAGGGCTCTGATTCAACTAGTCATAATATCAATGCATAGATTAAGTTTATTTATAAATCTTAGAGTTAAAATTGAATTACATTATGGTAGTTAGGCTTCAAAATATAAAGACATAATTATGAAACCATACAAGAAATTAATGTCCACTGATTTTTTCAGAGTACTTTTCTGACTTTTAGAGAAATAAGATTAGGGTCTTGTATTGCCTGAGAGGCATCACAAATTTTATTTAGAAAGATCTCATTAATAGAATTCTTGATGTATTTATTAAACAGAAGAAATCACTTTTTTATATTAATGTTATTCTCTAATCCATATTTTTAGTTACTGCTTTTGCAACTGTAAATACTAATTTTTCAGATGAGGGCTGCATTACCACCCTGTTAGTTTTGAATTTTTATCAGAAATGAGATGTGATTGTCCATTAAGATGCAGTCCAACTGTAAACACAAATTAAACTAATATGAGTAATAAGCTATAATAATTTCTCTGTGTAATTTGTTTAAAATGCCAGATGATTTAAAAATTTTTATTTGGAAACTCAGTGTACTTCATTTGCTTTGGATCTTAGATGCAGAATAAGATTTTTGATATACATTGGTAAAGGTTTCATATAACTATTTAAGATTCATTACACATTGTTATGATCAGGTCTCATATAACTATTTAAGATTCATTACACATTATTATGATCCTCCCCACATATAACAGAATGTTCCAAAAGCTCTATTTTGTAGTTGAAATCTTATACTACAGATCCATTTATTTGCTACTAGAAGTATGATATCCATCTCCTGGATTACTACTCTTAACATGAATAATATATATTCTAATTTTTACCTTAATATCTGATACTGTATTTTTTCATGGGTTTTTTTTGTAAAGGATTTTTCTACTAATATTAGCCAATTTTCTCCTGGCTTCCTTATTTAAAAAGTCACTACTAAATCCTGTAGGCAGTCTTATAGAACCGAAGGTGTATTGATAATGACTCTCTGAAAGTTCACATCTAACAAGATGTAGGTCAGATTAAATTCCTCACAGCTAAACAGCATGATGGTGACAGGAGGGGATGGATTTTGGAGTCAAGGAGATTGTAAGTGATCTTATCTCACCCACCCTAATGATTTGATAAGAGGAACTAATCACATAAATAATTGAGATACCCACCCATTTAAGTATACATGCAATTGTGTAAGATCAATGTTGGATGCTAAAACAAAACCCCAGAAGAGTTAATATGATAAAACTAAAGAGAAAAACCATTCATACTATGATTTTCTGGAGGAAACGAAATGTACACTTTAATAAAAAGCAAATGCATTTTCCCATGCAAAATTTTCCTGTGAGAAAGGAGCTATGTCAGAGGGTGGAGCTAAGCCCAAAAATTGGGAGCAAAGAGCCAGGAATGTTCCAGATTAGCAGTTATTATACTTATACAAATCTGATACCGACGTGATTTTTTTGTTTTAATTTCAGAGAAAAAGCTCTCGACTACTTTTAAAATTCTAATCGTATTCTTACCTTTCTCTGATGGCCCATTGGAGACTTGGGCAGTGGGGGTGGGGAGGAGCAGGTCTCTATTTTTTTGATATAAAGCTGTTTTTTCCTCCTTGTTCCAAGAGGACATTTTTCTACTAACTCATTTTCCTTGAGATTAATTTTTCACTTTACTTTTCATTCACATAACTTTTGTTGGTATTCAAGGGAATTTACATAGGCTTTCTGCTAGGTAAATGCTTTCTGCTATGTAAATTCTATTATTTTCTCAGATATCTTCTGGGAATGATTTTGTAGTATTCACAGTTATCCAGATATTAGTGGGTTACTGCATAAAGTGAGATTCGCATCCCTGGAGGTATTCAAGCACAAGCTGAGTGACAAAGCGAAGTGGTTTTCCAGAGGAATTTTGGATCTCAAAGGATTCAGTGGTGTAAGTGTAATAGCCCACTATGCTTACTTACAGAGGCAAATGAAACCTGAAAAGGTGCTCAATAATATTCTGTACTTTGTGTGTTTATGTGTGTACATATAGTGGACACGTTGTCTATAGAGATTTACTCAAAATATTTGTCATGAAAGTTAGTTCTTTCTAATCCAAATAAAACACTTATTTCAACTAACTAATCAGCTACAAAAGAACAGTCTATTGATCTGTTTATTGTTTGCGCATATTCTTTATAAGAAGATACTGTCTTCCTGATTAATCTAAATATTTCTACAATAAAATCTGTTTTAGAAGTTTAAGTAGTGTTAATTAATAGAATTCCTACTTTTTTAACCTAAGATTTTTCTCGACTTAAAAAAAAAGTACACGAGCATTAACTTTGTCTCCAGGAATTTTTCTTTTCTTTTCTTTTGTTTTTAATGTTTATATGTGTGTGAGAGAGAGCAGGGACAAAACAAAACAAAGCAGAGGTGGGGCCGAGAGAGAGGGAGACAGAATCTGAAGCAGACTTTTCACTGTCAGTGCAAAGTCCAACAAGGGCTCTAACTCACAAACTATGAGATCATGACCTGAGCCGAAGTCACTCTACTGACAGCTACCCAGGTGCCGCTCCAGGAATTATTTTTTAGCAACTATGTAATTTACTGAGTTGATTTTTAAAAATTAACATTTCTTTATTTTTGAGAGAGAGCATGTGTTGAAAGCAGGAAGGGGCCAGAAAGAGGGAGACAGAGGATCTGAAGCAGGCTCAATGCCGTGAGCACAGAGCCCTACACAGGGCTTGAACTCACGAACCATGAGATACTGATATGAGCCAAAATCAGGAGTTGGCCACTTAACCTACAGAGCCACCCAGGCAACCCACTGAGCTGATTTTTAAATTTGCATGCTTAGATGAACTGTTAAGGTATCTTTATGATAAGTTTAATGGTCATTGGGGTAGGTACAGATTCATAATTGTGGGATAACATACTCTATGTTCTTCAGTGGTTTTCGCTGATAACAAATTCAAACTGAAGTATCCCTGTTTGTATTTTTTCTTCCACCAAAGAAATTTAGGCTTCCTCAAGTCCTAATCTTATTCTTGGTACTCTCTTTGAGTTATGCTTTGCATAAATTGAACCACCACTTATGTAACTTTTAGGTTGTCACTTTGAGAAACTATTTTGAAATTCCTTGATCCAATTTGCAAATTATTCTTTTTTCTCACACACACACACACTCACACACACACACACACATTTAGGCAGTATGGGTATGCATGTGATTTTTCTTTCCCTAGCTGATTTTTAAGTTCCTAGAGCTCAGTACTTGGCTAAGATTACATATAAAACATTGCCTGATTTGATAACTGTCCTTATCCTTATTTAAAAATGAACATTTTAGGGGTGCCTGGGTGGCTTAGTCGGTTAGGCGTCCGACTTTCGCTTAGGTCATGATCTCGCGGTTCGTGGGTTCGAGCCCCACGTCAGGCTCTGTGCTGACTGCCAGCTCAGAGCCTGGAGCCTGTTTCAGTCTATAACTCCCTCTCTCTCTGACCCTCCCCTGCTCACATTGTCTCTCTCTCTCTCTCTCTCCTAGAAATAAATAAAACATTAAAAAAATTAAAAAAAATAAAATAAAAATGAACATTTTATTTTACAATGGTTTTAGATTTACAGAAAAATTGTGAAGACAGTACAGTTACAATATCCCTCTGATGCAGTTTTTGCCATCATCCACAGCTTACATTAATATTGTCCATTGTCCAATGAGCCAATTTTATTACTATTATCAGTAGTAGTAGTACTAGTAGTAGTAGGCTCCATGCCCAGTGTGGAGCCCAACACAGCTTGAGCTCATGTCCCTGAACTGAGATCAAAAGTTGGACACTTAACTGACTGAGCCACCTAGGTGCTCCAGTATTGGTCATTATTAACCAGTGTCCTTAGTTGTGTTAAGATTCTTCAGAAAACAGCAACAGAAGTCTTGAGAATTCCTTCTTCCTCAGAGGATGTTAGTCTTTTTCTCTTAAGGGCTTCAACTGACTAGATGAGACCCACCCACATTATGAAGGGGAATTTGTTTTACCAAACAAAATATTGTACCAATTTAAATGTTAATCATACCTGAAGAATACCTTCATAACAACATCAACACTGGTATTTAACCCAACAACTGAGCACTATAGCCTATCAACATATAAAATTAACCATCACAATAGTTGATTAATAGTTCCTCATTTTTACTTAATGTTCTTTTTTTTGTTCATCAGTCCCATCCAAGATGACACATTGTATTTGTTGTCATGTCTTCTTAGGGTCTTTTGAACTGTGACAGTTTCCAAAACTTGTTTTTGATGACTTTAATAGTTTTGAGAAGTACTAGTAAGGCATTTCATAGAATGTTCCTCAGTTGCCATTTATCTAGTGTTTTTTGTTTTTTGTTTTTTTAATCCCCATGATTAGACTGGACTTTTGTGCTTTAGGGAGACCTCAGAGGTAAAGAGCTATTGTCATCACATAACAAGGGGACACACTATCAGTGTGGCTTGCATTGTTGAACTTGATCCACCTGGATTAGGTAGTGTTTACCAAGATTCCTCACTCAAAAGTTACTCTCCTCCCACTCCCCACATTCTTTGGAAGAAGTTACAATGTTCAGCTCCTACTTTAAAAAGTGAATTATTTTCTACCTCCTTGAGGACAGAGTATCCACTTAAATTATCTGGAATCTTTTTAATTATTTATTCAGTAATTGTTTACTTATATCAGTATAGACCCATGGATATTTATTTTATACTTTGGATTATAATTGACTTCTACTTTACTTTGTTGTTCAAATTGTTCCAATTTTGTTATTGTGAGTTTATTGATGGACTCTGGTCTTCTTTTGATATACCTTCTTTTTTAATTAAAGATTTTTTTTAATTTTTTTTATGTTTTATTTATTTCTAGGAGAGAGAAACAGCGTGAGCAGGGGAGGGTCAGAGAGAGAGGGAGGCACAGAATCTGAAACAGGCTCCAGGCTCTGAGCTGGCAGTCAGCACAGAGCCCGACGCGGGGCTCGAACCCACGAACTGCGAGATCATGACCTAAGCGAAAGTCAGAGGCTTAACCGACTAAGCCACCCAGGCGCCCCTAAAAAAATTTTTTTTAATGTTTGTTTATTTTTGAAAGACCAAGAGAGTGCGAGCAGGGGAGAGGCACAGACGGAGGGAGACACAGAATCCAAAGCGGGCTCCAGGCTCTGAGCTGTCAGCACAGATCCCAAAATAGGGCTCCAACTCCACAAACTGTAAGATGATGACCTTAACTGACTGAGCCACCCAGGCGCCCCATTGATATACCTTTTTTTTTTTTTTTTTTTAAATAAGATTTTTAACTCTTCCTTACTTTCTGGTACTACAAAATACTCCAGTTCATCTTGGGTATTTCCTGCTCACCCCTAGAGTCCGTCATTTTTCCAAGAACCCTTAAAGAATGAGAAAGAGAATACATGCTACCTTCTTGACTTTGGGGTCTTCTAGGAGAGTCTCTCCCTCCCAACCCTTCCAGTTATAATCCACAATTATCAAACTGGAGTCCTACTGGTGTGGAGGTATGGTCTGAGGGAGGTTAAGCATTCTATGGACTTATAATTAAATCTCAGTCTTGTAGTGGGCCTGTGTCTCTGAACTTTGATCTTCACATGAACTTTGCATAGCTCCCTTCTCTTTGGTGAAATAGGAAGGGTAGAATAGTCTGGTGGGAGCAATGCCTTTCTCTCAGCTAAGATAAGACTCTGGTAATGACCTTTTCTTCTCCAGAGAGTAAGACTTTGTTACCGATAACATTGTGGGTGTATTTATAATGATTGTTCTTCTGCTCTTTCTTGTTGGTGCCAACAGGGGAAATTTCTTGGATGATTAGTGTGTGAATCTAGTGGTGTTCCTAAAGGTGCAACCCATGAAAGTATGGGTTTCCCTAAGATTGAGGCCCCTGGCAGTTTCATTGTCTACTAATCTACACTCAATCTCTAGCAATTTGTTAAGATTACCTTAAAAGTGTTCCTATTGTTTAATGATTCCAAACGCCTTCTGTCCCAGACATGCAGATCTCATCAGTGACTCCATGTATTTGGCTGTATCTACAACTTTCACGGAGGCGATTTCCATGCACACTCGCTTCTCTAATGGAGCCAAAAAAAAATTACTGATTTTCTGTTTTCTTAAATATTTCTTGCTGAAAGGACAAGAGTGATAGCTTTCAAGTTCTTTTTTTTTTTAATGTTTTATTTATTTCTGAGAGAGAGATAGAGACAGCATGAGCAGGGGAGGGTCAGAGAGAGAGGGAGATACAGAATCCGAAACAGGTTCCAGGCTCTGAGTTCACTGTCAGCACAGAGCCTGATGTGGGGCTCAAACCCACGAACGGGGAGATCATGACCTGAACCATAGTCAGAAGCTTAACCGACTGAGCCACCCAGGTGCCCCAGCTTTCAAGTTCTTTACATCCTGGTAATGAAACTGTAAGTTGTTATTCTGTTCCTATAATTGAGACCTCAGAAAATTTCTCTTCTACAAAATTTGTGCATATATCTGTCATAGATGGTTGAAAGAAATTTTCCTATTATCATTCTGCAATGTGTATAAGGTACCATAATATATGATAAAATGTAATACACGATTTTAAAATATATAAGCACATATGTATATGTTTGTACTTTTGCCATATTACCTAGTTGTTCAAAATGGAACAGGAAGCCAAAAGCAGGGGAAAGGGAGATCCCAAAATGTAGGCTGTGTTCTAATAATGAATTTTAGATATTTCAATTTTGGTATGCCAAGTTTTCCATCAGAGTCCTAAAATGAGACCTGATACAAAAATTATACCTGCCTATAACCTAGGAATGATTTACTTTCTAAAATAATTTCCCTCAATTTACACAGCAATAACAGTGACACTTTGAATATTTGTTCATTCCTCCTTTTTCTCTCTCAAACTTTTCCTCCTATTTCCTTAGACATTTAGAGCAATGATGTCATAGCTATGATTTTTTATTCCAATGTAATTTCTCTGGAATTTTCCACTGTCTGCTAAATATTCCCACCTAAACATAATCAAGTATTCTTCAAACTCCGTATTTCCAAAGCTAAAATTATTTCATGTAGGAAAAATAATTGTTGCTATATCTGTTTATGGTATATCACCATTGCAGTTCCACAGATTCAAAACCTTGAGACCATCCTCTGCTTCGTGACCACATAGCCACATAATTACTAAATCCAGTTGATTTGACTGCTAAAATGTACTTCTTCTCTCCCCCACAGCCACATCCTAACCTAATTCTCTTCATTCTTCTATACTCTTTGAGTGGCCCCAGCTTGATTCTTCCTTTCTTTATCCTCTTCTTCAATCTGTGTTTTATAGTTCAACTGGATGTATCTTCCCAGAGTCCCAGTCAGCCCAACCCTCCACTCAAAACTACAGATAAGATCCTGCCAATTCACATTAAATATTCTTCATGACTTGATTCCACATTTCTATTTATTTCTTTCACAAACTTTTTTCATTGTAATATATATGTATGTCAAGTGTTATGCTGGAGACTGGGTTACAGAGATGAACAAATTAGAATGCCTACTCTAAAAAATCACGTAGTGTACTAAGATTAAACATAGAGCTTTAAAATAATTAAAAACTGTGATGAATGTATTAGAAATTTTTGTTACATGCCCCTTGAAGAGTAGCCTATGTTATAACCCTTTGTCCTTGAATAGATTATTCTCTGTTAGACCTATCATTGAAATCCCATCTAGAAGGGACCTTGGGTATCATTTTACACTATGTACTCATTCAAGACCATACCTTAAGTGACATTGCTTCCTTTTCTACCATACTTAAACTCTGCCAGCTACTTAGCCTCCAACACACATACAAATTGGACCCCTGCAGCGGTAACTTGTTTTCCTCCTAATGATAAACAGTGTTGTCACACTGAGTTCATGTGATTTTGAGAAAAAGGAAAGACATGTGCATTTTCCTTTGGACTTTTTGCAATATTGAACATACTTCCATCAGAAGCAACTTATTACTCACGGACACCTAGGGCATGAAGATGCTCCAGGATAGAAACTGCTGTCTCTTCCGACAGATCCATATCTATCATACATTTACCTAACCATGCTTTATCTTTAATTATTATTTCACTTTGTGTGCTTGTGTCTCATCCTTTCAACTAAGAAACTACATTATTTCTGGGCAGCAATTATATTGTGTACCTCACTGTTTTCCCAAGGGCATCTAACACAGCAGCTCACCCTGAGTAGACAGTGCAGAATTATCTGTGACTGACTGACTCTTAGCTTTTATAATTCAGTTTGTGGTCAGGTATTGGTTGAGTTTAGGAAAAGAAAATTCAAATTTGCAATCAGTCCTGGCCTGTGGGATATGCTGTAGCTTACCATTTTTCTTCATGAATTGCCTCCCACTACAAAGTCCATTTTGAAAAAGGAATGGAGTGGGAAAATCGGTGGTAAAACAGTCTTATTGGCATCATCAGTGAGATTCTGAACTCTAAATGAGATAACACATAAAGCAGCACAAATGTCATTATCCTGTGTCCAATTTATATTTGATTAACAATAAAAAGGAAGGTAAGTTTCAAAGTGCCTAAATAAGAACAACAGGAAGAAAACAATAATAATAATTTCATATATATGTATATATACATATAGCATGTAATAATTTACCTGCTAACATAGAAACCTCATACTGCATTATTTGCATAAATGCTAACTAATCATGGCATACTATGCAAATATATTTGCTTTCTGAACTCTATTTTACTTAAGCTGTTCCATTGTCTTGGAATTTTCCCCATAGGCCCAAATTTTAGTGTTTTTAAGGATCTAACCTAAAGGCCGTGAAAGTTCCTTTTACCCTTCCGTGGGAAATTCTCTCCCCTGCCTCTTGAACTTTACAAAGCACTCAAGTCTGTATTTCCTATGGCAGCTATCACTTTGTTTTATATTAGTTATTATTTATTCTGTTAGCAAGAATATATGATTTGGTTAATTAAATAATTTTCAGAATAAAGAGATTAAACCCGAATCATGTTTCCTTTCTCCCTTTCAGGCCTATAAATTATTGACAAATAAAATAATGTCTGAAGTTTTTATGGTTTATGAAATAAAAGGGATTTCAGTCTTGGGATGGGACATAAGGTGATTAATTTTTTTCCTAGGACATATTCAGGGGCAGAGAGGGTGTTGATTCGATTTCAAAGCAACTTACATGATTTATGAAATTAAATAATATGAAATCATGAAGTATTTCTGTTCCCAAGATGGAACTTCCAATGACAGACCTCCATAGTAGACACTTAACTGGCTAATAATTTATATACTTGGCACTCTTTACTTTGATTTTTAATGTTTTTGTTTTTGCTTAATCTTCTAAGGAGGTACTGCATTAAGAACATTGAAGGAAAAAATAACATAATTTGGTCTTCTTTACAATGTGAGCTCCTTGATATGATGGAAATCTTTCTCTACTCTAGATACATTGTAAGAGGTACATAGCATTAAGAACTGTCAGGTTCATAATATATATTAAATATAAAATAAACAAAAAGACTATAATAAAAATGACTATACTATTAGAAATCAAAACACCACATTATGTTTAAACTTCCTTTCACTGATGGAATTAATTCAACCAATGTGGAGGAATATAAGAAATTATTCTGATGACTTGCAAAGATTGTATTCAATTTTTGAATAGTAAAATTCAAATTAAAAAGAGAAAGTCAAGGAGATAAAAATGCATAAGAAAAATGATCTATAATCCATATTAAATTTTCAAGGTTTTTGGAAGTTATTTCATTAAAATATTCTTACAGAAATTCAAAAGAATTGAAAGTAAAAGTTACTGTGGTGAATTCTGTTGGAGATACCAACATTTTGCCTTTAATCACCCAAGCAGAAATTGAAGAAGCAAGCATGTACACTAAGAGAACATTACATTGTTGGGTATAAAGACCACAGAGCCCTTGCTCCAGTGGGTTCATTGCATAATCTTCTTCTCATTTATTATGAAGCAAATGGCTTAAAAGTGTTATCTTGTTAAGTTTTCTGTGGCCCACCACCTAGGTTGGCAGAAAGAATTGTTTGAAAGCTCCCTGTTGGCTAAAAAAACAAAAATTCCTACTTGTACTTAATAACCTTTACTTAGACCATCAGAAAGTCCCTTATTGAAAGTAGTTAAACTAGTTGATCCCTTTTACTCAGAAAGTCTGTATTCTCCTTGGTAATATGTTGAGTGGGAAGGAAGTTAATGAGCATAATTATTATGCTAGGTATGACTCAAACTAGAATTTGAACTAACCAGGATTAGGTAATATGGTCTTGTTTAGTGCCTAACCTCTTCAACAGTAAGATCAGCCATCAGTTTATTAATGGCAGGAAGTTGGGGCAAATATAAGAAAACCAACAAATATCATGTATGCCCTTGACTTTGATTGTCTACTAATGACAATGAGAAACTTGTAAGTAGGCAGTTCCATGCAGATTTCCTTTTCAGCACTGCAATCAAAATTTGAGTTTCAGTATGCTTCAGATTGATGGTATGCAGTTTCTGAGATATTTGGGGCCCGTATTAGGTTTAAACAACATAATGGTAACACATTTTTTTCTTTATCATCTTGATCTCTGTTGTACCTTGAGGTTGATGGTATCATTTCCAAAGATATTGAAACATAACATGTTTGTGTAGTTTATTTTTTATTACTTGATTAAGCTTGTAGCTTCTTCTCTTGATGCTGTTCTTGAGTGAATTGAATTAACAAGGAAGCCAAAAAGCTCTTGAAAGTCAGTTGGAAGCTCTTGACAAATCTCTGAGAATTTTGAAGTCAGTTAGCTCCCCCATACCTTGAGTTAATTGTGCTCTTTTGGAGTGTTTTACTCAGGTCACAGGAGGTTCACAGAGCAAATGGAAATTGACTTCATGCTTCTCTTCTACCCACTTTAAACTCGGCTTTTGAGATTTATTTCCTGTGGTCCAGCAGTACAGTTCTCCTTGCTGTTTTCTAGAGTCATGCCTTTCTCCAAAAGTCTCCGTAATGATTACCTGTGAATGTTTCTTAGTCAAATTTCAATATGTTATATTCAAAACAATAGATAACTGTAGTTACAACTCTAAATCCATAATTTAATATAGAACTACTATACTATAGTCCCATTCTCAATTTTGTACAACACATTTCTATTCCATTAGGTTTTGCAAAGCCAAAGGCAAGATGCCTATAAAATTGTATTGACCTGCTGAAATGTAAATGGGTGAGATTTAAGAATTTAATGGCTAAATAAAATAGCTTAAAGCAATTGAAAAACATGTAGTTTTCCTAACTATGCATTAAGTACTTGAAAGCAACTTGAAACAGACCAGCGTGTTGTAGCATTCTGGAGATGCTGTTTTGTGATTACACAATATTTATTAGTTTCTTTATAGTGAAGGAGTAAGAAAGTGGAGATATCTATCAATAAACTGCAAGGTCATAATCCAAATGCTAACAGAAATTGCAAACTTTCTCAGTGTTGCCATTTTTATGAAAACAAGCAGGGAAGGTGCAGAGGGAAATGGAGAGAATCCCCAGAAAGCTCTGTGCTGTCAGCACAGAGCCTGATGCAGGGTTCAGTCCCATGAACTGTGAGTTCATGACCTGATCAGAAGGCAATCAGGAGTCAGATGCTTAAGCAACAGAGCCACCCAGGTGTCCGTTACATTGTTACATTAGTTTGCTAAATGATGAGGAAGTTATTCATGGAATTAATAATTTCTGCAAAAGAAATAACACAAGTATATTAGCAGTTTATGCTATTGAAAAAAACCTACCTTTAAAAAATAAACCTCTCTTTAAAAAATAAAGACAAATCAAATTTGTTTGCAGTGATTTTCAGAATCAAATTAATTAGTGGTATTCTGTTACAATACGATTTTTAAAGATAAAGTTTTATTCATTTAACCGTTATTGTCAAATATTTATAATGCTCCACAGATCGCTTTGTGTTTGAAATGTGAATGATTTTAATTCTATAAAATTGCCAAGAAAGGGGGGTGAAAAGAAAAGGATTTCAGAATAGCTAACATTTTCCCCTTTTCCTTTCATTTTAGTTATTTTTGTTGCTTTCTGATTAGCATTGCTTTCTAATTGTTACAGTATTAATTTTAAAATGTGGAAGGCGAGTGGGTTTCTGAAAGTAAAGGCATTGTTTTTCCTATTTGTCCCTGTGTCCCCAGAGGCTAGAAAAAGTGCCAAGCATTTGGGACATGCCCAATAAAAATTTGTTAAACAAGTAACTGAAGGGGGGAAAAATAGGACAAACTTCCCAATAATTCAAAGCCCATTTTCATAAATTAAACTGGGGCACCTGGGTGGCTCAGTCGGTTAAGCATCCGACTTCAGCTCAGGTCATGAGCTCACGGTTGGTGGGTTCGAGCCCCGTGTCGGTCTCTGTGCTGACAGCTAGCTCAAAGCCTGGAGACTGCTTTGGATTCTGTATCTCCCTCTCTCTCTGACCCTCCCCTGCTCATGCTGTCTCTCTCTGACTCTAAAAAATAAATAAAAAACATTAAAGAAATTTTAAAAACATAAATAAAATTAAACTAAAGCAAAGTAATTTAACTCATGTAGCCTTTTGCATCCAAGGTAATGCCTGGCAAATACCATGTGCTTAATATTCCTCTTTATTCATTATTTTTTAAAATTCCAATAAAAAGTTCAGACCTTGAACAAATGTGTGCTGAGTGAGTGTGACTTTATTATTTCCTGATTCACAGAAAGGAACTAGATGTACACTGTCTCCTTCCAGTGGGTTACCATGGTGGAACATGAGCATGGTCTCCTCATAGGCTCCCATGCTCTTTCCATTAAGTCATCATTTCCCTGAGATGACTCTACAGAAGATGCTTAACAGAGATAAATAAATAACCCACAGTAGGATAATGTCTTTCTTAAATGTTTATCTATTTTTGAGAGAGACAAAGAGAGTGTGTGCACAAGAGCAAGGCAGGGCTAGGGGAAGAGAGAGAAAGGGAGAGAGAGAGAATCCCAAGCAGGCTCCACACTGTCAGAGTAAAACTCAATGCCCAGCTTGATCTCAAGAACCATGAGATCATGGCCTGAGCAGAAATCGAGTTGGACTCTTAACTGACTGAATGACCCAAGTGCCCCTGATAGTCTTAAATTGCTTATTCAGGTGTTACTTTAAAAGTACATAATTGGAAATTTTTAAAAAAATTTTAATGAAAACATGAAAGTATATCGTTGATACTTTAAATGTAATTCCAGTGTAAATATGGGATCCCTTTATAATAATCAAAATTTTCAGTTATTTAAAATTTTATATATTTTCTATATTCAATTCAATATATATTTTTATATATTCAAAATTTCAAGATTCTTTTTCAACAAGAGCACTTAGTTTGCAAAGTCAGATGAGTGAAATTTGAGTAAAAGAGTAACTTATTTTCAAGATTACCTTGTTTTTGTGTAAATACTTGAAGTTCATAATACTAACATATCCTATTTATGACAAATGATTAAGAATATGAAAACTAGTAAAGTGAAACTAGTGTTTAAAATCTCTAGGTTCTCATTTTCAAGTGTTGAGTATTCAAGTTTTAAAAAAAGTTCTGCATTTACATGTCCTCTGTTATCTCACATTTAATGCAAAGTGTGGTACAAACAGTTATAAAGTTGATTGACAGCCTCTGATGTTTTTAGAGTTGATACATCTTGTCGCTCTACCTAGGGTATCCTTCCAAGTGTCGGAATGGGTGGAATAAAGTAGATCCACACAAAATAGATTAGCCCTAGATAGAGTCATATGAAGTATGACTAAGGAATATAGCAGGTTTCTTAACCCAGGAAATTTTGAGTATTCACTTCATTGTATCTGTTTAACCTCCCATTCACCCTTTGTGTGCTGCATTGGCATCATCCAAATCCATGAGACATTTCCCAAATCAGAGCTAAAGCAATCAAGGATTATTCTGCCATTCATTTTTATTTCACATGAGTGTCTTATCTTACTACATATAATTAAGACAAGGAGTGTCATTATGATCTAGGCAACCAAGAGAAGTACCCATACAGTTAAACTTTGCTTGTATTCATTGCTGTTTTCCATGAACCCCCAACCTTGGATCTCATTACTTTATCTGTTTGAAAACAAGGTCTTAATAACCCCTTAGTAACCTTGAATTCATGGATTTACACTTAAAACAGTAAGACATTTTACTCTACTGTAATATATTTGGAGCTAGGAGGAATTTGGAGATTGTTTTCCAGTTAAGAAAACCAAGGCACAGAGTCCCATAGTTCACAAATGTTGTGTCCTTGCCATGAGCCAGGAGGTGGTCACATGTACTATGCGTTCATTCATAGGCCATTCCGATGGGAAATTCAGAATATGGAGACCACTTCATAGCATAAAAGTATATAAGTAAACCGAGATCATATGTTTACCCTAAAGTATATCAGTAAAATAAGATCATGTTTTCCCCAGTCAAATGTATTTTCCTATCTCATTTTCTTAGAGATCTCAGTGTCTTGCTAAATTAAGTCATACAACATATGAAGTACTAATATGATGAACAGTTAAAGTAAATCTGAAATTCACCCACATAATGAAGAGAGAGAGTTTGCCTTCCTGTCCTGTGATTGTATTCTTGGAAAGCATAACAAAAAAATTCTCAATTACTAGACCCTTTTTGCCATTTGCTAGGTATTATTACCTTTTTGCAGACTTAAAAAAAAATCTGATTAGTATTAACCTCCCCTACGGATCTTCTGGTCAAGGTTTGGATATGAATATGAAGCTCAGAATTATAATCTTGATATCCTTCACTAGATAGAATTTTAGTTTATGGGCAAATACCCAATGATAACTGAATTAGAATTCTTCTATGAGCATGATATTAAGAAATTAACTTTTTACTAATGTACTTTTAAACAGGCAAAAAATAGAACTTATCAACATTTCTTTCATCTGTTTCTAAGCTGATGTGCAAAAACAGAAACTATTTCCAAAAGTACCCAATCTGAATTATGTGTGAGAAGAGGAATATTGAACTTCTAATGGCTTAATTACTTAAATGTTCTACGCATGTTTAAAAGAAAATTGTTTTTAACTACTAATTGATAAAATGCTGTATTGGTAACCTTTATAAAATAGTCCCGATTTTTTAAAGTGTGACTTTATGTTTTACATTTAAAACTACATGGGGCTCGAAACCACAAACCGCTAGATCATGACCTGAGCCAAAGTCGGACGCTCAACTGACTGAGCCACCCATCGCCCCTTCCTTCAGGTCTTTGACAAAAGTCACATTGTTAGAGACTCAGAGTCTAAATGTCTCTCTTGGCCAGCAAGAGAGTGGACTCACGATTAAAACAAGAGATGGCTAATGTCCAGGAAAGACAAGAGCCCTGAATAAGTGTCCTTGCCCCATTTTCATTAAGATCAGAAGGTTTACAAACATGGTGATGGACATGCACCAAGAGACAATGAAACTGTGAACTTTAACTTGGGGATGTGAGGGAATGGGGTCTTGAAGATATTCAGGGTTCGGGGTTTGGATTGATAGAAAACAAAATCCTGGTGCTGGGCAGTTGGGTGGAAGGTTGTTTACAGTGGACAAGAGGTACCACCTCTATTTATCTTAGCTAGCCTAGGGGATGAGACAGGCAGGGCAGATAACTTCAGGGTTAACAAGGCACCTTTTCTTTTGTTAATCATCTCTGATCTGGACAGCTTCACCTGCAATGCAGAGCAGAGGTCTGTAGCTCTATTTACCTGCTTATCTAACTTGGTACGTCCTTCCTTCCTGTGAAAGCAGCTTTTTGCTATAGTATTAAATTAGGTAGTGTTTTTGCCTTGAATCCCTAATCTTACTTACCTCAAACTTTGTATTAGGGACCTTTGCCACCTTCTCAATTCTGGGTGCCTTTGCACCCCCTCTCTATCCTGGGTGTCTTTGCACCCTCCTTCTCTATCCTAGGATCCTAATCTCGTTTACCCAAACTCGGGTGTGAGCATCCTATGGCTTTGTACTTCTTTATGCCTTATTAAGCCATTGGTGTAAGCCCAGGGAATTCTTAAACTTATTCCCCACATCACATTTCTATTGACTATACTTGTAAAAATTCAACTGGCTTAATGGAGCATCTAGGTTTCACCAGTTAAGCATCTGACCCTGGATTTTGGCTCAAGTTATGACCTCTCTATGAGTTGGAGCCCTGCACTGGCAGAGCCTGCTTGGGATTCATTCTTTCACTCTTTGCCCCTCCCCTGCTCTCTTTCTCTCTGTCTCAAAATAAGTACATAAGCTAAAAAAAAAAAAAAATTTCAACTGTTTTTCCTTATCTAAAGAAGTTATTGAGACCAAATATTTCCTTACTCAATCCCAGGTATATCAGATTGTGTTATCACTTACCCACACATGGAATCAATGTATTAATTTCTTTACTAATTTATGTTCCCTCCTCAGGACCCCACACATATGCCACCTACTCAGTGTAGCATCCTCAGACATGAACTGGTGGCTACATTTCCCTAGCCCATGATGCCTGACTTAGAAACATACAATGTTATTATAAGGAAAAAAAGTCCAAAAACAGTAGCTCAAATATGAAAGGGTATTATTGATGAGACATAGGGGAATCCAATAGCTTTTCCTGGACAAAAGAGTTTGTATAGTTCCTTACATATTTTGGATATTAGCCATTAATATATGTATGGTTTGCAAACATTTTCTCCCATTCTTTAGGTAGCCTTGTCATTTTATTGATGGTTTCCTTTGTTGTGTAGAAGCTTTTTAGTTTAATGTAGTCCCACTTGTTTATTTTTGCTTTTCTTGCCTTTGCTTTTTGGGGTCAGTCCAAAAAATCATTACCAAGACTGGTGTCAAGGAGCTTGATGCCCATGTTTTCTTCTAGGAGTTTAATGCTTTTTGGCCTTACTTTTAAGTCTTTAAACCATTTGAGTTAATTTTTTGTGTATAATGTAAGATATAGGTCTACTTTCACTCTTTTACATGTGGCTGTCTAGTGTCCTCAACATTTTTTTGAAGAGACTGTCCTTTCCCCATTGTAGACTCTTGACTCCTTTGTTTGTGAATTTATTGACCTATATGGATGAGTTTATTTCTGATCTTCTGTTCGATTGATCTATGTATCTGGGTTTTTTTATTTTAAATGTTTTATTTATTAATGATACATTCTTGCTCTCACTAAAATATGGAAATGTTCTAAGAGGACTATAATTAAATATACCTCATTAAAAGTAATAGACTTATTTTGGGGAGCAGTTTTAGATTTACAGAAAAACTGAGCAGTAAGTACAAAGAGTTCCAATGTACTTTCTCAATACCTTCCCCTCCCCAGTTTCAGTTAATATCTCATATTAGTATGGTGTGTTTCTTACAAATTGATGCGTCAGTGTTGATACATTATTATTAACTACAGTCCATAGATTACATTGGGGTTTCTGTTTTGTGTTACACATTCTGAATAGGTGGAGCACAGAGGACTTTAAAGGCAGTGAAATTATTCTGTATGATACTGTAATGTTGGCTACTACTGTTACACATTTATGTGTCTATTTTAAGCCAATACCATACTGTTTTGATTTCTGTAGCTTTTTAATATAGTTTGAAGTCAGGATAGATGATACCTACTGCTTTGTTCTTCTTTCTCAAGATTGATTTGGCTATTCAGAGTTTTGTGATTTTATAGAAATCTAAAGAGTGCTTTTTTTTTCTGAAGAACACAAATATGAAAGAGAAGTAGAAGTACATCTAGACCATGAGAGAAAAAATGATCCTCGGGAATTGGGCCTAGTGTGAATTAGAGACCTACTTGAAACTGTAAAAATAATATCTAACACTGTAAAATCGATAAATTGAGTTTTTTAGCAAACTGGTGACCTAGTTAGTGAGATTTACTAGTGCCTGGGTGAACCATGGCCCTACATGGACAGCATATTTCCAACCATCTCCCCCTTTGGCTGCATTTACTATTGAATCCTGTAACCCACAGTTTATCACATTCTTATCAGATGCAAAATAGCTATAAGAAAATCTGTGTCCATCAGAAGTGGGGCTGCTATAAAATGGAACTATACAAATGTGAGAGTAAAAAAGGTAAATTTGTCAATAGGCCTCCAAGAATGCCCATGGGAGACTATAGCCTGTCATGGGGAATTTATCTGTCCAGGCCAAGTGGTTTGTGAGTCTCTATTGAATAACTGGATCAATTGCATCATTAAATGTTTGAATTAAATAATGGACTTCCTTTGTTCTTATTTCATGCTCAATCAACTTTTTGATTATAATTTGTGTTACCCTGTAGCTTGTTACATTGAAAAAATATGATATGTAGAAGACATGAGGACTTAATTCACTCAATTATCCTTTTCATTATAAGTTTAAAGTATTAGCATATTATGGTTTATTTGAGTTGCCTGTGAGTAAGCCTCTCCCAGTCCAGTGCGTACTGTCACTACAGGATATTATCTCACTCTGAGAGCAGAATTATGGCATCTTGTAAGGTGTTTCAGCTTCTGTTATCCAGCTCCATTGAGACTCTTAGATTATCTACAAGATCTTCTGACTGGAAAAAAATATATATATGTATGTATATATTTTAAATGTAATACCAATCAACATCCCAAATGATTTTTTTATGAAAAATGATAAACTGACTTCATAATGGCACATGGATGAGAAAATGTAAATGTACAACCATGACAGTTTTTTTAAAAAGAAGTACAGTGACTTGGTTTTCTTTTGCTATATGTCCCCAAAATTTATTAACCTATAATAAAAGAGACAGTAGTATATATACATGAATTGAAAAAAAATAGATGTATGTAATACATATTAGATTCCAAGTCAGCCTCCAGAGATGTAGAATTGTCTTTTTTAAAAAAGATTATTCAGTAAATTATGCTTTGATTATATTTTATCCATTGGTAAGTAAACACCTTCCATAAACCAAACACAGTCCCGTATTACACATTGACATCTGCATTTTAGATGAAGCCAAGAGCTAAAATTTGACATACATGTATAGAACTAATAAATAGTGGAAATTTATTATAATACTGGAGGAAGACCTTCCCAAGTCAAAATCAAAACCCAGACACCATAATGCAAATATTTACATATTTGACAAATCAAAATTAAATATTCCTCAATACTAAATTTTAACATTAAAAATACAAATGACAGTTAGAAAAAATATTTTTAACAAATATACTAGGCATCGGGTCATTGCCTGTATAACAATAAAGATGCCCAATAACGAATGAAGAATAAGAGCACAGATATCAGAGAGCAAGAATTATAAATATTTCCAAAAAGTGTATGGAAAAGTGCTTGGTCTCATAGCATTTTAGGAAATATAATTAAGCAATAATGGTTCTTTTAACCCACATACTTGACCATCATCAGAAAGACTGATAATATCTGTTATAAATGAGGAGAGAAAAAACAGAACCAATCATAGACTGTATGGGTAAAGCTGTTTTGAGAGAAAACTTAGCTATATTTTCAAAATTGATGTCTGCATATCCCTTGACCTAGGATTTCCTCTCCAGGAATCTATCCTAGAGTAATAGTTTCACATTACTGCTGGGATATACACTCAGAATATTCACTGCAGAATTCTATATCCTACTGGAGATGGAAAGGGAAAACTAAGTGTCAATAAGTAAGATTATAATTGAATAAATTATTATATATGTATTATCAACCTTTAAAATGAATGGCACAGAGCTATAAATACTGGCGTAGATCACTTTCCAATAGATGAGTGTCAAGGAGGAAAAAAATCACAAGATCATACATAAATTATGCACCCGTTTATATAGAAGTAAGATGTATGTGTGCATGTAAGTGAGCATTTTAAAGAAAGGCTTTCCCAACTAAGTGTATTTCATATTATTTGAATATGTTGCAGTCAATATTTGTTCATTTATACTTGATTAAACACAGTTTTTCTTTCGTGATGTTTTTACAGAAATTTTTAGTATATCACTTGTGCCAAACTAGGCACCAATGAACCAAAGTTACAGAGAATGCCATTCTTTTGTTTTTTGTTTTTGTTTTTAGCATATGTTTGACACCTAACATGTTCATATTGAGAGCTAGGTGACAATCTATTAATGACTCCTCAAGTGCAGCGTCTGCGAAAATGGATGATAGGCTATACTTTGATTCTATGATTCAAAATCTGGAATAACTAATCCAAGAGTTACTTTAGTCCCTCACCTGTTATACAGGGCTGTTTCCTGTGTCAGGTATGATTCAGGCCTTCATGCCTTTTCACTCCTTCGTGATGACGTTTACTACTGGTGTGGAAACTAGTTGACATGTTTAAATATGTTCAAGCAAAGCCTTGTACAAAGACAGTGACTGAGAATAGCTGTGATGGAGAAGTGTCCAGATAACTAGCGAGACTTTTATCGAAAATAACATAAAAAGTGGTTTTAATTAACTCAAGTTTACAAGTGGATGAAATTGTTCTCCGCAAGCATTCAACTGTGATAATAAATTTGCAACTTCTAAATTATGATTTTGGCTAATACTATTTAAATAAATCTCACAGCCATAACTCCATTGTATAACAATTTTAAGAGCTACTTATTTGTTCTAGTTCTCATTTTATTAAAGATGTGATAAAATTCTGACAACTGAATATAGTCCACTCTGACCTCCTAAAAAATTTTCTTGAGAAAGCGGCAACTATACTAAGTTTTCTATAGAATTATATATGACTAATTGATTTACAGTATAAAATATCCATTCTAGAAAGTTTACAGTCTTATATGTAAAAGTTCAAAGGTTAACTATACAGATTTACTTTAGAATGTTTTTTCTGAAAAATTATGATATGTATGAAAACATTTGTCTTTTCCCTCTCATTACTAATGTGGACTTTAATTTATGGTAAATGGTTTGGATTTCATGTTTACTAAGCATAAACATAGATTCAGCAGAACATTTGACCTTGTCCTAAAATAATTATGTTATTGTGTGTGTGTGTGTGTGTGTGTGTTTTCAGAAAGCCAATTAATCTCTTAGAGTTTAATAGTGTTGGTTTTTCTAAGGTGAATGTGTTTTCATTTTGTGATTAATTTGTGTCATTACTACTTACCTGCCCTGATTAAACATCTGCTTAAGTACCATACTCAAATAACTTATAGCTGTATAACAATTTATATAAACCGTGTGTAAGAGAACCCTGTAAAGTTTTGCTGTCAAGATCAAAATTCTCTGTTTAGAAAATAGTTGTGTGTACACATATATATCTCAGTATATAGCTATAACTGTACACTTTCTGTACATATCCATGGAAAGGTTATTAACCTTTAAAGTATACTTCTTTTGACACCATGGTTTAAATTATAATATTACTTTGGAGTAAGAGTCATGAAGTCAAAATTCACCTTTTTAAAATCTTCAACCCTCTTTGCCTATGGCAGTATGTCAAAGAGCATATAAAAACTCTAGTATTGCTAGAAATTCCTACCTTAAAGAGCTTGGGAGGGAAAACAATATTCCATATATTTAGCAAATATTTATTATGTAACTTCTGCTAGTCACTGTTCAGGCATTTGGAATACATCAGAAAATGAAACAGAACCCTGTGCTTCTAGAACTTGTGTTTTTGTAGGCTTCAGGAGCAATGAATGGTGAATATAATAATTCAGCAAGTAATAAAGTAGGTGAATACCACCTACGGGGGAGTCAGCCCTACCACCTGTGTGTAGATTACCTGCGAGCCAAGTTGTTTGTTTGTTTGTTTTTAACATTTTGAATGTTTGAAAATATTCAGATTTTATGACATGTGAACTTAAAATTCCTGTCTACAAGTAAACTTTTATTGGAACATATCCATGCTTATTAAGTATTTTTTATAGCTGCTTTTGCACTGTAAGAGTTAAATAGTTGAGCAGGAGACCATATGCAAAGACTAAAGATTTACTACATAGACTAAAATATTTACTCTCCAGCCTTTTACAGAAAAGGTTTGCTGACACTTGCATTAAATAACTTAGTAACACTAAACTTGCCTACAAAAATTCAGAGTTAACATATGTAGATAAATACATATCAATGTGTACATAAGTGAGATAAATGTCTAAGAGGAGTACATTGCAATTATATAGACATCAACTTATTAATACCTTATTCACTAAGAGCTTTAACATTGGGGTATTTGCCGGTAAAACAGTATACAAGGAAAGACTGTTAAGTCGATTGAGTGTCTCCATTAGTGAATACACTATTGTCAGAGAACTGTAGAACTCAAAATATGACTTAAATTAAACTAACAAATGTGGAAAACTTATTACGGGCCAAATGCTTTCGCTGTATTATCAAATTAAGTTCTCAAAGCTACCAACTGAAATAAATATTTCTTTACCCATTTTATAAGCTGAGACAACTGAGACACAGAAAATTTGAGTGACTTGTCCAGATTCAGATTGGACCTGGTGGGGGTTGAGCCTTGATTAAATCCTAATCTCTTGACTCTAAATTTAGTTGTTCCCTATGACCTAGAGTTACCGCCAAGTCATGCTTTATACTGAGTATTGGCTTTACAGCTCCTTAACACTACTTAGCAATCAAGCAACACTGCAATTTAAGTATTATCAGCAATTTGGGTTGAAATAGTTCAGATTGCCCTCTAACTCTAGAATACAGTGAGTAAATCAAGCTCATTTCATTGGCCAGACAAACATGCATGCCTCCCACTTCATGATTTCAGCTCTGCTTTTATTACAGAAATGATATATGCAGTTGATAAAGCCCAAATCCCATATTAGCTCTTTTAAAAGTTTACTTGGGGGCCTCTCAGGGGGCTCAGTTGGTTAAGCATCCGAATTGGGCTCAGTTTATGATCTCACAGTTTGTGTGTTCGAGCCCCGCATCAGGCTCTGTGCTGAAAGTGTAGAGCCTGGAGCCTGCTTTGAATTTTGTGTCTCCCTCTCTCTCTGCCTCTCCCCTGCTCATGCTCTGTCTCTCTTTCTCAAAAATGAACAAACAATACATTTTTTTAAATTTACTTGGGAACATTAGTTACTTAGCATTTATTTTTGAAAAGAAGATTTTTGCATGCATTCGTGTAATGGATGATGAAAAGGTGGTACAGATAAGAGGTAAATCAAGAGGAAAGATCAAGGGTAGAGGGAATAGACTGATGTCATCAAGGGCTAAAACATTGATTACCATAGATAGGAGTGCTCTGTGGGCTCAGGTGAAAATGTAGAATTCAGATAAACAGGCTGTGCCATGGTGAAAGGTATGAAGTAAATCTTCCAAAGACTATCAGGGTTTACCTATGCAAGGGCACCCATAGAAGGGAGGCTGAGGTGAGCTTTATTTGAGAATTTAAATAGGAGGAAGAGGACTTTGGGCTCCTTGTTTCTTACAAAACATTAAATATACTTCCTATCATGTGTGTTCTGATAAATGGTCATCATCTATTAAGGTTTTACATTTTATTGCTTTTTCTGGTTCTGTCTATTTCTAATTTGTCCCTGTTATATAACTTGAATTTGTAAGCTAAATCAAATTATGAGTAAGTAGATTGGAGGGTCACTGACTCATTAATTCAAAAATATTTCTTGAGTTCCTGTCATCGGGTCATATACTATGCCAGTCCAGAGAATGCAGTAATCCAGCCCCACTGTGTTGCCTTTCCTGTTTAAGGACACATTTTACTACAGAGACAGGTAGTAAACTTACTATCTTGTTAAAAGCCTTAAATGTTATGAACGAAACTACCAGGTACATTGAAAACTTACAAGACAGAATCGATGTAGTTAGGGCTAGATTTTTGAAGATGTAATTTTGAGGTTAAGAAATTAAAAACAAGTAGGGTTTCCTCTCTAAATGAGTGTGGAGTATGGCAGAAGAAAGAATATTTGAATAAGACCTACCACTGGGAAAGGAGTGAGCCTATTGAATGAACTGGAAACAAGTAGAGGAACATGTCTGTAATCTCAGGAAGGGGTTGAGGAGGAAGCCAGAGTTGAGGAGATAGGCAGGGTGAGGGCATATATGCACCATAATAACATGCTCATGATTTTAAAATTTGCTTCCTATCAACAACTTGAATTAAGTGATTTTAACAGAAGAAGGATTGTACTCCAGATGGAGTGAATTTGGATGAAGTCTCAAATAAAAGTGAAAGACTGTTTGGAAAATAACTAACATGATCTGAGTGAAATCCCAAAGAAAGGAGCTGTGGTAGAAGGAGGAAGAAGTAGATACATGTGGAATAAATTTAGAGAATGGAATTATATGTATCTGGTTATTAACTGGATTTAGGAAATAAGGAAGGAGTTTAGGAATGATTCTAACTTGTACGGCCAGAAGAATGAATATACCACTTACAAACAACAGTGGCCCAAGACCTGGGTTTTGTGGAAAACATCATGAGTTGCATTTTACAACACTGAGTTTGAAATGTCTGTGTGATCTCTAAGTGAAGATATTAAGGATTTAATTAGATATGAGTATAATGCTCAGTGGAAGTTCCCATGTGAAGGTGGAATTCGCAAAGTACTAACGGAGGCCTGGGACTAGAGGCATGATAATAGGGTTCAGAAGAAATTGAATGATGAGAAAATATATTAGGAGCAATTTTGCTTCCCAGTATTCCAGGTACCTGAAATAAGTGAAAGCATAGGTTTAAACAAAAATTTCTACCAGATGTACACGGAAATATTATCCATCATAGCCAAAGAGTTAAAACCATCCAGATATTCATCAAATGATGAATGGATAAGCAAAATGCAGTATTATTTAGCTACAAGTAGCTACAAGAATGAATGAGGTATTGATATGTTCTAGTACAACATATTGATACGTACTACAACATGGATGATTGAAACCATTATACTAAGTGAAGGAAGCCAGACACCCAAAACTCAAATGTATGATTCCATTTATTTGAAATACCCAGAAGAGGAAGATCTATAGACAAGGGATCACTAGGGGCCAGGGGGTGGGTGGCTAGGTGGGGGGAATGGGGAATGACCGCTAATGGGTATGGAGTTTCTTTCTATAGTGATGGCAAGGTTCTAAAACTATGGGAACATTGCACAACTCTATGAATCCACTAGACACCATTGAACTGGATATTTTCAATGGGTGAATTATATGATATGTGAATTATAACCTCAGTAAAGCTGCTATATTAAAGAAAAAAACACCACCACACTGAGACACAATGGTTTAGTGGAAGCACAGAAATGGGAGATCAGAAGATTGAAAGTAGAGAGAAGAATTGGAAAAGATAGTGTAGGGAAAGGAAGGGGTTGATTTTAAAGAAGCCACATGGGAAAGGGAGGGAAGTGATATTAATAGTAGGCTTAAAGTGAGTGAAGGGCAAAAACTCAAGGCTCTGAGATCATTAATATGTTTAAGTTCCTACTAGTATAAAATAGACACTACGTAAGCCCAGGCTTATAATATATGATGATCACTTTTCATTCTTAAAGCCTCCTCTAATGGCATGATGCTAGAATTTAGGTAAGTGCAACTAATTGTATGTCAGTCTGGTTATTTTGTGTCTTTCAACCATTTTGCTTCATGTTCTGATTTTGTGTATTGGGCCAGATGATAGGCAAGTTATATGTAGAGAAATTGGTAGACATGTAGGAGAAAGAGGAGAAGAATAGAATGTTATTTAAGGGACCCTTGCCTAAAGAAAGCATGATTACTGCTAGGAGAACATATACCCACCCTTCCACCTCTTCTTTGGGTCCCATCCCCAGCCCTGGAGCATAAATACTGCTGGCCCAATGTAAATAGTAGAAAATCAACTTTATCTCACATTGTTTATAAGATGTGTAAAGCAAAGGATATTTCTCTGCAAACCAAATAAAATGAACTGTCAATTTCACTCAGGGAAGCACTTAAGACTAGTTATGCATATAAGCTGCAGCAACTCATTTAGTCATAAAAATCAATAAGACTGCCACCTGGGTCATCAGGGGAACCATCACCATGGCAGAAAAACAAATCTCAGCTTTCATAACAATGAGACAGAAGTCTCATCCTTCATTAGACCACAGCCTGTATTTTTTTCTTCCAGCTGAGAAACTGTTAAGCATTATTATTGCTTATTCTGGCTGTAACAAGTGACTTTTTCTTCCTTTCATAACACATCACTCTCTCTCAAGCAATGCCTCCTTGCTGAAATACATTGTGCACTGCAAGGAGGTGAATTACTAGAATAAGAATTTCAGAATCCTGATTCTACCTTACATCATATGTGAAACAGCCAGTGTCAAATATGATTAAATGCCAACACTGGACCCTAGTATGAAGAGTGAATTTAATACTGTCAAATTCATGTTTGCATTGAAATTTCATGCATATTAATATTTTGACCCACGGATAATATGTAATGTTAGATTCTGTCCTTATATACATTGTTTACATCACGAACTCAAAAGGCAAGTTTATTGTGTTTCTTCAAAAAAGAGTAAATGATCCCACTGGTCAGTTACCCCTCCATCTCCCATTCTTCTTTCTTGGCATCATCTGCACATTCTCCCCTTCAAGAAGCACATGGCTCCTTATGAAGCATATGGGGCCTTAGATTATTTTCCAAACACATTTGAATAAGGCACAAGTCCTCCCTTTGATCTACTGCCGAAGCTCAACCATTTTATTTTTTTTTTTCAGTTCACCTCCTCTATATAGATCCTTTTCATCAGTCCAAGATCTGTCTCCAATTTATCCCTAATCCTCAAAGCTGTAATCTTTATTGATATAATCACTCTATCCCTGTCAAAGGCATAGAGGTCAAATCTTTATTGTCTAAACTTTTACCTTTTTCTAGAGAGATACTCTATAGATATTACAAATCAAAATAGTGTTTTCTAGTAAAGACAGAATTTGTTTTGATTCATTTCAAGGCACAATATACTCATTATATAACCCAAGCATAGTATTATTTCCATTATTTTTCTAAGGGAAAGTCTCATACAGATATTCTGCTGGAAATTTTCCTTTCACCTTATGGACATGAGTTTCCATTTCCTTTTTGATAAAGTGTTTACCCACAAGTAGAATGGAATGAGTTTTGTGAGAAGTCCCAAAATATTAGGGTATAAACATTAAATGTCTTAATAGTTTCCACAACCATTCCTTTCCTCTGAACACTGTCATATCTGCATAGTAGGCACTTTAAGGACATCTTTTTCAAGTTCCATAAATTTCTCTTGGGCTTTGGATTTAGAGCACAATCACTTTTCTAGTAGAAGACACAACCCTTGTTAGTATTATAGACTTTGAAGCTAGCTTAACTTGAAAAAGGAAGTTTTCCTCTTCCTGAGTGGTGGTGTTGATGGCTCGCAGTGGGGAAGGGGGAGAGTGGTTTGTCTGCCCTCCCCCCCCCCCCCCCCCCCCCCCCCCCCGTCCCTCAGCAGCTAGCTCCCTCTATGTTTGGGTCAGGAAGGAGGAAGAGGAAGAATAAGGCTCCCTCCCTATGCCCATAGGAGGAGTTCTTTGTTACACTAGGTAGGATTCGTTTCTACTGAGGTGGTTTATATTGGTGATGTGAATATCACCTTTACTCCAAGTACAGCATCATTGAAGACCTCCTTTCATCTAGTGCAGGGGGCTCCTGTCTCCATTTGGCCCTTCTCAGAGTTTGGCACACCAGAAGGCTCACAGCTCTTGCCCCTCTACTAACCAGTGCCCCTTAACATATCATTCCCTAGAACTGTAAAACCACTTGAGGAAATCTTTACTTGCCCCTTTCAAGTGCTGTAAAGAACATAGACCAGAGGTTGCTCCATATTCCTCCTGACAAAAACCCACCATTTTCTCAAGCCCTACTTCTATATACAACTCCACAGACGCCTCGTTCAGAATTCAATACAACTGAAAAGAGCTCTAGTCTCTGCTTAAACAATCTCCTTAAACTCCAGGGAATACATATAAAGTGTTTCCCTGTTCCTGTCTTAATGGTAGATGGGGTCTAAACAAGGGTTTGGACAGATGTTCTCAGAAATGTTCTTCCAAGAACTCTGCAACTGGCTGAATCCTTGGTCCTAAGGTTTAGGAAGCATCGAGCCAAAATCAAGAGGTCAATTTCCCACAGTAACTTGCAACCCCAAACTTGATGAGATTCCTTTAAACACCCTGTGCCACCCCGACACCCCACTATCCACACTTCTTGGAAAGGAAAGTAGTCCCTCCACCACCGCATCCTCCCTTTAGGAGAGGTGAGACTAGTTTCATTCTGCATTTATCTTCCCACTATTCCCTTTATTTTTACATTAGTTGAAGGTGGCTTGTACAAAAGGCTGGTTCTCACCAACAGTGAACCCTGCAGAAAGGTGATGGTCCCAGCTGCTGGAGGCTCTGTGACAAAGAATGTGGCCGTTTTGTCACAATTCTATCACTCTAGGATGGATTCTTGGCTATTTGCCCCCTCAGATTTCTCACACAGCAGCAGTACAAGAGATTCACTAGCTCATCTAGTTAGCCAACCTGAGCCACCCACTTCTTATTCGTGAATTGTATACTTTGTGTTAACGCCAAATGAAATATAAAGCAAAGGCAAATAAGAAAATATTTTAAGAATTTCACATGAATTGGGTACTTGCATCACTTAAGTTTGCAATATTTAAGTCAGAACTAAGGATGCTGTCTTGCTAATACCAACAAATTTTAGTGTTTTTATTGTTCCTCTTAATTTATCTAGTTTCTTTTTTTCCCATCAAATCACATTACTTCCTTATTATTTTGCTAATAGTGAAATGGGAATAATAACCCCTCCACAATAGTGTGGCATATTAATTTGTTAATTTTGCCAAGCAATTGAAAGACCAGAAACACTAACTGTTGCTGTTTGGAGAATGAAGATGTCTCCAACAAAGCATAGAAAAAGAGCTCGCAGAGACGCAGTAAATTCAGTCTGATGCTACCATTAGCTTAAATGCCTTCACTAAATGGTACCAACTGAGATCATTAACTTTGCTTTCATAGCAATTTTCTTAATGTTACTTAGCAACTTCACTTTGAAAATACCCATTTCACATCCCTATAGCCTAAGGAGCACCATTAGTAGTAAATTACGTGTTTGATTGCATAGCCAGAGAAGACTTAATGATATGTCCTGAAGACCTATCACTTGCTACCATGTGACTGTTCAGACAATGACCATGTACTGCACATGAACTAATAACAAAGCCGCATTTAAAGCATAAAAATTTATCCACCATAAATTGAGAATATTAAAGGAATCACTATTATATGCAGCATGCTGCAAAATATCAAATTAACATCTATACATTATTGTGTAATGAATATGTATGTCAATAAGAAGTTTTGTGTAAGGTCAAGATTATTTAAGAGAAGAAAACTGAAATGTACTGAATACTCCTTCACCATAAGAAAGGTATAAATATTTCCTAATATAACCTAGATATGATCATGCATTTAATAAACAAAAATGCCTTTGATGATATGAACATTCCTTTAGGATAATGACTTGTTCAAAAATCAATGCAGTTTAACAACTCTAGAAACTCTAAGTCATCAAAATGTTAAGAGTTAACTTATTTGTCCTTCCAATTTTCCATGTTTTAAAATTGCTTATAATTAACATGTGTAGTTTTTTTGAGTGATACGATATTACCTTCAAAGGTATTTAATATAATCTAGTTAATATCTATTGAATAGTTACATGCAAATAAGAACTCAATATGACAAGCCTATTTGGTTATTTTTAAATTACTAAAAAATAAATATAAGTATTCTTATCTTTATTCTAGAAATAATATGCCTTGTATTTTTCAAAACGTAGGCATTTTTTTCTTACCAATGGGAGGGATCATTCATTTTTCCTAGCAGAAGGAAAAAAGCAAAATACACTTAAATATTATTAATAAGTTAAAATTCTTTTCAGTGACTTCATGCCATAATCACTGGTTTTGTTTCTAATCTGGTGTCCCTCAGTGATCTTTTCTTTTAAAAAAAAAATTTGATTTTGAGAATGTGAGAGAGCATGCTTGCACAATCAGGGGAGGAGCAGAGAGAGAGAGAGAGAGAGAGAGAGAGGTAGACAGATAATCCCAAGCAAGCTTATTCAGTCAGCACAGAGCCTGATGCAGGGCTCCATATCATGAACCATCAGATCTTCAGATGATTCTGAGGCAGAATCAGAAGGTCAAAGTTTAACCCACTTAGCTACCCAGGCATTCCCAGTGGTCTCCTTTTTTTTTTTTTCTTTCTTTTTTTTGTATATTTTCCCTTAAATATAGATACTCCTAAAATGTGGCTTTACTGACATATTTGCATAAGTTACACTTAATATTCATCTATCCATCCATCCATCCAAATGTTCATTCATTCCACATGTTTTGAGTGCTACTATATTTCACCAGGTGAACTAGGTGGTGAGGATTCAAGGATGAATAAAACATAGTTCCCGCTTTGAAAAGAAAGTTAATTGTTGGATTTTTCTATCTGGATAGATTGACATTCCTTCAAGTTCAACATACCTAAAACTAAGTTTTTTATTATCCCCAGCTGGATCTCCAGGCAACATTTTCTAGTTCTCTTCATGGTTATGTCATGTTTCTCTTAGGTTACTTTGCTGATCCTGTCCTCACAATGCTTACCCAATCCATCTCCATTGCTGCCTTGTTCTTCCGTTTTCTATTACATCCTATCAGGATCACTTGATTTGCCAAACATTCTTATTTACAGAAGACAGATTTTAAAATCTTATTTCAGTAAATCATGAGAGGAAAACATGTAAATTAAATATGTAGTCCCTAAAAATAGTGAGAATTTACCATCTCCTACTTCTACATACTCATAGACATACTTCTCAGGAATAATGATATTAGCTAGCATTTCTTTTTTTTTTTAATTTTTTTTAATCTTTTTATTTTTGAGAGAGAGAGAGAGACAGTGTGATCAGGGGAGGGTCAGAGAGAGAGGGAGACACAGAATCTGAAGCAATTAGTTAGCATTTCTAAAGCTTATTGATTGGTTTCTGTATGTCAAGTATTGGACTGAGGTCTTTTCATTCCTTGCTGAAAAAAAATTACGACAGCAGATTTATGTCAAAGATTCTATTTTTATCACCCATTTAGAGGATAGGAAATGAGTGATTTGATTAGAGCTATATAACTAAAGTGTAACTATGGAGATTTAAATCCAATAGGTCAGATTTCAGAACCTATTTTTTTTTTTTGTAGTCTTTGCAACTTATCTTTGGCTTTTCTTTTTCTTCTTCTTCTTTTTTTTTTGGGTAGTTATGCCCATAATTCTAAACAATATGCCTGTACTTTTTAATCAACTTTAGATAATGCCTATGAGTTCCGTTCACTTTTCTTAAATCTACTTCCACTGCTTCTCTCTTCAAAATATGTAAATATTTTAAAATATTTTATAGCTTATGTCCTCATTTTAAGTTGTTTTGGTTCAAACAATAGCATATTACAGTGTTATTTGGTGCCTTGCTTTTTCCCTTTAAAGAAAACCTCTTGCTAATATTATGTCTGCACATTTACAGTTGTATTATTATTTTTTAATGTTTATTTTTTTTTGAGAGAGGGAGAGAGAAAACAAGCAGGGGAGGGGAAAAGAGACCAGAGACTGAGGATCCAAAGCAGGCTCCACATTGTCAGCACAGAGCCCAATGTAAGGCTTGAACTCACAAACAGTGAGACCATGACCTGAACCAAAGTCAGACGCTTAACCCACTGAGCCGCCTGGGCACCCCTACAATTGTATTATTTTTAATGGCTATCTAAAATTCCATGCTAACTTGTGAGATATCTATATTCATTTACTCAGCCCTCATTAATAGATGTTTGGGTACTTACACTTGTCTATGACAAACAATACAGCATGGCATACAGAACAGTTCTGTGATTCCAGATTTCGGAAAGCTTTTCTTTAAGGTACTCCAGACGTAGAGTGGAAGCCTCTGTTCTCCCAGAAGTTTTTCATTTACTTAGTGAGGAGCCTATTACCTATCCTCTCTCCCTGCCTGCAGGAGATACCAGGCTGTCAGTACTGCGAACAAAGGTGAGGCCAGATGCTGAAAGTCTCAGTGTTAGACCTGCAGTGAATACCATTAACCCCGAGTTCGCTCCTACCTTCTATACCATTGACTCTGAGCTTGTTCTTTGCATATCCTACAGAAAAGATCAGCCACCACTTCTGCCACAGTGGCCTTGTTTTCTCATGTTTCAACCTGCTTCTGTACTTAATATTTTTTATATATATTTCTCATGCAGTGACAATCTTTGTCAACTTCTGTATTAGTTGCATTTACTTTTAGTTGGAAGACCATATAAAAAGTGTTTCGTAACACTTATAATGGAAAATTGTATTTAGTTTTAAACAATTTTTTTTTAATTTTTTTTACATTTATTTCTACGAGAGAGAGAGAGACAGTGTGAGGAGGGGAGGGTCAGAGAGAGAGGGAGACACAGACTCTGAAAAAGGCTCCAGGCTCTGAGCTGGCAGTCAGCACAGAGCCCGACGCGGGGCTCGAACCCACGAACCGCGAGATCATGACCTAAGAGAAAGTCGGACGCTTAACCGACTACGCCACCCAGGCGCCCCAGTTTTAAACAATTTTTTAATCGCAGTATTCCCTGGGGGAAAAAAGTAGGAACCGCTGTCTTTTTTGGCATTCTTCTGCATTACTTTTATGTATTTGTTTTCATACTTAACTTTATATTTTTCTCTCCACCTACTTGCACCCAAGAATTGATCACATATGATATATGCAATTCATAAAATAAGAAATTCAAGAACTATAAATGCTGGATAGATACTAAAGACTGGAAAACTGGACTATGGATATACATGCAGACCATAGTTATACTCAAGTTACAGTGCTATGGACTCATCTGTCTACCTAATTGTAGTGAATGAAACTATAGGAGAACCATGAAAATGAGGAGAGGAAGAGAGAACTAACTGAATCATAAGAGAAACTGGTCCACGAATCTAATAAGCTTGGATGAAATATGTGAGTCTGCTGTCCTGGCCATTTCCCTGGACTCCCTCACTTCTGGTTGCTTCTCATAGGGAGAACATCTTACTGCACAGTATAGATTGAGAATCTGACTGTATATGAAAAATACTTGACCTGGTATTTGTAAAATAGCAATCATTTTCAACATGGGAGAAGCCACTGTTTGGGTCAGGTTTGAATTTTGAAACACGGTAGGTTGGTTTCTAAAGTAGAACCTAGCAAGGAGATTTTTAGGGATGAATTTGTCTGTATATTATTTTGCCTGATGTGCTAACTTAAAATCTAACTCGTATAAGAGAGGTCTCTACTGCTTTGTAGTTGACTGCTGAATAACATATAAGGAATTTCAGATAAGCAAGCCAGGTTTGATACATAAATCAATATATGATTTATTATATGATACCTATTTTTTAAAAAAGGAAAATGTACGAATTCCTTGAGGAGAGCAAACTCCTTTGGAACTTAGCTCTGCCATACATTTGTGAATGGGCCTGCAGTGAGTGAGAGCACAAACCAGATGTTTGACAGCATTATGAATGAATACCTACCAGGTAACTCTGACAGTGATTGGAAGAAAGTGGCTAACAATAGGAGTATACTGGAAATAAGCCCAGAGAAGCCTCAGGAGGTATTCATTAAGGAAATCAATGCTGGATGTCATTAGGAGTATTTTTTTTTAACTAATTCCATTGGGGTCAAGTCATCTTGCAAGACAGATCCTTGAAGCTGATTAACCTGGAAACACAAGCCTTACCCATCTACTTGTAAAACCTTGTGTAAAATAGAACCAAAAATTTCAGTGAGTGATAAAAATTCTCTTTGCCCTAGCGCCTTGGTTGCTAACAAATACTGCTTATGAAAAATGAAGTAAAGAAAATATGGTTGCCAAAGGGTATCTAGATTTGTATGATTTAATGATAATTAAAATTACTTTTTAATATGATTGTATTACTTCAGATAAAGATGATTAAATTATTTAAGTCAATTACCAAGAGACAATAATTGACTAATTTACAAAGAGTCTGTATCATTTTTTTCTCACCTCCATTTTTATTGAGTTTTTTCAATATTTTATTGAGTATTGTCAATAATAGGTTTATTAAGCATTAGTCAATAACAACAAAAAATGGTGTATTATTACTACCAATGTAAAATAATAGTTAATAATAATATAATACATAACCTTGCTTCCAGATACTGTCTTCTGATTTTCTTGTGCCTGGCTCAACTTAATGATAGCCTCGTAGTCACTATTAGAATGGATGTGTTTGTTGCTGTTCTAATTATAAAGATCTCCTGGTTTGGACCATATCTTGGCTGAGTTGAGCCACATTTTGATTCGTC
Organism: Hyaena hyaena; assembly: GCF_003009895.1. NCBI lineage: Eukaryota > Metazoa > Chordata > Mammalia > Carnivora > Hyaenidae > Hyaena > Hyaena hyaena. Next base: position 361,188 of record NW_024081583.1, read on the forward strand.
TTGTTTTGACAGAGAAAAAAATTCTCATTAAACCAACTCTCACAACCTTACTTGAACAAGAAAGATATATTTTGAACCATCATTTCTCCTTCCCAGAGCCTGGGCCCTTTTACAGAACCCACTGCAAGTCCTGCTTCTCCTGATACCATCTTGCTTCTGATTGGTTTCTATTTCCCAGGGCTATTACAATAGGAGTGAATTCTCTCAACGGCTTCCTTTCTGCAAATCTTCCATTAGGGGAGTGGATACCTGATCATGACGGGCTCTAATATACCACAAAAACTGAATTTTAATTAAAAAATATTAAAATATTCCAGTGATCGTTGGTAGTGACAAGTTAGAGTTATCTCTGGTCACATTGTATTTTATACTACGTTTACCTAAAGGCTTGACATTTTCTGTAGGAAAATTCATACATAAGGCTTAACATTGACTTTTTCATTCCAAACCCCAGGGTAGAATTTAAGAATGCTCCTCTACAGCTATTCATTAATAACTGATCCGATTGATTCATGCTTTTGAACGTGAAATTACAATTCTAACCAAACAAATATCTTTGGTTACAAAAAACGTCTGACAGGTCTTTGACTTCAAAATATTCTTAGAGGGGCACCTGGGTGGCTTAGTCAGTTGAGCGTCTGACTTCGGCTCAGGTCATTATCTCATGGTTCATGAGTTCAAGCCCCGTGCCGGGCTCTGTGCTGGGCTCTGTGCTGACAGCTCAGAGCCTGGAGCCTGCTTCGGATTCTGTGTTTCCCTCTCTCTCTGTTCCTCCCCAACTTGTGTTCATTCCCTCCCTCCCTCCCTGTCTCTCTCTCTCTCTCTCTCTCTCTCTCTCTGTCTCTCTCTCTGTCCCTCAAAAGTAAATAAACATTAAAAAAAAGATTTTTTTTGAATTCTTAGTAAACAATTTCCCTATACTTGTTAAGGTTACTATATAATACATCTATGAGGAAAGAATAAATTAGGATTGCTAATAAATGCTTTAAGGATTACTGGTTAGTATTGGGGGGTAAACTAATTTAGATTTTAATTTCATACATAAAACAAATTCTTTGCCGCTTATAAGTTAAGAGTTGAAAAATTAAAAACCAAAGAGAACAAAAGTATATTGTTTATAAATAATATCAGTGGGATAAGATTAAAATGAAAAGATTAAAGGAATAATTCATATACAGATCTGTCATAAAGCATTCAAAATTAAAGAAAATAGTAAGTGTGAAAATACTTTCATGTTATTAAGAAAATCATTAAGATTCACCCACAAATGAAAAATGAGTGCATCGGAGCTGTCATGTCCCCAGATTAATGGGGTCTCACTGACCAAGTGCGATAATAATACATAAAGTATTCAATATTATGTTTAAAGTATTAAAAATAACTTTTTAAAGACATATAAAATATTTCATATATTAAATTTGATTTTTATAAAATCTAAATTTTATAATAATAGAACAGATTTGGAAAAGTAAAATACTTTTCCCCAGAGGGAAATGAGACCGGAAAGATTATGGCCTCTGAGAGTGAAAATTGGCAGCACATTTTTATAAACCATTTGTGTGTTTCCTATCCGTGGTTCTGTAAACTGCACTTTTTAAGAGGTAGCCATATAAAAATAATCCAGAATTTGGATGAATGTTATACAGAAATATGTCTTTTATGCATTCTAAATATTGAACACTAGAAGAATAGTTTTATGGGTGCAGTCTATACAATGAAATATTTTGTAACCATATATTGTAACCATTAAAAATTGGCAATGATAAAAAATTGGTGATCATATAATACCAATTATATATATATAAACATATATGTATATTTTTTTTTACAAGAACGGAAGCATTTTCATCTTGCTTACATACATACCTATGTTCAGTGCCTGACATGTGCTTATAAAAATAGAAAACCATTTATGTTAAATAATGTATTACGTGTTCAATTTAACAGTGGTTACCTGTAACCATAGAATTATAAGTGACATTTGCCATCTACAAATTATTCAGTACTTTCCAAATTTTCTAGAATAGCATGTATTCCTTAAATTGAGAAAAGGATGTTTAAAACAATGGATGTTTTAAAGATACTAGCTACCTACAAATTGTTGCTATATACCATCATCCACTAAAAAAGGATAATTCTTGAAAGAATCAATCTCGTTGATTTTATTTGAGAATTAAATGCAGCATTACCTGCATTGGAATCATCTGGTATATTTACTTAAAATGTAGATTTCAGAGCCAGCGTGGGTATGAGGCAGAATCTACATTTTTATCACATTTTTGTGCCCCTTCTCTTGACTACCCAGATGGTTCTTATCCACATTAAAACAAGAGAATCACTGAATTAGGAAGATAATCAAAACTCAGAAAAAATCCAAACAGTAGGAATGGTAGCTTTTTATAGTTTCTTTAAAAGCCTGCTGGAAATAGCTGGTAAATTGGTGTAGCAAACTTCATGTAAGGGTATTAAGTCATAATACTAAAGTCGTGAGCAGTAGGTAACATTAAGTATATAAAGAAAAAAATTATAAAGAAAAATCATTTTAGATAAACTATATGGTGTGTGTTTGTTTTTTCAAACATATGAGTACAAAAATTAGTTCTCAGAGTATATGGTGACTTTTCCTAACACGGAAAGCAAAATATCAGAGATACTATATAAAATATCTTCAGATTGGTGGTGGTTGCTGTCTAGCACTACGCAACAGGTATCAGGTAGATGCATAATTTAGATTTTTTTCCTTCTCTCTCCCAAACCAATTAAATGCTACAGATAGTCTGAGACTGCATTTCAGAGGTTCCTAATGTATGTAAACCACAAAACATCAAGCAGTCAGCAAATAGTTATTAATGGCTTCTATCTGCAAGCACAGTTCTAAGTGTTAATTATGAAATGTTGAGAAAGGCCTCATTCCTGCCCTCAAGGAGGTTTCATTTTAATGGGTGAACCCAAAGGGTAACACAGAAACATATACAAAAGAAAAGACAATACGGGCTAATGACTGCAATAGGAAAACAAAACAAGACAATCCATTGTGAGCCATTAAAGAGACAGCTTCTTTAGCTTGAGGTGTTGGTCAGAGAACCTTCTGTGAAGAGATGCCATTTGTTCTAAATGATGAGGCAGCCATGCAAGGGCCTGCCAGAAAACACCGCTTCCAGAAGATTAACAAATGGAGAGGCTCTGAATAATGAAGAAATTAATATAATCAAGGTTTGGAAAAGGCCAGTGTAGAGAAGATAGAGATAAGGTAAAATAGACTGTCAACAAAGATGAGTGAGGCCATGGGAAGGAGAGTTGCCAGGGAAGCTACTGGAAGATATTAGCAGAGGAATAACATGCCTGGATCTAAAAAGATGATTGCAAAAGGCTGATGTTTTCTCCCCCCCACCCCCACCCCCCACCACTTCCCAATTAATATATTGAAATCCTAAGCTCTGGTATTAGGAGATGGGGCCTATGGGAAGTAATTAGGTCTTCAGTGTGCAGTTCTCACAAATGAATTCATGTCTTATAAAATGACCCTGAAGAGCTTTCTGATCTTTGCCATATAGGGATAGTGGCAGTCTGCAGGTTGGAAAAATGTTCTTATCAGAATCTGACCATGGCACCCTGATATTGGACTTCCAGCCTCTAGAACTATGAGAGACAAATGTGTTGTTTATAAGCCACCCAATCAGTGATACCTTGTGATAGCAACCAAAACTAAGACACTGACCTCTGAGTTTACAAAGGACTTACAGTCCAGGTGGAAGACAGAAAGTAGACAATTTAGGAGGCTGTTGCTGTATCATAGATAAATTATGTGGCTTGAACTTGTGTCAAAGTAATAAATGGTGACCTGTGATTGGGTCTGTGGATAAAATGACTGTAGGAAGTATCAGCAGAGGAGGAAGTGAGAATATATACTTAGGTGCTGTGGACTGAATCACATCCTCCGAAATTCACATTAAAGACTTAATGGGCAATGATGGTATATGGCGAAGGTCCTTTGAATAATAACTGGATTTAGATGAGGTCATGAGGATAGAGCCCTCATGATGTGATTAGTACCCTATAGGAAGAGACACCAGGTAGTTCTCTTTCCCTGCCTTCTGCATGTAAGAACACAGTGAGAAAATGATTATCTACAACCCAAGGAGCTTATACATCCAACCTCTAGAAACATGAGAAAAATAATGTCTGTTGTTTAAGCCATTGAGTATATGGATATTTTCTATGGTGGCCTGAGCTGAATTATGTACTAGCTTTTTAGCCTGAGAAAGCTGTGGTACCTTTTACAAAGTTAGAGAAGATTTGGAGAAGACTAGGTTTAATATGAAGAAAAATCAAGAGTTTGGTTAAGTAGAAGATGCCAACCTATCAGCTATTAAATAGAGAAGTTGTTTTTTTTTTTATTGTTTTAGTCTAGGGCTTAGGATATTCTGACAAATAAAATATTTGGTAGTTGTTATTAGAAAGATTTATACTTTTGGATCAGGTAAGATTATGAAAGAAAGTAGTGATAGAGTAGGGAAAATATCAAGAACTGTTACTTGGAGAAATTTGCTTTGTAAAGGAATCAGGAGTAGCTGGAGGAGAATAAGTCAAAGAAAGATGCTTTAAGATGGTTAATACTAAGACATATTTGTGTGCTCATGGTAATGAACCACAGAATGAAAGAAAAGTATGGTGCAGGAGGAAAAAAGAGGATATCCCCCAAAGTAAAAACACTGAGAAGGTGAGAAGACATAGAATTCAGAACAGAGATGAAAGTTGGGACACCTTTCCCACTATAACCTGAAGAGAAAGTAGGATATATGGACACACACACAACCAGATAGATGAGTTTGGTAGACAAAGGAAGAGGCTGTCATATATGATTGCATATTGTCTCTATGAATTGGGAGGTAAGGTTATCATCTGAGATTAGAGCAAAGGTTAGCATTAATAGATTGAAGGTTCTGATGAGATATGAGACCTGAGTGAATGGAAATATTCTACCTAAGTACATAAGATGGAAAATAGGAAATATTGATCTGAAGGTAGAATGCTTAAGACCATGATAACAGAGCTAGTGTCATTGTTGGGGATGACAGTTCATGAATGATGAGATGTGGAGGAAAAGATAGTTGAAATTGGGTGTATCAAGAACTGAGAGATCAAAAGGTCTGGTTGAATTCTCTATATGAATGCTGGTGTCTTCAATAATGAATACAGGCATAGAGTTGACTAAAACTGAAAACTAGATACAATGAATAAGTGAATTATAAATTAGTGAATGAACGGTTAATAGGTTATATCCAAAAGACATGCCTGATGCCTCGTGTTCTTAAAGGAACAGGGAGTTTGACAAGAGCAGGGGAAGGAATTGGTTTAGAGCAGCAAAGAATGATACCACCCGCTAGGCAGTAATGAACATGAGATGTGTCTCCAAAAAGAAGCTGCATGTGAATAAAGTTCTCAAGGATCAGATACAGATTTGAGGAGAGAGGTGAAGTTATGAAATGTACATCTTAGAAAACTGAAGTGTGAAGAGGGATGTGTAGTCATTCTGTCTAGTGATGTTGAATGCAATTTTGAAAAATGTGATTAAAAAAATGACCTGTCATGTGGCTATAAGATTCTTTTCTGTAGATTTTCAGGAACTGAGATGCAGATGTTAAACAGATATTTTAAAATGTAGTTAACAATTACTTTTTACTGATAATATACTGTCTGGGTACTGGCTAAATAAAAGGCTCTGTAGGTGAGTGACTAAATGTCTAGTAGGCACTGAAAACAAATCATACCATACCATGTCATACCATCAGACTGATGTTATTCTTAGATCTTTGATTAAACACATAATACTCTTGTCAATTCACCTTCTAGAAATTATATCTCAGCAAAGTGATTTAAAAGTAGATTTAAAAATGCTATAATCTTGAAAAAATAAAGAAATGAGATTGTTTCTGTGACTGTACTTAGCTGGAAAAGAGGAAATCTATTGAAGTGACAGAAGCAGTAAACTCTGAGGTAAATATGAATGAATATACTAGTCTTTTGATCTTAGATTGTCACTTTAATGTTTTTAGGTCCCATTTTTCTTGGCTGTAAAATTAGAATTTTGATATCTATACTGTACCATTGTTATAAGTATTATAAATATGAATGTAATACCTAATCAAAAGTCTAAAATGTAGGAAGCCCTAAATAATTAATAGTTGCTGATGGCACTCTGCTATTTTTCTGATATGGGCTGAAGTTACATAAATAAACACACAAATGCCAAATCTAAAACTTCTATTTGAATTCATTAGTGATAAGGCTACTATTTTGCTATTCTATCCTTTCTTAATACTAGCAGGTTGGAGTCCACTTTTTTTTTTTTTAAATGTTTTTTATTTATTTCTAGGAGACAGAGAGAGACAGCATGAGCAGGGGAGGGTCAGAGAGAGAGGGAGTCACAGACTGAAACAGGCTCCAGGCTCCGAGCTGGCAGTCAGCACAGAGCCCGACGCGGGGCTCGAACCCACGAACCGCGAGATCATGACCTGAGCGAAAGTCGGATGCTTAACCGACTAAGCCACCCAGGCGCCCCGGTTGGAGTCCACTTCTAAAATAAATTCTGTTAACTCCTACAAGTCAGTTTCATCTGCACATTATTTTTAATATTTTATCTGAGAACAAAAACCCTTATTTGTATATTGCTGATTCATATCTATTTTTCCACATCAGAGACCTCGTTGTTAATGACATTTTAATGTTCATGAAGTTGTAGAAACTTCCCCTCAATGAACCATGAATTCTCACCTCAAAGAGGAGAAGGAAGAATTCATGAATGGGACAATAGAATAATGAGATGGACAGACATTTGATCTAAAGCTAGGGTGAAGAGGGAATTGGTCCCACTGTGTCAAATAGTGAGACATGGGAGAATTTAGCGACTGACGTTTCAAGATGAGGGAGAAACAAAAATACCAGGGATGTGACTTAGCAGCCTAGAACAGAGTATTTCCCTGTGAGTTTTGAGGGGCAGTTGTATTATAAATGGATTGGAGATAAAGTGAAAAAGCAAAGCCAGAATGAAGGAGTCTTTATTGCTTATTACTGATGTAGCCTTTGGCCCATGACAGAATTAAGTTTGAGAAAGCAAATCAATTTACTATTAATGAGTTTTGATGAATAATTAATAATTTATATAAAATGATACTTTAATGAATATAATTTGCATTTCAGTGAATAGGCAGAAAGCATTGATCACGTGGTAAAACAAGCAGCATTACTTGAAACTTAATATGAGAAATCTTTTCTTTTTTATGAATCCCCTATAGTATAATGACCACAAATCCATATCTCATTTGGTAGATATAAGAGGAAAAAAAACATTTGGCTTCTCTAGTGGGCTCTAGTTATCTATTGCTGCATAACAACACCCCAATGTACTGGCACAGAATGATTAATATTTTATTATGCTCATGGATTCTGTGAGTTAAAATTTGGATGGACTATGGTAAACAGTAAGATGTTTCATGATTCTGGAACCTCAGCTGGGAAGACTTGAAGGCTGAAAGTGAGTTGGTGGCTACAGACTGGACAGTTAAAGGCATGCTCGGTCACAAACCGGGAGGCTGAGTACTATTCTTGGTTGTCATTGCCAGCTCAAACACTACCATGTGCTCTTGTCCTGTGGTCCCTCTTCTTCTTCACAGTTTGGTGCCAGGCTTCTAAGACAAACACCTTAGAGCTCTAGGCTGGATCTGAATCAACTTTTATAACCATGTCTTGAAAGTCACAAAGTGTCATTTATGATGTACTCTCAGACAAAACCAAATTCAAGAGGAGGGAACATATACATCATTCTCTTGGGGCAAATGTTGATATCCAATTCTAAGAAGCACACGGTGCCATTTTTTGAAAATATAGTTTGTTATATATGGGGACACGTGCTATCAATTTCGCTGACCATTGGTTTCAAGGATCTATTCCTGCCTTCTGTATCTTTCTTGATGTTTTTTAATGTTTTGTTGTGTATTACAGATTTAAATGTCTGAGAAAGAGAGTGTGCACATGTGCGAGCCAGGAGGGTAGGTGCAGAGAGAGAGAGGAAGGGAGATAATCCCAGGCTGAATCTCAGGCCATGCTATCTATCAATAGGTGCAGAGCATGACATGGCGCTTGATCTCAGGGCCCTGAGATCGTGACCTGAACCAAAATCAAGAGTAGGACTCTTAACCGACTGAGACCCCTAGGAGCCCTTGTATTACAGACTTAGTATCTTGTTTATCAGCTGGTTATGGCTAACTCTTACCATAAAAGGTAAGAGAAAGGGTCTTTTTGTTTTCATTTTTGTTTTAGATGGTCTTTAGGTAGGGAACAGATGATGTTACCAATCTTTTTTGTAAGATGACTGCTGTTCCAGGGTAAGTGTATCACAAAGGAAACTATAAAAATATTTCAGGAGATACTGTATTTTAATTAGATTTTGAAAGTCAGAATAATTTTCTTACTCTGTTAAGATGACCAAGATTAGTTAGGAGTTTGTGAAAATGTAGATGGAGTGAAATCAGATAATAATTTAAAGACATGTTAGATTTATAATATAAAATATTCTCAAATAAGGTTCAAGTCTAAGTTTTAAAACAGCTCTGGAGATCCTGCCTACCTTATCAATCAGAATAAATAGTTGTCCTTAAGGGTAAAAAGTAATGTAATGGTGACATGGTGATTTAACACAAAGGCAAGATGATGATTAGGTCTTCTAATTTCTATTTCCAGTCAACCAGAACTTCAGTATTTGTATCATATTTATGTTGCACATGATTATGCTTGAAGCTAAACTTGCAGAAATCTTGACTATCTTATGCATCTTTGATCATAGTTTTCTTTTTAGTTTCAATGAAATTACAGTAAGAAAATGATATATGTGTTGCATAATATATCTAACAGCTATTCATGTCCAAATTCCTGATATTAAATGGTATAATTACTTAATGTGTGTTTAAGATGTTTCTCTAAACAAATGCAGGTTATTATGTTCATAAACCTTTACTGAGTTCCTTGTTAATTGAAACCAGTAGCATTTGGCTTTCATTTTTGAAAATCAATTGAATAATGTCATCACATGAAGTTTTTTTTTTTTTATATTTATTTGTTTTGAGAAAGAGTGCAAGCAGGGGAGTGGTAGAGAAAGACAGAGAATCCCAAGCAGCCTCCACACAGTCAGCACAGAGCCTGACAGGGCTCAAATTCACAGGCTCTCAAAATGTGCGATCATGACCTGAACTGAAATCAAGAGTTAGGCGCTTGACTGGCTGAGCCATCCAGGCGTCCCACGTAAAGACTTTTTTAAGTGAAGTATAGTTGACGTGCAATATTATATTATGTTCATGTACACAACCTAACGATTTGACAGTTATATACATTACAAAATGCTCACCACACTGTTGTAACTATTTCCATACAAAGGTATTAAACTATTGACTGTTTTTTCTATGCTGCACTTCTCATCTCTGTAATTTACTAATTTTAAAACTGGAAGTCTATACTTCTTAATCCGCTTCTCCTACCAACCCACCACCACCTTCTCTACTCCTCTGGCAACCGTCAGTTTGTTCTCTGTATTTTAGTCATATAAATTTTAGGATAATTTGTCCCAGGTCTATGAAAAATACTGTTGGTACTTTCATAGGTATTTTGCATTGAATCTGTAGATTTCTTGGATACTCTAGACATTTTAACCTAACAATATTCTTCCATCCCACGAGCCTGATATATCTTTCCATTTATTTACATCATCTTCAATTTCTTTCATCAGTGTCTTACAATTTTCAGAGTACTATAGCTGCTGAAGGCATTCTGGTGTGTGGGGCTCACTACTCCCCCGCCCGTCCCCACAGGGCAGAAGTTGCTTTTGAGGATTGCCTGCTGGGTGGGAGTGTTGAGTAGTGTGGGTCAGCAGAGGAATTCTGGGCTGGGCAAGCTATGCCAGCAAGGTGAAGATGTGCTACCAAGAAGAAAAGTATCAGAGCTAGTTCCCACAGAGATCCAGCCAGCAGGGAAGAAGGAGGGCAAGAAAAATGGCACCCGTCAGAATTTCTGTTCCTGGAGAAAGCTCCAGATCCCTGCTCCTCCAACACATGTCCTAAGCTTAGTCAATAAATTTACTTTATGTATAACCCAGGTGCTCAAAAACAGATGCCTTTGCCCTGTGTCTTGAACTGAGTTGACATAGTACAGTTCACTAAGAACAGAGTCTAGGTTTCCCAAAGCTCTCTGGCTCTCCCAGATTTAAGTGCCGCTGATTTTCAAATCCAGACTCATCTGAGGGCTCATCTTTCTATTGCAGGTTGTCTATTGCTCGATCCCCTCATTCTCAGGGTGTACCTCCATGCCGATAAGACTCTTCCTGCTTTTGAATCACCACTGATGAGGGCTTGGCTCATCTCTGCCCCTCCAACCCTTTCTCAATGTGACCTTTTTTTCTTCTGCTTTTAGCTGTGGAAGATCTATTGTGTGAATCTTCAGGTTATTTTCAGATTGAGTTGCAATGTATGTCATTGCTGCCTCAGTATGTCCGTGGGAGGTGAGCTCAGGAACCTCCTACTCTGACATCTTCCCCAGACCTTCTAGTACCACTAATTTTTCTTACTTTTAATGTAGAATAATGGCAACAAGGTGATAAGGTGATTCATATCAGACAACACATTTCTAATTCTTAACCTTAAAGTTAGTACTGGCTGATAACAGGGATTTAGATCACAAAGACAACCTTTAGGAAATGACTCTCTTTTGACAGGCAGAACAGAAGATTGATAAACAGCTTCCCAAGTTCCACTTCAATGGAAGTCAACTTTCTTTAGAAAAAGTTTTTATCTATTATCGTCCTTCACACTGGAAAAAGAAAGATTTATCTATCTTGGTTAAGAGAAAAATATATTTTTGGATTCATAATGGAAAAATGTTGAGAAAATGGCCTATATTCAGGATGATCTTTTTTTCCCCAAGATCCTACTAATGTATTACAACTCGTGATATGAGGATAGAAGCATTCTTTATATAATCCTGTTATTGCCTAAATTTGCTACTGTAGAGGTTGAAAAACATTCAAAGTAAATACCTTGAAGATAAAATGCTTTTATAGTAGGATAAAAAAATTAAAGTTAAGATAAATCTCTAAGGATATCAAGTCCTTCATTTAGAAACAATAAAACCGTAGTACAGAAATATTAAATATTTTACTATGGTCACTTTGGTAAATCTGAGTCAGGATGAGAGCTGGTCATCCACATGGAGGGAGCTACTGAATTATCCTTCCAGGAGATTATATTAACTGTATACAAACAGATACAGAGTTTTGAGTATGAGAATTACCACAAAACTAAATTTATCTAATTAAAATTTGGAGACAAACGAAGGATATACATTATAATCTCCCATATTTTTATTGTGACTTATTTTGCTTGTGAATATAGGCTATGAATCAAGACAGAAGGGGCATAACTTTACTAAACATAGAAATAATTGTATTTAAATGATCTAGGAGGTGGGGGAGTCAAACATCGAACTACTTTGGAATGTTTCTTGAAAACTATAAAAAGTATTAAAAAGAGATTGAAATATTATAAAGAATAAACTTTTAGTCAAAGAAAAATGATTCTGTTCCGGGTAAGAAGAACAAAATGTGCTCCATTGAAGAATTTTATTATTTAATTATTTATTTTTAGTGTTTATTCATTTTTTTGAAAGAGAGAGTGCACGAGCACACGCATGAATGGGAGAGGGGCAGAGAAAGACACACAGAATCAGAAGCAGGCTCCACGCTCTGAGCTCTGAGCTCAGAGTTCGATATGGGGTTTGAAAACACAGGTCATGAGATCATGGCCTGAGCTGAAGTCAGGCACTTAACCAACTGAGCCACCCAGGCACACCTCCATTGGAAAAATTTAAAAGTGACTGACCTCCTTTCAGAAATATGAGGAGAAGAGAGATTTTATAAAAACGAAGCGAAAAATGTCTGAGAAGAGAACTAAGTCATGGGTACACTGTGGGGAAGGATATATATGTGTGAAAAGAAAAAAAAATCTTCACTGGGCATTGATTATAAAGGAATGGGAAAAGACCCAAATATCATTAGTTTAGTCAATCAGTCTATTTATGACTGTATGAGAGTTTGTGTTCATGAACACAGGTAAATCAGAGAAAATTATGCATGATTTGCTTATGAAATCTAAGAAGAGCTAACCTTTGCAGAACATACCCAGGACATTTAAGGAAGTCATTTAACAAGAAGTAACTTGAGATTCACCTTTGTTACTTTTAAAATATAGCACTTCATTTTCTAAGTGTAATGTCAGAAGCATCAATATCCTGAATATAAGCGAGCCATCTAACTAAATATGTACATATTTAAATGAATCTTTTATCTTAAAAAAAGTACTAGTAACCGATTGATTAAACCTACTCTAGTGAATAATTTGTCATTATTTTGGTATTACAGTGATTCTTAGTGGCGCTGGGTCAAATAAGATTCTAATCACTATATCATCTCTCCACCTTGTTGGAAATGTGGCCTAGATTTTAACTTTTGTGTTAGACTTATTTCATCTGTGGTACCATTGAAATGCATAATCCTTGTATGGCTAAAACTCCTGGGGCTATTTGGAAAAATCTATCTCAGATATGACACAATCCATTATATAAATGTGTGTTTTGTGTATATAGATAAATATGTGTACCTTTACAGCTGTAACAGCATTTGCTCATTCATATTGCATTTGTGAAAAGAAAAATCCCTTTTCTCATTGCATCTAGCCCAACAGCAGCCTTGTATGTTCTACAGCATGCACGCAACTCGGGCAACAGTAACTTCCTAGCTCACAATAGTTAGCTTCTTCACAGTTCTTGATGTGACTTTTCCAACTTCATCTCTTGCTCCTCCCTGTATTCTAATCTACATGACACTTAAGGTGCACCATTCACTCTTCGCAAATATAACTCACAATTCTATATCCAAATTTATTGATTGCTCTTCAATAAGTTTCCACTCAGGAATATTCCATCCACGTTCTTTCTGAAATATTTTTCTGCTCAAACCGCTCAGAAGGCAGCACTTTTAACCTATTAGTATTTAGTTGGTATGGCTAGGCTAATGCAGTATCTGCTACTTGATTTTGCCTTGAGATCAATTTTGTATGAGATAATTCAATATGATGTTCACTGTGACTAATATGTCCTTTAATTTTTTTTAAATGTTTGTTTATTTTGAGAGAGAGAGAGTGCAAGCATGAGCAGGGGAGGGACAGAGAGAGAGAGAGAGGGAGGAGAATCCCAAGCATGTTCTGTGCTGTCACCAAGAACTCAATGGGGGACTCAATATCAACATCTGTGAGATCATGACCTGAGCCGAAATCAAGAGGTGGATGTTTAACTGACTGAGCCACCTAGGTGCCCCACTAATATAGCCTTATATTAGAAGTGTCCAACACTGTGCCTGACCCAAAGTTTTCAACAAAAATGTAAATAAATCAACACAAGTAATATTTCAAAGGATCATATTGGTGTTCTTCTAAAAGATTCTCTAAATAACCTTCATTATTTAAAGGGAAACTATGATCAAAAACAGGGCAGGATTTTATAGGTTTATTTTCCTTCTTATCATCAAAACTGTTTTCTTAATAGGCTAAGACTCAAAGAGAAATAAGTACTAGCAATCAAACAACAGTCCCAGAACAGCAGGGGTTTGAATACTTGGTTTGAATAAGCAGACATCCTACAATGCTCTGACATAGATTTAAGAGTTGCCTCTGGGAAAAATGGCAAGTCAAAACCCGAACACTAAGGCAGTCACCCAGGGATGTATGTGGGAGACAAAGATATCAGTAGAATCAACCCTCTGAAACCGATGGCAAGCTTTGACTGCTAGATCTTTCACTGAATTACTAATAATAGTGCTGATATTGGAGTCTTTATTTATATTTTTGATGGACATATTATATCTCTCTTATAATAGACCTATTAAATGTAGTTTAACATTGAGAAGCTCCTGGCCTGGAGATGCTGCTTAAATTACACAGACAACATCAAATGAACTACTTTAAAAATGAATCCATTATTAACTTAAAACAGTATACATATTACACCTTTAAAAATACACTTGTACTTCAAATAACAGAATAGTTGAGGGCTGTTTTATTATATTCTTAAAGTTTCATTAAAGTTCTATTCAGTTACTCCATAATCATTTATTGAGCTGCAACTATGTTTCAGAAAGTGTACTGTGTTAATTTTCTAACACTGCTATAACAACCACAAACTTTGTGATATAATACAATACCTATGTATTATCTCATAGTTTAGGTCAGAAGTCCAAACAGTCTCAACTGGGCTCTTGACCAGGTCTCAGAGGCTGAAATCAAGGTAACAGCTGGGTTGAGCACCTATTTGTAGGTTATATGGAAAGATCGACATATTAGACATATTGACTGGAAACCTTTTCATTCTTTGAACCTGTCTGACTGACTCTTCTACAAATGAAAGAAAACTCTCTACTTCTAAAGGGTTCATGGGATTAAAGTGGAGCCATATAGATAATCTTCCTTTTGATTAACCTGAAATTAACTGATTATTAACCTCAATCCTTCCATATAATGTAATATAATCAAGAAAATGGCATTAGATCCTTTTTATAGACTCTACCCACCTTCAAGAGAGTAGAGATCATACAAGACTAAAGTGTCATTGGATCATTCTTAGAACTTTGCCTACCACATGTGCTAAGTTCTCAGAGTGAAATAAGTGAAAGTGACTCAGTTCCCACTTACACAAATATTAAACTTCAATGGAGGGGATATACAATAAAGGATGAGATGTATAAGGAGACATAATATACACATGAGTATATAAATGGAACCCCCAACCCAATCTTGTAATCTCTGTCCTGGAAGAAGTACTGGAATTTATTCAGTAAAAGAAGACTGTTGTAGGGTCAAAGGGTGGAGTGGTTTTCAAAGCAAAAGGAGTAATGTGACAAAGCGCACCTTGAAAGAAATTCAACTTAAGAATGGATAACAACTTTCAATGTTTGCAGAGGAGAGGGTGGTCACAGATGGCTAGCATTGGGAAAGAGGAGAGCAATGGGAAAGTATTTAAGTTTTAAATCAAAGGTATTACCTGATCAAATGTGTATTTTAAAGGTTGCCCAAACTGCAGAATCGAAAACAGCCCTTAGAGGTCTAACATTTGAAGAAGTGGGACCAGTTACAGAACAATGTGATATAATCCGGGTGAGATGATTGTTACTGGGACGATGGTTGTGACATGAAGGTATGTCTATAAGTGGGTATATTGAGGGCAGTTCTCAGGTGGACCCAGAGTTGGTAGTTAGATAGGTATAGGTGTGCAAGAGAAAGGAAGTCAAGAATGATGCCTCGGTTTCTTGCTTGAGCCACTGAGAGATGAAAAGCTGTTTCTGTTATAGGGAGCTTGGGAGAAAAAGCAAGCATAGGGAAGAGATGAGTAGCTCAATATTGAACATGAAAAATGTGAAATCCTTTTAAGACAGCAAAATGGAAAAGTTTATTATGCAGTTGGGTGTATTAGTCTAAAGTTCAGATGAAAGATCTAGGCTGGAGATATAGAACTGACAAACTTCAGTACATAAAGTTAATCAGAGACACTAGAGTGAAAGCCTTCTCCTAGGGAAGGTATGCAGCCTGAGAAGAGAAGAAGACCTAAGACACTATCCCCGGGGTTCACTAACACTTAGGAAGTAGCTCAAGAAAGAGAATAACATAAAGGATACTAGACAAAGAAGAACCAGGACCCTTGCTGTTACGCAAGACAAGGACGGGGGAATTTCAAAAGTTTCCAAATGTGTAGGGAGTAGCCAACTTTTTCAAATTCTATAGGAAAGTCATGAAAAAGAAGATTGCAAAGTGGAATGGATATGGTAGCAAGGGACTCATTGGTGATTTTGGAAAAGTATGAATCAGTGGTGTACTGTAAGTGCAATCCAAATGGAAGCAAGTTTAGGAAATCAGCCTCAAGAGGTTGCTGAAGGCAATGCTGGAATCAGATAGATATATTTGTGTAGTCTTGATATATGCAAAGCACTAGCTATCTGCTGAAAGATTACTGATAACCCTTCTTAAAATCCCAAGTTTATAATATCATGTCCAATTCCTCCCCTTGGGTTATCTCATTCTTTCTTGCTATCTAGAAGATTCAGGTAGCTTTCCTGGGATTCATGGAATGGCAGCCTTGAGAGGAATGTAAGACTAGAATGTAGACTCATTAAGCAACCACTTTAAGACAAACTGCAGTAAGTGATGCCAAGGAAGACTGTGTATCAGAGCCAACTCTGTCTCTGTCCCCAGACCTCTATTGTTCAGAATATCCCTAGGATGTTAAAAATAATGTAAGCCAGTTGACTCTAGGTGTAAATATTTTCCATGCCTTTTAGTAAGCAGTGACACCTGAATATAGGATTCTTCAAAAATGATAAAGATGAAACTAAGAAAAAAGTAGTATTAAAATCTTCCTAAAATCTTTTAAGAAAAAGGTAGTAGTCAATCATCGTCCCAGAATTTCTGGCTTCAATCATTAGCTGAAGAATGGAGATGGTCCTTGAGAGAAAGAACAAGGAGAATGAGTAAGTTTTTGATGGGATGAAAGAAAGGCAAGAATAATTTCATTTGTAGACATTTTACATACTTTAGATGGCTTTATCCGGTAAGTAGTTGGGTATACATACCTGTGATTTATGACTTTTGTCAAAGCTGGAGACAGAGATTTGGAAGTTGTTGATTTATAGGTAGGAGATGACATCACTTAATTAAAGCATCAGGATTAGGAAAGAATGGAAACCTGGAAACATCCAGCATTCAAGGGCCAGGTGCAGTAGCAGATTTAGTGAGGGAGACAGAGTATAATTTGCTCTAAGGAGAAACGATCAGTAGAAAGGGAGATTTAAAAATTCAGGAGAGGCAAATCACTGAAAGGCAAAGTGCTGGAAGATTCATGAGTGAGCAGGATTGAGACTATCACGGACAGCATGGCATTGAACAGACCAAACTTTCAAAGGCCGGAGGAAAGGCAGCAGTGAAATATCTGCAACTAGCAACTTGTGGCTGGCAGAGTAAGGAGTACTTGGTGGCTTTCATGCTGGTGTCTTCACATTTCTAAAATAATGAATAAAGATGATTGTCTCTGGATAAAGGAAGAAGGGAAGAATGCAGAGAAAAGTAGCACATCTGAACAATGAGGAAAAGGGAGAACTGACTGATTGCAAGAGAGAAAGAATTTCTGGTCCATGCATTAGAAACCACAAATTCAGATTCATACAGTTGTCCAGTGGTACTCAGCCACTGGATATAGGAACATAGATGGGGCTATTTGCTGGGGTGGATGTGAAAATAAAGAGAAGAAGGCTTGAATGTGCTCATAGAGTCAAGTTGATCTGAGATTCAGTCCCGACTCTATATGAAAGGAAATGAGGTACAAAGGTCTGATGGTATTGGAGAAAATTAGAGGAGTACTAAGATTGGAATTATGAATTTTGAAATCTATACACAGGTATAACAAGAATAAATACATACTAGGTATTGTCCAGAAGAGAAATATTAGTTATTCAGATGAATAGATTTTTGAGATGACACAGTTCTTATATTATGTAAACTAGAAATCAGTACAGTGAGTTGGATTTGAGAAGCAAGGGAAAGGAAAATGTATTTATTCAAGATATTTTTTAATTTTTTAACATTTTTATTTATTTGTTTGAGAGAGAGAGAGAGCATAAGCAGACAAAGGGGACAGAAGGAGAGGGAGACACAGAATCAGAAGCAGGCTCCAGGCTCTGAGCTGTCAGCACAGAGCCTGATGCGGGGCTCAAACCCACGAACCATGAGATCATGACCTGAGTTGAAGTCGAACACTCAACCAACTGAGTCACCCAGGCGCCCCTATTCAAGATATTAATTGTACAACCTCCATGCTTCACACATTGTGCCAACTGCTGGAAATATAGAAATGAATAAGACTCAATGCTTGCTCTCAGAACAGGCTACTACAGTGATTGATGTTTCCAGGTTAAGAAACGATGTGGCTGAGAAAGTAGCAATTTTAAAAGGCAGTACCAAACATTAGAATTAGTACTCATTTATTCTGAGTAGCTGATGTAACAAGCTAAGTGGCAATATTAACTAGACAAGCCAGATAGATAACCTCTAATTGTGAAGAGAACTCAATGTTGAATAAAAAGACAGAAGGGGAATGTAATGGAGAGCATGTAGAGGGAGACGAGAGGAGAGGGGGTTCTATACTCTGAGCAATTCCAGGATTGAAGGGTAGGTGGAAGAAGAAAGGAGCTTTAAAGACAGTTGAGACAAGACCAGGCTCTTTCCTTCTGAGAATAATAAAGAAGAGATTTCCAGATGAAAAATGGTCTGTATAGTCCAATAAGTCTGAGATCCAGACAAGAGAGGCTAAATTGCCTGAATAGATTTGGGAAGCAGAAAAGCATCAGTGATCTTAGCAGGTGCAGTCTCAGGAGGGGAGTTGGCATACATGCCTATGGGAGGAGGAATACACAAAACACTTAGGAAATATGCACCATCAGTGACAACTCCCTTGGCTGTCTATGATTTTAAAATATAGGTTGCATCATTGGTCTTTTAGGTGAAAAGGAAGACATGTACATTTACTAGAGAAACTTATAATAAGTATAGGGTTTATACAAGATGTACAAAAAACATTAACCCACAACTAAACTCAAGAAACTGGAATGTAATAAGAATAGAAGCTACTGCCTCTTTTCTCTTCCTGTCTTTTCTTTTTTTCCTTCCTTCCTTCTTTTCTTTTTCTCTTTCTTTCTTTCTTTCTTTCTTTCTTTCTTTCTTTCTTTCTTTCTTTCTTTCTTTCTTTCTTTTTTTCTGGGGATATATTACCCACTGGAATAAGGAAAGCTAAAAAAATATTAGTTTCATCGTATGGTAGTGAAAAGGCTTTAATATTTAAAGCTAATTCCAATTCTTGACAAACCTCAAAATGATAGATGTGGATACATGTGTCCTTAAGGAGTAAAATGATATGCTTTTGAAAATAAAGTAATAGATTATTCTGACATGGACAAGTGATTCGTCATATCACTCCTTTCAAATTTTAAAGATGTTATGGAATGTAAAATATCTTTTAAATTTAACAAATGACTTCTGATTTCCAGAAGAAAGGCCATCCTCCAGGGCTTGGGGAAGGGAACATATGTTTTAGAGCACCATTGCATTTTCAACATAATTAGTTGTCTAAGTGTGTTTCCAAATGAAGCTAATGGATTTCCATGTACAATTAACTATGATTTATGTAAGAGTATTGCAGTTAGAATTATTTTCTATCAACTTTCTCATAATCATTCCTTTCTATAAATTTGATAATTATTAATGGATAAATTTCATTTTGAGTAAATTAAACTCTATTTCCCCAATATAGCATGTATCGAACAGCAATTAAAAGATGTGATGCAGATAATGCAGCTTTACTTACTTTTTTTCCAAAGGGAAACAGTTGAGCCATTAGTCATATAATTTCTTTCAGTTATATTTTAAAGAAATTAAAAATGAATGAGACCTTTAAAAATATTTTAAGATTTTAAAAAGTGAATGCATGTTGACTTATTCTGTAACAACTTCATGTTTGATTGATCTTGGTTTTATTTTGCTACTTAAAGGAGAATATATACATGTATTTCCTTTGTGTTTTTTTAGAGAATATGTGGACATTAGAGAATAATAAATACATGATTCACTTTAGGATTTTTCCCTAAAAGAGAATGTGCTTATAAAGTACATAATAAATCAAACTTGGTTTAAAAATCAGCCAGATCCATGTGATTTAAAAAATTGTTTAGGTATGAGATACGTATCATACTAAACAAAAGCCATCTCAAGTAATATATGAAATAACTAAATGGTGTTCAAAGAATTTCAGTCTCTTAATATGCTTTGGAAATGTTCCCTAAATACTGAAGATATGTATCAATATTATATAGAAAATATCCATATTTAAAAGCTATTCAATGATATTTTAGAAAAAGCATTAATGTGGCCTTGACAGGCATAGAGTTGGACTCCACATAATTGGTAAGATGAGCCTAAAGATTACTTTACCATTACATTTTGTTGATTTTATGATTTTAATTTGATGCAAGAATTGCTCAAAATACCATTATAAATTATTTTTTAAATGGATAAGTCAGTATATGGAATTAATCTATATTAAAGCTCATTTTATCTTGGTGATAGAACTTTGGCAGATTGCTCTTTAATGGTATTAAAGTGAGGCATCCTTTAGTGATAGAGCCAATACAATTATATTCCCAATAAGGCTAATACTATTGGATAATGCAAGAGTACCTCCTGGGATGGCTAATAACCTGTAAGAACCCAGAGTTGCAAAGTCAGATGATGTGTTGTGTAACTCACTTCATTCATCCAGATATTCTGAGGCAGTTCTGGTAATTGTCAGGTAAAGTGCAGGCTCTGGACTCTTTCCAATTTTATAGAAGCTCAGTTTTTCTACTAAGAAAAATCTTCCCAAGGATTCTTATCAATCCAAAGATGTTCAAAAAGTGGGATGTTCAAGTCTTCCTAGCTAAAGTAAAAAAGCCAGGCGTATCACAAAAGTGAAATAAAAATAATAAAAGTGGTTGTCATTAAAAAAAAAAAAAAAAGGAGGTGAAGTCCCAATAGTACTTATGCTGCTATTGGGCTGAGGAAGGGTTCCTTGCTCCTTTAGCCCACAGATACTGCACTGTGGGTTTCTTACTTGTTTCTAGTTCTCAGAGAAAGTCCTCTGACCCAAGTTTACTGAGTCACATGGGTCAGTAAACCCACTCTTAACGTCTAGGTAGTCTCACAGTCAAGTAGAGTAGGGAAAACCCATATTATTTACACCTTATGTTTAAATATGAATATAGGGGCACCTGGGTGGCTTAGTTGGTTAAGCATCAACCCTCAATTTTGACTCACATTATGATCTCAAAGTAGTGGGTTCAAGCTCTACATTGGGTTCCATGCTGAGCATGGAATCTGCTTGGGATTCTCCCCCTATCTCTCTGCCCCTCCCCTGCTCATGCACACTCTTTCTTTTTTCTCTCTCAAACAAACATTAAAATGTGATTATAAATATTAATATATGTTAAATAGGAATACATGGCATTATGTCTTGTGTTTTTATTAGAACAAAACTTGAAGTCTACAGTTCTAGCTTTTCTGCTTAGACAATAAGCATTGCATAATGCAGTGAATACATTAACTAAAGATAGAAGAGAAACAGAAAATTATAAAAGAGTTCTAAAAGCACAGTTGAGTAGGGCATAATGTCATAGGTATGGTATTTCATGAATACTGAAAATCAAGACTAGTAATCAGCCAAGCAATGGAATTCTGACTTTAGTTTACATTTTGAGGATAAACCTCATACAAGTACACTTAGTAAACAAAAGCAGTTATTTAGCAAATGGTTTTATAACCAAACTGTTAAAACAATACTACAAAAATCATATGTATAATTCAATGTTATTATACATTAATCATGGTCTAATTAATTAAACACCAAGGCCCCAAAGACCTATATTTCAACCCCTTATCAAAAGAAAATCTTAAGTATGGTTTATTGTTATTATACATTAATCACCGTCTAATACATTAAAATCAAGAGCAGAACAATCTGTATGTCAAAGCTTAAATAAAAGGAAAGTATGACTAATTTTCCTTGGGAAACAGCAACTTGGGATTTGTTCAGAGAACTTTGGAAGTCAAACACATTTTCCCTTAATTTACATTGACAGTGGATCTTGAAAGACTGGGAACTTGGAAGAAGAGAGACGGGGAGGGGCTTTTAAATTTACTGGGTTCCTATCTCCCATCTCATCCCAGTCACACAAGCAGAGTTGGACTACTTCAGTTTTCAGCTTTACTTAGGCGTACTCATGAAGTAATGATGAACTTCTGTTTCAGAGCAGCAAGAGCTAGTCAATGTTCTAAAAACATTTTTTTAATATTTATTAATTTTTGAGAGACAGACTCAAGCAGGGGTGGGGCAGAGAGAGAGACAGACAGAATCCAAAGCAGGCTCCAGGCTCTAGGCTCTGAGCTGTCAGCACAGAGCTGAACACAGGGGTTGAACTTATGAGCAATGAGATCATAACATGAGCTGAAGTTTGATGCTTAACCAACTAAGGCACCCAGGGACCCCAAGCTGGTCGATGTGCTAATCCATGGGGTAATAGAACATGCAAAACTGACCCCTTGAGTACAGAAACAAGACCAACATGCAGATTATACAATGTATCAGAGCTGGATGACATCACCAAGCCTTATGTTTAAGAGCTTAATCCCTGGGTTGAGCTCCCAGAAGAGGCTCTGTATCTTTAGGACTGATTTATAGCAGGAGCTTCTCTTCTCTTAGTTTTTGTTCTTAATGTGGAATAATAAGTTATGGGGAAATAAAATGAGATGAAGAAGGTAAAGCTTTTAGCTGGTTCCTATCAAAGTAGTAGTCCTCTGGACGGGTTATAATGATCTTTATTATGAGAAATATTAAATCTTGGGTATCTACACAATTTACTCCAACTTTACAAAACACAGCATTAATTATGATGTCTAACAGAAACGTGTACATGTGCTAATATATCCCATCTTAACACTCATCTCACTGCCTCGAGTCAGTGTCCATCCTTTTTCTGGTCCTCCCTGAAACTATCCTTCAGTGGCAGGCAGGCACCAGAACAGCTTTCTGCCACTCTACTTAGAGTGCCAAAGCACCAGGAGCCTGATAGATTCCTCCGGGTTCAGAACTCCGGGTTCATGAGTATGCCTAAGTAAAGCACACTACTGAACAAATCCATTAACTGACTCATTCCCTTGATGAAATGGGATGAACAGTTTGGTCCAGGTCTACCCAGAACATCTGTGTAAGTACCTGGCTTTATGTGGAAGCTTGATCTATTTTGTCCATGTCCCCCCTCCTAAAATTTTCATTAGGATAATGTGTGTAACAGGACCCTAACTCAACACTTCAACAGAGAAAAAAAACACCAGGATAATTTTAGTGCCATGCATGATCAGAATCAGATGGATTCATATGATTTATATGGTAGTCAAGATTTCTATTATAATAAAGAATATGTAGCATAATATGTTCTGTGTTTGCCACAATCAACACTAGAGATTTAAAAGTATGTAAGTATAGTCAGTAATAAAAGCCTCTGCTCCTATGTTCCTTATACATTGGTTAACAAGTTTCATTAAAGACTGATTTGAGTTTCAGATACTTTATGCTCAACATGGAATTACCAATACTTTGGAGTTGCTGTGATATTGGCAAGAGATCAGATAACAGGAATGCAGTACAAATGAAATCAGACTGTTTTTAATCCCTAACCTCGCTTAAAAGATAATGTCTGTTTGTCTTTGAGGGAAATGGGAACACCGCTTCAGAAAGGGTGGCAAGGGGAAACTGTTACACTACACTTTTTGTTAGTCTGGGCTTTCATTTGAATATAAATGTTAGACAATGTGACACTACATTTCTTTCATTTAAGATTACCTATTTGTTGCTTCAGCAAGGGCAGGGCATACGTCCTTAGCTAGGCTACATAGTCCTGTTAATGATAGAAATCTCCATTGCCATATAAATAGCATGCAGTCTGTCTGGTTTGATCCATCTGGCTTCATGCTACTCAGCAGCATCATTTTCAGGGTCAAGGGTTAGAAAATCTAACCACATCCCAGGATACCCAGCTCCGGCCAAGGTTAAGCACATCTCCATGGTTAAATATATCTATCCATAGTTTAAACCACCTTCCTCGGGCTCAAAACAAAACAAAGATAATTTTGGTAATTTTAGCTCCATGCTGTAACAAGTTATTTATCTTTACAGACATCTTTCCTTTTACAACATTCAAGCATTCTTTTGTTAAGTATGACTTGGTCATTGCATGACTACAAGGAATTCTGGAATTCTACTTCCTTTGTAAATATAATTATAACCATTTTTAAATTGTTATTCATAAATGTAAGCATGATACATCAGTTTATCCCCACATTCTATTCTGAGGGAACAGAACACAAGTATGCAAAGGTTAAACATTCAACTTTCCCTAAAGAAATGCACGATACGTATTTTGTATAGGATTTCTGAAGCAGTTAAGATTTATTTGGAAAAATTCAACTAATAACTAGCAAAATAGATAAGCTTCAAGTATTATTAATCTAATGTCTCTAGGAATGTGTTTTTCAAACAACTTCTTATATAAGCAGCATCCATTGTACATTGCAACATACTGACTTTATGATAAATGTTATACACTACAAATGGATTTTGATGGAGCAAGACATAGAAAAGGTAGCACATGACTGACTGGGAGTATGAAAAACAGTTAAGGGCTCTAATTATTCCCAAAATTCTGAGATAGAAAAATATCTACTGAAGTTTTAAAACATTTTTATGTTGAAAATTGTGTATATTTTTGCTAAAATATGTTTTCAAGTCCATTTTGGGACTAGCAACCAGTAATCTTAGCTATAAACTTTAACATCTATAGTTGTGATGTTTCAAGGTTCATCAAGAAAACATACATTATCACGACTTTAGCTTACATTCATTGGTTACCAAAAGTATGCTTTTTTGGGAAAAAGGAATACATTTCTTTTGGGTCCTTTTATTGAAACAGAGACTGTTTTAATGGTTTATTTTTGAGAGAGAGAAAGAGAGAGGGAGACACAAAAATCTGAAGCAGCCTCCAGGTTCTGAGCTGTCAGCACAGAGGTTGACGGAGGGCTCCAACTCAAGAACCATGAGATTATGACATGCCGAAGTTAGATGTTTAACTGACTGAACCACCCAGATATCCCTGAAACAGAGACTTTTAAGTGCTTAAAAATACTTACCTTCAAAAAGTTTTCTTCAAATAAGGAAAATATATGCATTCAAATACAAATGCATTTTGATTTGCAAAAACATCACTCTACTTTAATCTCTTCAAAAAGAATGAAATAATCATTGTGTATTTTGAACTAAACATATAACTACTAACTCTATATCATGACATTAAGGTGCTTACATTAGCCAGAAGTTGATTTTTTCCCAGATACTGTCATATCATTGTAGGTCATCTTCTCTCTGCTGTAGAGTTTAGATTCTTAACATTAATGAATGTGCTCTAGAGGTGCCCTTGCTCCTCAGATTCTCACACCTTCAGGATGCTGGCAACTTCTACATAATTTTACTTGAATATACAGCAGGTGGCTAGAAATCAATGTATATCAAACTATGCTCATTATCTTTTCCCTAAAATCCAAACTTCCTGTTTCTCCTAGCTAATAATAGCGCCCCTCAAGCCTAGCCATAACTCAGTTTCCTTCATTTTTTCTTCATAACCCTGTGGCCATCATTCATCTTCCTTAACAGATCTAAAATACTACACCTAGGACTGGTTCCATAATCGGCAATGCCTGGAACAATATGAAAATGTGGATTTCTTTTTTAATAATAACTAAGAATCTCTGCATCACTAAAGCAGAAAGCTAAATGCAAGAGCTTCTGAGCCCTGGGCTTTGTAGGACTTCCCACCCACCTGCGCTTCCATCTCCTCTTATGTAAATTCTTTGATGCTGTGGGACTGTTGTTCTCCCATCTTGAAACTCTTCTCTCTGTATTCCTTTTCTGTGTTCTCACCTCACCGCCATCGTTGATCCTCTATATCAGGGGTTTCATCCTCAGTACTGTTGCATATTGAGCTAAACAATTCCTTCTGGGGGAGGTGCCCTGTGCATATAAAAAATACTGAGCAGAGGCACCTGGGTAGTTTGTCGGTTAAATGTCCAACTTTGACTCTGGTCATGATCTCATGGTTCCTGAGTTTGAGCCCCGCATCAGGCTCTGTGTTGACAGCTCAGACCCTGGAACCTGCTTTGGATTCTATATCTCCCTCTCTCTCTGCCCCTTTTCCACTTGTTCTCTCTCTCTCTTTCTAAAAAATAAATAAGTGCTATAAAAATATTGAGCAGCATCCATCATCTCTACCATTTAGATACCAGCAGCACACCTCCCTGTCATAAGTTTTGATCATCACAATTATCTCCAGATATTTCCATATATCCTCTCAAGGGCAAGGGTGTCCCCTGTTGAGAAGCACCAGTTTACATTATCAGAGTGCTCTTTACAAAACCTGGAAATGCTACCTCTGGGCTTAAAACATTTGAAGAATTCTCCCAAGACTATAGGATAAAGTCCAAGTCCATTCAAGGGCTGCCACAACTTGGCCTTGTGTATCTCTGCACCTCTAACTCAAGCTTAGCCAGTTTATCTTCCATGAGCTCTAGACTCCATCCTTGCCAAATGGATTACTCATGTGGGTTTTTTTTTTTATTATTTGTGTAATTGTGCTTATTCTCTCTGATTATATTTTCCTGCCATTCATCTCTTACCCCAAATTTCTGCTTTTATTACCTTTTAAAATTCAGTAAGAATATCCTCTTCTCCTAATGAAGTCTTGCCTATCGTTATATCATCCCCCACAGAACTATTATTTTCTTCTGCCCTGTATTGTGCCTTTAAGAATGTTGTACTGACTTGCTGTTTCTAAATCTAATGTGATTAAGAGAGGTTTGAGTTTTCAGTCCTTTGAAGCACTGCCACAAATTAAAAGATTGAGTCCATCTTCATAAACATTACATTGAGACAATACAATTTACTTTGGAGCATATGTTCATATAGGCAAAGTTTATAAATAGACAAACTTCTGTTATTTCTCTTTGCCACTCATAAATTGTTATTTTTGATTTTCTGCATGCCTAATTCAATATGCTGGTCTATATATGCTTTGAAGCTAGAGAACATTTGTTGTACCTATTTATCTCTCTACTATATAGCATATTATTTAACTCATGGTATGCATTTACTTATTGTTTGATGAAAAAATGTAGGGAAAAGAGAAAGGGAGGGAGGAAGGTAGGGGAAAAAGGGAAGATGAATGGAAATAGAAGAAAATCAGGAGAAAAAAAACAGTATTGTGATTTAAGAGTTGTGAGTGTCTAGATAAATGGATGGCTGATCTACATTTAGACAGTCTTTCATTGTGTGTCAGCATATGTATATCAAATTTTTCATTATTATCATTAGTGTCATCACCAGCACTGTATTAATGAACACATGATGAGAATATACACTGAGCACTTTCTAGGCACT
The DNA here is from genome assembly GCF_003009895.1 of Hyaena hyaena. Classification (NCBI taxonomy): domain Eukaryota; kingdom Metazoa; phylum Chordata; class Mammalia; order Carnivora; family Hyaenidae; genus Hyaena; species Hyaena hyaena. Next base: position 388,392 of record NW_024081583.1, read on the forward strand.
TCATACACATTGCCTTTGAAAGACCCACATGCTTCATGGGTGCCTCCTTTAGGAGATTTGAGTGCTGCTGCTGTTATTAATTCACCCACCCAAATGCTATTATTTAAAGGCTTGTAGTTTAGCTCAATTAGATATATGCATATTTATCAATGTATATTTTGTCCTTAAAAATAGTGTATTTTTCAAAAAATGCTATAGCTTTGCTTTTTAGTCTTCACATATTACTGAAACATAATTTTCAGTTTATACAGGAAAGATGCTACAAAAATGATTCACACACTTGCATAACTGTCCACCTGATTTTTGGTAGCACATAGATACACTTCAGATGATGGTGGGTAAGCTCTAGTTATGGAGCCAGACAGGATTTGGTGACTTGTGTTCAAGATACGTCCTTCACTGATGGGGTGACAGAAGATTCGAAATCATTGTTCCTCACAATTACACTTTGATTATGAATTTAAATCACTTGAAGTCCATCTGTTCATCAAAGAGTAATTTACTGTCAAATCCAATAAGTGACAGGATATTCCTTTTCTTTACTTCTGACCTTGTTCTTGGCACAGAGGAAGTTGATCCAAATGTGACAAATTTTCCCCTGACAGCTGGACGATTGTTCACTGTGGCCAAATGAGAAATCTGTTGCAGGGAATAGACAGGCTGGATGCACCAAATATTTTACCAGTTTAAAATGTTCTTTTGAATTCATATATTATTTCTCAAATTTGCCTTTGCTTTATTTAATAATTTTCTATCCTTATGCTCTGTCAGTCCTATGACATACATGCATCTTCTCTCTGACTACTTTTGATATATAACCTGTGTCACAAGCTGCTTTTATTATTTAAAAACTGTAATTCCAGTTATTTTCTCCCTTTTGTTTCTCAAGCTTAAAATGTCTAGTGGACTCCAGCTTTTTGAAAAAAGAGAAAGCATAGTATAGAAATAGGAAGAAAATGCCTCCATCCTAGTTGATTGTGATTTCCTTGAAGTTGAAGGCCACATTTAAAATATCTTTGCATTTCTACTACATAGCATAGCAATTGGCAGAATCTCAACAACATTTCTGAATAAACATTTGAAGTAGTTTTAAGAGAAGTAGTATAATAAAATCATTTATTATGAATAAAGCATTTGAGTATAAACAATCTTAATTTGGTTTATCATATAATCTCCATCTAAACATGCCATAATGACATAATAGCACAATAAAACACTTGCTTTTCAATTAAATTTATACAATAACAATTACCAGTAACTTTTTTTACTTTGCACATTCAAAGGGCACATTGGTATCAAATTTTTATCTTAATATCCTTCAAAGTTAATATGCTATTTATTAATTTGGTGTCTCTTCACTAAGTCCATGCATTTTCAAAATCAAACAAATTGTGGACTACACAAGGAGATGTATTTATTCTCCAAAGCATAGAACTCAAAAAACTAAAACTAGACCCTTTCTTCTTCCCTCTGTCTTATTTTCTCTCCTTCCTTTCCTACCCTCCTCCTTTCCTTTTACATTTTCTGCAGGGGTGACTTAAGTAGCCAATAGGTGTTTGGCACTTTGTTGTATGTCAGATTAATTTAAAAAAAAAAAAAAACAATCACTGGGTTTTAAGATAACATGCCCCAGAAGATAGTGAAGAAATTTGCAATTTTGTATAGTGCTCAAGGAGCCTATAAACTAAAGAACAACTAAATGCTCACATATGTCCTACAATAAAAATATGGAGTTATCGCAATAAGGGAAAGATCAATGTTACCTGGAATAACTGGAAATTGCTGGAAGAAGGACCAGATGAACTGAATCTTGAAGACTGGCTAGTGTTTGTGGAAATAGGACAAGAAGTTGGAAAGCCTTAACTGAGGTAGGATAGGAATATTCGAGTATATGTGTAAGCAAAATATAAAAAAAGTGTCAAGATAGGAACATAATAAACCTCAGGAATCCTGGATTCTAGATAGAAACTTCTAAAGATGCAACAGGGAATTCGAGATCTGAGGGTAGCAAAAGCAAATGGGTTTTCCTGTAGGGAGTAGAAGATGTATAGCAGGAAGGTATTAGAGCTCAGGAAACTGGCTGGGGGTGCTAGAGACATGGCAGAAGAAGAAACAATTGGTCTTAGAAACAGACTAGTAAGATTGTCTCCAATGCACTTGGCTGTAGAGATCGGCATTTTCTCCTTTTTCTGAAAATCAATCAAAAACATCAAGGAGAATAAAAAATAAGTCCTGTAAACTTTAGATTGGTAAAAGCAAGTAAAATGTGTTTTCTGTAGACCCAAACATATGGGAGAGATGCTAAGACGAAGTACAGAAAAGAAAATTGGAAAATTAATGGCAGGATTTCTTGGGAGTAGAGAAACTTATTAATCGATTTAACAAATACGTATTGAGCTTCTCCTGTGGGTCAGGCCCTGCTTTTGGCTTGAGGAGGAGAATTAATAAAATGGACAAAAGTTCCTGCCATCATAAAGCCTCTGGTATAGCTGAGAGAGACCAACAATAAACAAAATAATGAAAATATACGAGTGTGATGAAGGGCATATAAAAAAATGAAGCAGGAAAAGGGGGGATAGTGTGGGTAATGGGAGAGTTTAATTGTAAATAGACCAGTCAGGGAAGGTTCCATGGACTGAAAGTTTGTGATTCCCAAAATTCATGGGTTGAAACCTTCATCCCCACCCCATGTGATGGTACTTAGGGATAGAGAATTTGGAAGGTAATTAGAATTTGAGGGCAGGGCCTCAAATGTCCTTATAAGGACATTATATTAATGTCCTTGATGGAATTAATGTCGTTATAAGAAGAGAAACAAGAGAGCTTGCTCCATCTCTCTAATTCACCACCATGTGAGGAAACAGAAGATAACCATCTGCACACCAGGAGGAGGTTTCCCAGATCCAGATATGTTGGTAGCTTGAACTTGGATTTGTTAGCCTCAAGAACTGCAAGAAAAAAATGTCTGCTGTATAAGCCACACTATGCTAGTTTCTTATGGCAGCCTTAGCAGCCTAAGACAGAAGGGATCCTCACTGGTTAGGTCATAATTGAGCCACAGACCTGAGAGGGATGAGAGCAGGTGGAATGTTTAGGGGGCCATGAATGTCTGAAGGGCAGCTGGATGTGTAGCCAGAGCTGAAAGAAGGACCTGGCGACTATCAGGAAATGCAGTGAGAACAATACCAAGGCATCAATTTGTATGGAACGTTGCAAAGGAGAGTGAACACTGGCCATCTAATCAGATGGACGTAGGAAGCCATTGGAGGGTTTTGAGTCAAAAGATGGATGTGATATAATACACACTTTTATGGGATCATTTTGTTGGGCTTCCTCATTGAGAATTCCCAGTGTGCATTGTGGAGGCAGATGCATGGATTATGAGGCTTTGTAGCACACCAGGTGGGTGATAATGGTGAAGTAGCCCAGGATAGTGTCCTTAGGGGTGGTGAAAAGTGGTTAGAATCAATCCATGATGAAGCTAAGAGACTTGGCAATGGATGATATGTGGAGTGTGAAAGAAGAGTCCAGGTGACTCCCAGGTCTTTGGTTTGAGTAACTGGAAGGATGGAGTTGAAATTAACTGAATCTGGGCAGACTGCAGATGCAGTTTTTGGAGAAAAGAGCAGTAACTTTTTATTTATTTTGAGATGGTAAATTCAAGATGCCTACTGAACATTTCTGTAGATCTCTCTCTCTCTATATATATGTAAGACCATTGGATCTAGGAGTCTGGAAGTCCAGGGGAGATCTGAACTGGATTAATAATTCTAGTGTTGTTGATATTTTAAATCACAGGACTGGGTAAGGTGCCCAAAAGAATGTGTCTTGGTTGTTGTTTTTTTGTTTGTTTGTTTGTGTGTGTGTGTGTGTGTGTGTGTTTAATAAACTGTAGTACAAAGCATCTTTCAGAAAGAATGGTGAAGATGAAGGTCATACTCTGTAGTGCATATATTTTTCTGATTTGTGGTACCAGAGCCCTAAACCAGGGCCATTCAAAACCAGTTTGGGTTCAGAGAATAAAGGCTCAGGGTTACAGCTTCACTGGGTATTTCAAATGAGCCAGACTTGGATGAGGAAAACATCAAAATTATCCCAATATTTGGATCACCATTTGTTAAATTTTATAAGACAAATATGATTATAAAGAGGACATTCAATTTTTAATAGAAGATGTTAATTTATTTTTCTTGGAACTGCATCTGATATAGTTCCCTGTTGCATGCAAGATGGCAATCAGCTGCCTAGGTGGCTCTTACAAACAAAAAGTAAATGAACTGCCTGATATGTCAGGACCTACCTCTTTTCTTTGGCAAAGCACTTCACCTCCTTCAGCCTCATTTTGCCAGAGCAGAGGGAAGGGGTGGCGTATCTCTCACCCCTAAGACTCTCTTACTCCTACTTCATTACTCACTAACATCTGCTTTAACTGCACCTTGAGTGGAATTTTATTGCTTTAGGACAAGGCTACTGCAGTCTTTAAACTATATTTGCATGTTAAATAATCTTGGCTTGGAGGAATTGTTTTTTTAATTTTAAAAGAGCTCAATTACAAGATATTGTGCTGTTCATCCTTTTAACATAAGCACACCAAATAATATTTAGTAATCTTTATTTACATTTCTCCTCATTTATATTCAATATCTTTACAGATGATTTTTCATAAGTAATATTTACTAATTATAAAACAAAAAGCTTTTTAATCTATGAAATATCTCATTTTTACTTCAAAGTTTCCAGTACTTTAAGATGCAGTTTTAAAATAAAATTCCAAATTATTTTGCAATTCTGTTTATTAGATTTAGGATTTTTTCAGGAAGAAAAAAATGTCTGCTTTCTGCATGCTGAGTTGTTTCTTGTGGATTATTTTTTGTTACATTTTAAAGTCAAAGGAGGAATGGGACTAACCAGTATATCCAGTGCAGAGCTGACTCCCTTGCAGATATCATTCTAATTAACATTGCTGATGGAGTGAGGTCTTGGTGTTACCAGTGTTCTAAGGAGGCAAATGAAGGACAAAGTTGTATAATTTATAACTTGGATCTGACTATATCTATCTATCATCTATCTGAAGATATTTCCATTACTTTTCATACAGCCACCATATCTTTCTTCAAAACTTAACATACCTTACTTTAAATCCTGAGTTTTACACATTGCTTCTGTCCTGCTTGATCCACACAAACCAATCGTATCAAATAATACCTTCTTAAGTTTTAATCAGTGAGTCTATCTTTTATGTCTGCCATGAAAATTTCCATATTTTTATGCCAAATGATTGTAGATAGATTTTGCAGAAATACGTTTATAGAGTCACAGAACAAATTTATGGATAAATAAATCACAAAATCTATAAATTTTTAGTAAGAATCTGCCTTCTTTGGTGCTACTTTATCCATCAATCTGAAACAAAGAAGAGAAGTTTTAATAAATGGAAATTGACTGCATTTATTTCCCATCAATTTCACCATGATTAACACAGTTTTGTGATGGATTTGTAGTCAAGAACACCTTAATATGTTACAACTTCACTGAGTTTCTTTGGAGAAATATGCACTTACATATAATGGGCCAACTGTCAGTCACGTTGCTGATGCATGGGACAACCCAAAGTGATGCTATTTACTTAGACTATGAAATTAGTGGCACCTCTGGAGTTTACCCAGCACATATCCTCCACAACCCTATACCATGGTACAAAAGATATTCCTTTAAAAACCATGAAGAGGTTTGAAGTTAAATATTACATAACACATTGAACATGGCACTCAAAATAATAACAGAAATTGTTTAAAATCAATTAAAACATTTAATTACATAGTACACCATGACAGAATTAGAATTACACCCAGTATGTATTTGATCATGCCCTTTTACCCAAAATTATTTGAGGAAGATTATAGTTATATGGAGATTATATATAAGCTTTTTATATATAAACATTATACATATAACTATTTTATGTGTTAAAAATAAACATAATGGAAAGAAGCAAATATACTAATAACAGTGACTAGTAATGTGACTGTGACAGATAGCATACGCATACTGGTGTATCCCAATAAACAACATGAAGGAAGCCAGCATTTTTAATCTTTCTACTTTTTGGAGGCAAAAGCTGTCAGATTTTCAAAGGGCAAATACAATTCACCGTGTGATCAGTTTCCCATGTGAGCATTTATGCGAGACATGGAACATATGTGCAAATGCATGTGTTATTGAATAACTACAGTTTTATAACAAATGTGGAAGAATTTTCTATGCAATTATAACATTCAGGCAGTTTTGTCAGAATATTGCTTTAAAATTTTTTTAATGTTTATTTATTTGAGAGAGAGAGAGAACACAAGCAGGGGTGGGGCAGAGTGAAGGAGATACAGGATCTAAAGCAAGCTCCAGACTCTGGGCTGTCAGCACAAAACCCAACGTGGGGCTGGAACCCACGAACCGATCCGAGAGATCATGACCTGAGCTGAAGTCAGATGCTTAACCAGCTAAGCCACTCAGGTGCCCACAGAATATTGCTTCTGATAAAATAATCTCACAATAGGTGGAATAGAGACTGTGTAGAAAAAGAGATGAAGCTGGGCAGCAATTCAATTTGATGGTATACTTTGACCTGACCAAGAGACTTATCATCAGTTATACTCAGGGGATATATATTCTGTATACTTCACAAATTAAATAAGCTCGTATAGAGTCAACACCTCACTTTAAAACTTGAAGCCCCAACCATGTTTTCTGTTTGCGTTTTATTCTGTTTTTGTTTTTGTTTTCTTGAGGTGGATGGGTGGATGGCCACATCATTTCCACCTGAGTTGAATCACTGAGGTTCCTTCAGGCAAAACCCTGCTGTTGTTGTTTTATTTCCTCCAAGAGTCATTTGGGTTTTATTTCAGCATTTGCACAAGAGCTGAATAAAATCCCAAGAGTTCTAAACCTATATCAAAGGAGATTTTACTACAAGAGTTTAGCCCAATGGTGATCCTTAAAAAATCATTTCATCCTAAATAGATTTCCCTGTGTGGCCACGAGGATAATTTCAGTGGTGAAATAGCCTTGTATATCTGGACAAATTGACTCAGAATACGCCCTCGAAAACTGATTTTAATGACACCAAAAAATGAGTATTAGACTGATAACAGAGCTCTGAGTCACTCCTAGGTTTTACATGAAGCAGTAAGGACACATCTCCCTGTTTACTTGCAAAGAAAATGCATGCATTCAGTTCATCTCTAGTCTTAGACCATTGTGGTGTAATTTAAAGAATATAGTATTAAAACTCTGGTTTATAACCTATCACTTGAGATTTTGATCTTTCAGTATATTATTTATGGTAAATATAATTCTTACAGTGCCATTAAATATGTATTTTATGGAAGCAGTAATGTCCAGGGCTGTTGATCATAGCTGACTCTCTTCTCATCAAAAGCCGATGATGAAGTAATGAAAAAAATGATAAAGTTTTATGTTTCTACAACTTGGTCAATCTGTCCACGAAGGTTTAAGGAGTGGCCCACAGTAGAATGGTGGAATCTGGAAATTCCGTAGTCCCTGGTTATAAGATACTGGGTTAAAGTTTAGAAAAATAAATAAGGTGGCATAAATAAACCATTGAGAAAATTCCAAATTTTCAGTGAGTATTGTCCCTTTTGAAAATGAGGCAGCTTGCACTTTGATTCAATTGAGAAGGTGCTGAATTTGAGGTGTTAATTAAAGGTTGGGTGCCCACCATGCTAAACAGGCTTCACACTGTTCTGGCTGTCTTTTCTAGTAAAAGCTGGAGGAAAGAGGCCTTCATTTCCCTACAGTAGGACAGCATTTCCAGTTTTCATCTGTCAGTAATGCTTTGTGATGTGATATGTGAGCAAGCCTTTCTTAAGTGGCTTTTGAAGAAACTCTTAGAAGTTGTTTGAACATTGCAAGACTGCATAGAGAGCTAATAGAGACCTTGAATCATTTCAACTTTATCATCTGAGCTTTTCAGACATTATTGGTGTAGTTTGAAGACAAAGCGAGGGAAGGAATCATGGACAGAAACTCATATCCTTCTTAAGAACGAAAGTAAGCACAGAATGACTACTGAATAGTCAAATTGAAAATCTCCATATAGTGGCCTACAGAAATAGAAGTTTATGCTTATAGATGAGTCTGGCTAGATTTTTCCTTTAGTTGCGTATGTTGATTCCTAAGTACAGGATTGTAGAGAAAAGAATATTCCAAAGATGCCTATGTTGAGCATTTATTACACATCAGTCACTGTTCACACATTTTGTGCATTCTTTAATTCTTACAAACACACAAAATATATAAGTTCTAGTATGTAGCTCCCATTTCACAGGTGAGGGAACAATCTCAGAGATTTAACATAACTCACTCAACATCCCCAAACTGTAAAAGTATGTAGAGGAAGCAGGGCTTTGACTCCATTGTCCTATTTTAAACCTCTGTGTCACACTGCTACTCAGTCTGCCTATAAGCGGATTTAGTTCTGAGAACACCAAAGAAAATTCTGGATAGTAACTCTCCCTTCTTAAAAACGATGCTATTTTTCAACGATAAATGTCAGGGCAAAGAGCTTTGAATAGCCTCGATGTGCCTTGGAGAGATGCACACATATGTTAGGATATGAGACACTCAACTCAAAGTCGAGTTCAATACAAATAAAAAGAAATAAGCTTCAGGGCCAGAGAGCTCAGTGTTTATTCCTCTGTTACAAGTTAATGTTTCTAGGTTAACTCTCCCACTTTTTTCTCTATGTATCCTTAAAATAAAAAAAAGTTCTAAGTGTTTATGAAGTGATAGCAATACCATGAAATCCACCTCTTAAAAGCAAAAATAGCACAGTAGCCAAGGGAGAGTCCACTAACACACTGGCCAACTAAGTTATGGATTCAAGGATTCATCTACACAAGATTCTAGGTCATACAAATTGGAGAGTACAAAGCTGTTGCTTGCTTTTGAGAGAAACAAACATACAAACAACAAATTACCATTTCACAGGGAGTACAGGAGTATTTAAGATGTTTGGCAAGGGAAATGGAGTATAGAAAAACATCTGCCGCAACTTAGGACAGCATCCTTGGCTGTTTGGAATGCAAGTCTAGAGAAGCTGTTGCATATGGGGAGTAGCAGCCACTTGCCTTTGTCAGTTTCTGCTAATCTGCATTGGGCAGGCAAAAATGTCAGATCTGAAAGAAAGCAAATAGACATGAGCTGGGGATTTCCTAGACTCAGAGGAGATAGGGATATAAATAGATTGGAACTTGTAGTACAGCATCATTTGGGAACTATCTATAGAAATTAGTTCAATTTACATGAGTAAAATCTTAAATACTTCCACAAGAAGGGTGCTTCGCTAAATTTCTTACATCATGTTTTGCATGAGTAGGAATAATGCTACACGTGCATGCATGTACACACAGAATTTGTCATTTGATGGAAGGACACAGCAGAGTTGGCTGAGTACCTTCACTTTTTTGCATCCTGGGGATCATAGTCTGGCTATCCACACCTCTTCACACTTTTATGCAAAGCACCAAGTGTCATTCTGTAACCATGCCCCCTCTATCTAGAAAAGCTGCCTTCCACTTTCGCCTCGCTGTTCCTTCCCTCTTTGTATCAGGCATCACTCACTCTAGAGTGCCTCCTTCATGACCTCACTGTGTGGTTTAGGAATGTGCTCACGGTGTCCTATCTCTATTACACAATTAACACTCTGCCTTGAAACTGTCTCCTTAACTGTTCCTTGATGTTTTACTCCGTTTTGATTTTCCTGACACAGGACAAGGTGTATAGAACTTGGCAACATAGACGCATATCTTAAATGAACAAACAGCTGTTACTAATTTTGTAATTTTGTTACAGGGAATTCTTCCATTATTTAAACATTCAAATACATTATCATAATGTTTCCTACTTCTCTAAACTTCTTTACCATTTTTCATGTCATTACTACAGTGTTACCTGATCACACGATGTGAAAGTTGAAAGGGGATTGGAGATTGGCTAGTTCAAACATTTATTTTACAGATGAGAGAGCACGGAGCAGGAAAGGTGCAATCATTTATCCAAACCCTCTCAGACAGTGAACAGGATGCCAAAGACTGGAATCTTTATCTCCTAATTACTTTGATGGGGCTCTTTCTCTCTCTTCTATATTATATAATTTCTTACTTTGTACAATTTTAACTCATTTCAGAATCTAAACCATGTCTGTACAATCCAGCTTTTTGTGAAGTGTTGTAATAAATGGTAGAGTAAATATTTTTTGAATTAAATTACTCCTAACTTCCATGATTAAGACCCTGTATTCTGCATCTCTTCGAAAGCCCTGAATTTATACTTAATAGTAATGGGGAAGGGAATTTCTTGTAGGGGATATATGTATAATACTAAACGTAGTAATTCCCTTATTCAAATTTTATCACTGTCTCCTTAGAATCATACCACACAGGAACAGTAAGGTAGATGCTTCAATTCACAACTCATACTTAGATACCAAAATTCTATTCCTTGTGTACCCTGGAAAAGTGGCTTAAGAATACTAAAAGTAAATCGGTAGAATAGTCCATATTTGAGGAATATCAGAATGAGTTGAAGTACTAAATAAAATAAAAGCTGACATTTTAGAACTGGAAGGGCTTTGAGCTCATAATGGTTTTTAAATGGCCATTTTCCCTGAGCTTGACCTGAATCATTCATCCCACTGATTTGTTTTTTCTCTACCATGGGCCATGTTTAAGGATTTAATTAGAGGGAATAGATATAAATATATATGAAATTCTTCCACAAGATGAGGCCTATTGTACAACAGAGAAAATATTAATATGTATACTTACTGTCTTTTCTGGCTGCAGTGAATCCATTTATATTTCCCAGCACGTTGCATGGGATTCAAACTCATATTCTATAAAATTATTGACTTCCAACCATATGTTCTATTTTCTTATTTTACCTGAATGTGATTGACTGTAGCCCTAAAACATCTGAGAAGAGGAAGAGAGAAAAATCTGAGAAGAAAAAAGAGACAAATAATAATGCAAGGAGCGTGCAATAGGATGCGAATGCATTCGGCCTCATACTGACCCCTCCGTTCAGCATCTTCCTGCCTTGTCACTACTGAGCAGCAGCTTTCCTATTCCAATCATTCTTATACTACATTAATGAAAGAAAAAAAGCCATTTTATGATTGGTCTGAAAGCCAATCTGATTATGCAGCTTCAGCCTTCACAGTGACACAGGACATCCTATTGACATATGTGTGTAAATATCAGAGTTCTTATGTATTTAAGGGGCTTAAGAGGACTTACTTTGGCCCTCTAGGTGTTGAGTTTGATGGAGAGCATCTATTTTTATCAACTGTGTAGATCTACCAATCATGTGGGAGAAGAGGCAAGTTCCTTTGATGAGAGATTAGAATGGAGGGAGACAGGTTGGCAAGAAAGGCACTTCTTTCCTGACTTTGCCTCTCAAGAGGTAAGAAAGTGAGACTGTTGTGTGATGAAAAGCTCACGGAGCAGCCCTCCCTGCGTCTGGGCTGGCGTGCTGCTCTCCGTGGTGGCTGAGCTAATGGGCAGTTATTGCTCTGACCCAGCAATGTAGAAAGGGCTATGGAAATAAGATCCATTGGTAAGTTATACAGAGAGGGTCAGAAACATGTGCTTTGTAAACTAAACCTATTTATTAGTTTGTCTACCTTCTCTTGTTTTTATTTTATATTTTTGATGGTATTATTAACATATGTTTGAATATACCAGACTCTGAGCTCTACTAAGAAGAATCAGTGAAGGCATTTTTGGTCCAATCTGGAGATGGAATTGAAGGTGGAAAGAGAACCTGTGAGGAACAGCATGTAGTTGAAAGTGGTCATCACTTTTTGAGCACACGAACAGAAAGGGACGCTCTAGGGGAGCACTTTGAAGTCATTCGGTTACTCATCTCTTCCTATTTATATATGCACCATCCACACTTGGAACCTTGGAGACCTTTGATTGCATTGATGATAAAGGATGAACACTGCATTAGGTCAGAGCAGGAAAACTTAGTTAACTAACTGGCAGGAAGTGATGTATATCAAGTAATTGGGGGAATTTCAAGGAGTTGCAGGTGCTAATGAGTTCTTTTGCTGACATGTTAAAACAATTTTACAAGTATTTGATTATCTAAAAAAATGACTCCAGTGAAGATTTGTGAGAATACCTATGTGTTAGATCACAGTAAAGAGGCTCAGTAAAGATGGATCAAATGCTTGATCCATCACGAGAGCCTGAATGTGGGGGTGGAGGATGCACTAAGTGCTCACCTGGTCCAACCTCTCCTCCATAGGAGGTTCTATTATTACAGAAAATGAAAGAGGCAGAAATATGTTGGCAGCATATCTGTTCAGTAATTTTTCTCTTCCAGCTTACATTCCAGGTAATTGTGATACTCTTAGCTGGTGGCTAGCATGAATGAAATCATGACAATGTTTTGCAAATGAGAGGGAACATATCCATATAGATATGGGAGAACATTTTAGAGTAGAAATCCAGCAGATCAGGATTTGAATTCTGGGTCCATAACTTCCTCACTGTGTGATCTTGGGAATATTATTTATTCTCTTTATTTCACCTTTTCATCTTTAAGATGAGTATAATAATTGGGGTACATGGATGGCTCAGTCAGTTAAGCATCCAACTTTGGCTAAGGTCATGATCTCATGACCCACATCAGGCTCTGTACTGACAACTCAGAGCCTGGAGCCTGGTTTGGATTCTGTGTCTCCCTCTCTCTCTGCCCCTCCCCCACTCACGCTCACTCACGTGTGCTCTCACTCTGTATCTCATAAACATTAAAAAATTTTAAGATGAGTATAATAATATCAATTTCACTTTCCTTTCACCTTTTCAAGAGTATTTATGGAAAGTCTTTTCCCTTTCCAGGCACTTAGCTAGCTGCTTAAAGATACAGTGTTGAGCATTGCTGATGGTGTCTTGGCTTAGAGATTTCAGGATAGTGGGGTTGTGGTGAAGAATAAATGAGATACTGTATGTCAGTTGGTGCACTTGAAGATTATCTGTGATAATCTGTGATAATTAGGGCCCTTCCTTCTTATCAGTTGTCTAATCATGCGACTTGTTCAGAGGCTGAAAAGTGTCATGGATCAATACTTTTCAAAGCACAAAAGGCTTAATCCATATTTAATTCTTTGAGTTCACAGGATTTTACTCTCTTGCCATTTTGTAGACGACTACAAAGGGGACAAATAAACAGCATCAACTCCTTGGGCTGTAGTTTGACAGATCTTGTAAGTGGAAACATTGCAGACATTATCAAGATGGTATTAATTTAACTTGTACCACAGTGTTATGTGTGAGGATTCTCCAATTTTGTTAATGGCATACTTAATTGACAATACAATCATGACTCGGAAGGGTGTGAAATTAAAATCTTAAGCATATAAAATAATAGGACAATTCAGAAGTTTTGTGTGAATAAGGCAGTGAAATTAGAAAACATCTTCTTTATGATTGGTTTTTCACTCGGAGATAATTCCACTTGGTATCTTTCTTAGTCTGTTCAGGCTGTTATAAAATAACAGAAATGTATTTCCCCCTCCTCTGAAGACTGAAAAGTCCGAAATCCAAGGCACTGCTCTATGTGGTGTCTGGTGGCGGCCTGCTTCCTAGATAATTGTCTTTACACTCTGACCTCACATTGCAGAAGGGGCTAGGTTGCCCTGTGGGATCTCTTTTATAAAAAGGACTGATTCTATTCCTGAAGGCTCCATCCTCATGACGTAATCGCATCCCCAAAACCCCACCTCTAGATACCATCACTTTGTAGTTAAGATTCCAACATATGCATTTTATAGGGTCACAAACATTTAGACCATAGTATCCAATGGGAAAACTGATATAAAACAATAATCTCTTACCTAATTAAGAAAAAAAACTGTGAAAAATATACATGATGCTTCTAAAACTTACAACATAAAATAGAGCAGTACATGTAGATTCTAAAGATTGTGGTCTGGAAAACATGTACCCTATGGTTTCTTACATCGTCTAGATCTTTATAATATCAAAAATGTTTAAGATATAGTTGAAAGGTCTGTTTTCAGTTATTGCTAGTGTCTCAGTACCTCTCAAATACAGAGATGATGGTCCTGATCAATGACCATAAGTGATATATGAACTTTGAGCTTTGTGTTTTAGCAGTGATGGGATGAGATGTGGTTTTTACATTCCCGTTGTATGTTTCTCCCTGGGTCCAACTTTTAATCTACGTCTTGTATTTGTTAGGGACCTGGGTAACAAGAACATATCACTTGGGCCCCAGAATAGACTAGAATCAAACCCATGTCTCCGCTCTAGTGGCCTGGTGCCCTGGCTGAATGAGCTTTTCAAAACAGATGACCTTCAATATTATCACATGTTCTGTTAACAAATTATAGATTTTTTTTCAAATAGGAAATGGCTGATTTATTTTAAATTACAACTAATATTATACTTTCAAATTTCAAACATGTTGGGTAAATGGAAGTGAATATTTAGGTTTTACAATATATCAAAGGAAAACAATTATGTAAATTCTACACACACTGATGGGATAGAAATCTGCATATTGGAATTTTGAATCCCCTTCTGTTTTTCATAGTATCACCATAATACAAAAAATTACTATTCTATTGCATCAAAAACCCATACTTATTAGTGAAATGGCCAGGAAAATATATTCACTTACTCAGGGAAGTATTAACATGAGATATTTGGCTAAGTGTGTATATCACTTGAACTTCCTTTGAACTCTATACACTTCTTGCTATTTATTACAAAGAAAGCCATTGCTCACAAAGTATCATGTTTGCCTTTGAAGCAATACCAGATCATTGACAAAAGGCAGGGCTGAGATTAGATGCCGAGGGTTATTGTCTTGCTATAGTCCCAAAGCTTTGTGAAATGTCAGCTAATTGAAAATGGTAATTATCCTACATAACAGCATAAACTGTTTCATTCTAGGGTGTGTGTTGCTTTTAAATTAATAGCCATTGATCTTCTGGTTTTTCACAATTCTTCTCTGTCCTTTTGTCAAATTATCCAGCCATCAGTCCTTGGGACAAAACCCATTTCACCATTTTTATTGACCATGGTTTAATAAGTGACTTGGCCTTCCTGTTTGGATAGACTGTAATAGGTCCATCCATCTGAGGGTCTGTCAGCCAGAGCTATGTAACCTTTACTGTATATTTGGTCTCTTAGTGGAAAAGTTTTAAAATAAAAACTTGAAATAATTGTGTTACTGTGGCTATTTGCATTTTTTTTTTCAGATACTGGTTGGGAGGAGCTTTATCAATCATAGTAGTAATGGATGTTTAAATTATGATCTACTGAGAAAGGCTGTCCCTTGAGAGATGAATAATATATATTCAAAATGTTCAGCTTGCATCTAACGGGCAGTACTTCATACCAAATGGCTTTGAGGGAAATTCGTATAGTATAATTTTTCAGGCACAGAATTAAAATTCTGTTATGATGGGGGAAAACTGTCAAGTAGAAATTAGAAATACATATTCTCCGTAGCTACAAAATGAACTACAAGTGCACTCTGATCCCATAAAATTGAGTTACTTTAGAAAATATTTCAGAGTAACCTAATCTCGAGTCAACATTTTGTCTTGTCGTGGTAGACATCCCCAAGACACTTGGGCTCCATCTGCTTTAACAAAGTGAAGACATGGAGAATGTGGGATTTTATTCAAATATATTCAGCCAAAATTCTTCATTGTTGAGGTTAGAAGCCTCATAGACTGTGATTATAGGAAAGCTGTATTATGCCCTTAGTTCAAGCCTTGCCACAAAATCATAATACTATATTTTCGAGTGTGAAAGAAATCAGTGCCATGTCTTTCTAGTCATCTTAGAAGTGGGAAACCGTGCTTCCTATGGCTTTACTTTTAAGTCATCAGTTGTGACTATGAAGTAGATCCATTAGCTCTGGAGACTAAGAACACAGATTTGTTGCTGAAAATAAACATTTGAAGGTAAAATTTATCTGACACCTCAAATAATGACCACATTCCTTTTGTGACCCACAGTATTTGGGCACAAAGATGAAAATATTTAATCTTGTTGGGAAATGACAGTTTTGTATCTTAGAGAAAACAGAAGGAAAATAAATGTTTGGATGTGAAGAGCAGTTTGGTTTCCTCCCTTGTTCAAAACAATTCGGATAAAGACTCTCCTAGACTACCTTAGTCAGGCCTCTCTAAGAGCACTAGTCCTCAACCCTGGCACTTATGCTTCTTGGGTCTGAAATACCCACTTGTAGCAAGAATCTTGCTAAGCTGGGGCAGGTAGCATCCCCCCACCCTCAACATCCGATTCCCCTTGGTGTGTGATTACCTTCTTCATCACCCACCGTCCCCAGGTGATGGGTGACCACCATGTCCTCGTCAGCGTTCCCTTCAAGTGTGTTTAACCAGAATTCCCCTTTCACCCCTGATGTTTCCTCTTCGGGCTTTTCCTCCCACTGACGCTTCATCATGCTGCTGCGGTGTGAATCTTCTCTTGTCCATGCTGTATTCCGAACTGAGCTCAGTTCTATATTGAAGTCTCCTTTTTCTTTCTTTCTTTCTTTTTTTTTTTTTTAATTTCTAGGGAGAGAGAGAGAGAGCGAGCGAGCAGGGAGGGTCAGAGAGAGAGGGAGTCACAGACTGAAACAGGCTCCAGGCTCTGAGCCGGCAGTCAGCACAGAGCCCGACGCGGGGCTCGAACCCACGAACCGCGAGATCATGACCTAAGCGAAAGTCGGATGCTTAACCGACTAAGCCACCCAGGCGCCCCTGAAGTCTCCTTTTTCTGATGGCAAGCATTTCTGAATAAATATTTTTGTCACTTTCCTGCCCAGCTCTGGTGTTCTTTGACCATTTTGACCACTTTAGCCACTTCTGTTTTTTTCTCTGACATTTCCATATACCCTTGTTGCACTTCAAACCAACGTTGATTAGGAAACTATGTCCCTTCTCTCCTGTTCTGAACTCAATGTCTGAAAGTGAATGAAAGAAAGTATTTGCTAGAGGAACCCAGGCCTGTGTCTGTGGGACTTTAGCAAGCTTTCTGCCCTGCACAAGTTTCTCTTCCCTCCCTCTTCTGTTATCAGCTAGAACAGGAGGCTGGGGACCATGCCCTTCCCCCTCACCCTCATAGGAAGGAAATTGACTGAAGATTAATCGTCATTTCTGTCTAACTATATAGCATAAAATGAGGGCATTAGGCTTCTTCCCTGAAAATCCTACCTTTTATAATAAAAGTAACTCTAAAACCAAATTCTTTGCCTTGTGAAAGACTATCCATTAGGAAAAATACCACAGAAACACTTATACATCTGTCCTATAAACGTAATGAAGTTTAAGTCCACCAAATCTGTTCTTTCAGCCCTCTGAAACCTTATAATAAAGGCTCTCTAGAGGTGATTGGAATGAAAGAGCATACAGAGTTATAGCTGGGTATTGCTATGGGGAAAATAAAACCAGTAGTCGTTCACTATACAGCCTGCATTCATGTAATTGGTGTTCCCTACTAAAGTATCTGGCATGCAAAATGCTAAGTTTTCAAAGTACCTGGCATTTGTGATCATTGGAATTGTAAACTGTTGGCATTTGGTTTATGTTCTTGAGCCAAACCATTTTGTACTACTCTTAAATATTTTGGCTTTAGAACTTTGTTTTTGATACAGATAATTTCTCTTGTTATTTCCCCATTTCCCTTATTGCTGTCCTGCATTCAGCTGTAATTTGCTTTAATTGAGTCATCCCCATGATCATGGAGAATTTGTTTAGCCATTGCAATTTTTAGCTGTAATCTCATTTTGAATTGTTTATCCTGATGATTAACATTAGTGCATGAAGACTCAGTAGAGAAAAATTGTTATGTGGAAAATTCACTATTTAATGGCTAATATAAGTCTTCAAATGTTGAGTGTCAAGGCTGCAGTGTCTCTTTGATCCTTAAAAGGCTTGCCAGTGAAGACAGTTCTGTTGAGAACCTATATTAAAAATCCAAATATTTTTTTTGAAATCTGCTTTGAGTCTTGAGGATTTGGAAATTTCCATAAATGATCTGAATCTCAGCAAACTCTGAATGCACAGCACTGATTTGATGGGATAATTTAAAGAGACCTTGCCACTGGAGTGATGATTATCTACAAAAGTGATAATTTACTGAGTGATTATGCCTGTGTCATAACTTAATATTGCATTGGTAGTTTTTAATCAATAAACTGAAATATAACCAGGTTAGGAAACATGTAAACCTGCACCGGTCTAGTGAAAGCTGTTAGCAGGGAGAGAAAAGAAGAAATTGTAAAAATCAGATTGAATTATTTGGGAGAGCTTAAAAGAACTTTAGTTTTATCTCAGCTGTGATCCTCAGCATGAGACAGAATGAGCTTCACCACAGGGCTTGGATTTCCAGAAGTCTACTCAGTGGGGCTTGTCCAACATTGGACTTTTCCAACAAACAAAAAGAAATCTTACACTGTTACTTCTGGGTTCTTGATGTATGCATCGTGTGCGTGTGTGTATGTGTGTATTTAATCCTACTCATATACAACTGATGGTACTGGATTAGAGGCATCTCTAAACTACTCCTGACAAGCAGAGTGAATTTGGGCAAGTTCTTCATTCTCTTTCAATTTTTGTTCTATCATTTAGGAAATGGAACTCTCAGAAGATTATCTTTACACTGAAGGCACCTCTGCAATTCCATATGATATGGAGATATCTTCTGTAGTGTTTACAAGTCATAGTTCCAGAGAGAGTTCAGGAAATAAGATTTGGACTTGAAAGTCCTATTCCCTTAGATGTTGGTTAAAGCTCATAGGTTAGATAGGTTCAAGAGGCATAGAAAAGGGTAAAGTATCTGGGGAATAGTCCAGAAGCTTGCCAAGATTGGGGTTGAGGAACCAGTAGGTGAGATTAATGAGAGACTGTCAATAACTAGGAGAAAAACAAGGAAAGGATGGGTTTCTGAAGCCATGAGAAGAAACTCTTTAACATAGAAAGGAGTGATAAACTGTTGAGTGCATCTAAATCCTCATTGACTGCAAGAACAGAAAAGTTACTATTGGATTCAGATGCTTGTAGCTTGACAAAAGTTGGCTCATGACAAAGAACCAATCAGCAGTGACCACTAGAGTCCAATCAGAGTAGTGGAAACAGAATGGAGGTGATGAAGTGGAAAATGTGATTATAGTTAGCTTCTTCTAGAAGTTTAACTCTTAAGAATAGCCGAGGACTGGAGCAGAGCTGGAGAGCCATGTGTAACTAAGGGAAAAATCCTCCTCCTCATCATCCTTGGTCCTTTTCTTCTTTTGATAGATGTAAACTTTAGGAGGTAATACAGTAGAAATGTGAAAAAAATGATGCAGGAAAAAGTTTGAATAATTATTCAAGATAAGTTAACCCTCAGAAGCTGTGGCATACGATGAGGCTGGCATATGATGGTAATGGAATTACCTCATCCACATAACATTTATTTTTCTAGGGAAATTTCACTGGGAGCCAAAGATTAGCCCTACGCACATGTATGTAGTGGGTTCTGATGTAAAACGTAGTTTTCATTCTAGGTCCTAGTCAAAAAATTTTATAAGTAAAATGCTTTACAGTAACTGAAGTAAGAGAACAGATGGCTGAAGGACAATCATAAGAAAGAATACAAAGTGGGGAGCTAGAATAAAACAGTGTCTTCAATGCAAAGGATGGGGGAAGTTCGGGAGGTAGCAGCTGATGACATTATCAGGTGCTTCTGGGAGCTTTATGGAGTTTGCTATTCAGGAGATGATCTTTTTAACAAGGAATTTCAATGTGAACATTATTTTTTGTTTACATAGGTGAAATGAACTGCACTATACTGTAGAGAAAACAGAAAACTAAATTTAAAAAGCTTTGTATAGTCTTTATTCTTAAAGCAATGTTTTCTTTTTTTCTTTCTTTTTTTTTTTTTTTTTAGTGTTTATTCATTTTTGAGAGAAAGAGAGACAGAACAGGAGCAGGAGAGGGGCAGAGAGTAAAAGACACGAATCTGAAGGTGAAGGAGGCTCCAGGCTCTGAGCCATCAGCACAGAGCCCAACTAGGGGCTCAAACCTACAAACCACGAAGTTATGACCTAAGCCGAGTTGGATGCTCATCGACTGAGCCACCCAGGCGCCCCAGTGTTTTTCAAAACGAAAGCTGTGGCCCACTACTGGGTCATGACATAAAGTGAATTTTTTATAGCTTACTCGTTGCTGCCAGTGCAGAGCCCACTTCAGATCTTCTGTCCCCTTCTCTTTCTGCCCTCCTCCCCTGTTTGTGCTCCCTCTTTTTCAAAAAATAAATAAAACATTAAAAAAAAAACAAGCAAGTTGGCTTAACCAACTGAGAGTTCACTATGTCACTGAGTTATACGTCTACTAATAACACTTCAGTGGCCAGAGAGTGTTACAACTTGGATTTGGGGGTAGTCTTTATCTTATGCTTGTTGTCTCATGGTCTCAAGTGGACAGACTACTTCATACTCAGGCATCATGTTTCTGTTCTAAGAATGATAAACATTATGGTAGGCATAAAAATGCCCATTCCCAAAGACACCCATGTCCTGAAGTCCAGAGCCTATGAACATTTTGGCTAACTGAGCAAACAGGATTCTGCAGGTATGTTTAAGGAGTGTGAGATCAAGAGATTATCCTATATTATCTGAGTGGGCCCAATATAATCACTAGTGTTGTTATAAGTAAAATAGGTAGGGGCGCCTGGGTGGCTCAGTCGGTTAAGCGTCAGACTTCAGCTCAGGTCATGATCTCACGGTTGGTGGGTTTGAGCCCCACATCAGGCTCTGTGCTGACAGCTAGCTCAGCCTGACAGCTAGCTCAGCCTGCTTCGGATTCTGTATCTCCCTCTCTCTCTGACCCTCCCCTGCTGATGCTGTCTCTCTCAGAAATAAATAAAACATCTAAAAAAATAAAGTAATAAGTAAATTAGGAGATTGAGAGAGATACAATTGATGGGAATGTAGAATATATATATATATATATATATATATATATATATATATAAGAATATATACTTAAGAGTTTTATATATATAGAGAGAGAGACAGAGAGAGAGAGATGCAACTGACAATTGTGCTGTCTTTAAAGATGATAAGAGGTCAAGAGCCAAGGGATGTGGATGGCCTTTCCATGTGGGAAAATACAAAGAAACAGATTTCTCCCTAGAGCCCTTAGATGACTTTAGCCCAACAAATTCCATGTCAGACTTCTGATGTGCAGAACTGAAGATAATAAACGTGTGTTGTTTTAAGCCACCAAGTTTGTGGCAACTTTTGTGGAAGCCATAGGAAATGTGAATGGGCAAAAGAAGGAGAATAAATATGACAGTTGAGATTGTCCCTTTTTAACAGGAAAGCAAAAACCTTCCTAGGCTCCCTAATGATTTGGCATTTGCTTGTATCTTCTTATCTGAAATTGGGTCACATGACCACCCTAAATCTGCCACTAACCAATTATAATTCAGTTGTCATATCTATATTAGATTAGACAGTAACCGTCTGTGCTCTGGGCCTGGGGCAAGGGTTCTTTTTCTAAGATCTATTTATCTGTGATTAGCAAGAAAAAACAAATTCTGTTGAAAGAACTGTGTTCAGAAGATATGGATTTTGGGTAATGGAGCTGATGTTGGAAGATTGAACATAGAGCAGACATTGGGACACACTGGAGATGCAGCAAATGTTGAGACACATGGTATGTAGCAGATGTTGGGTATAAGAAGGCATTAGAAAGTTAAGTATGAAGCCACACCCAAGGTCCATCTGCCATAATACCTACTAAGTCCCATCCACCAGCAAGCCTTATTGTTTTCTTTCAAAAATCCATTCCAACTTTGTCTTAGGCCCATGTCCACCACCACCATTCTGCTTCAGTCTAACATCATCTATCTTTTTAATTACCAAAATCATCAACTAATTCTTCTCCTAACATCTATTTTGCTTCATATCCATCTCTATTATTTTTTATCATTATGCAGCCATAATAATCTTAAAAATGTATTCCATTAACACCTCATTTTTTGACAAACAACTTGTCATTGAAATTAGAATTAAGATAAAACTTCTTAACTTTATCTCTTCTCAAGCATTGCTTACAGGGAGAAAGGTCCAACAACATCCCCTCTCCAGTTTTGGCAAGTTTTATTTAAAGTACTCTTTTCATATACTTTAATTTTGGTTTGAAATTATGTGCTCATTTGTGTGACTATCTATTCTAAGGTATAAACTCTACTATAGTAGAAACCAGGTCCAATTCTACCCACTGTTAAATTGCACTTAAACTATAATTGTTGAGCGAGTGATTCATGAGTTAATAAAGTAAGGAAAAAAAATAACACTCTCCTCTGTAAGAACTTTCTAACCCAGCAGGAAAGAATGAAATGACTATAATAAAAATGATAAAAGCTACCTTCTTTAGACCTGTAAATTTGGACCATTATAGGTCAGATGTGACTTTACCATGGATTCGGAGATGCAGGTAAGGAGATGTTGGAGGGTGAATCATTTCAGGCTCTTTGAATAGTAGGAATTAAAGCAGGTTGATATGGAAGAGAAAGTCCGATTTACAGATGTAGGTTCACAATCTGAAATGGTATAGAGAACAGAGGGGTGAAATGAGAAATAAGTTCTGTAAGTTTGGTGAAGGCTAGGCTGTGAAAGTTTCCAACACTGTAAACCTGTGCAAAAAGATTCTAAATTTTGTTTGTGTGTGTGTGTGTTTCTCAATATACAGGTGATATAATATTAATGGTATTATAGGAAATTAAAATTTAAGGCAGGATCATATTGTTTACTCCTTCAACATCTATTCAACAAATACTTTGAGTACTGAATTGCCAGGGTTCAAAATAAGCACTGAAGATATGGTGAGAGAAAAATAAAGGCAGAGTCTTTGCTCTATTAGAAAAGTTCCTTTTTTTCTAATTTTTAAAGTTGATTCTTTAATGTTGTTATTCTTAAAGTCTCTAAAACAACATTACAAGTTTATTAAGAGCATGAGAATCACTTCCTATATTTCTTCTGTTTCAATTCTGGAAACTATAGTGGAATTAGACAAATAGTAATTGAACAATAGCCCAAGTCAGTTTATTAACTAGGTAATCAATGTATTCCTAGATCATAAAAATGGATGGAATACTATAGTACCATTTCGAATTTTTATAGGCCTACCTTACAGCAGTGGGTGAAGTGAAAAAGGGACATTTAAAACTAATGTTGTTAGGTTGACTAATGGAAGATAGCTATCATTCAGGCTGAACAACTCACTTGGAAGTTTGAATGATCCAAATTTCTTATTCTGACAATAAATAAATGCAACTGCCAACTGCTCCCTCACATTTTCTGTTGTCTTAGTACAATGTGAATGTCTTGTGTACCTTGAAATGTATCACTATAATCAAAACATTTATTGCTGATTAATATGATAGTCCCCTGATTGAATTATAAGGGCTGGCAGGCAAAACTGAAGAATGGATCTCAGTGAGAACAAAGCTTATTCCAGACTGACTCCCATTAGAGAACACTGAGGAAAGATATTTCAGTTCTGCTAAAACTGAGATAAAGCCTTTTTTCAGTTAGAATCACTATATGTAAATTATATACATTAAATAGTAATTATGGCTGAAAGTTTTGTAAAATAAACTGCATGGGACACACTTTAAAACTGTGACAATTTTCGGGGCACTGGGTGGCTCAGTCGGTTAAGTGTCCAACTTTGGCTCAGGTCATGATCTCAGGTTTGAGCCCCGCATCCGGTTTTGTGCTGACTGCCAGCTCAGAGCCTGGAGCCTCCTTCGGATTCTGTTTCTCCCTCTCTCTCTGACCCTCCCTTGCTCACACTGTCTCTCTCTCTCAGAAATAAATAAAGCATTAAAAAAATTAAAAATGTGACAATTTTCAAGTAAAGAAAAAAACATAAATGTCCAAGTCTTTCTCAAAAAAAAAAAAATTTACATTTGCTTGGTTGACATGAGGAGCTGGAAAGTGGGAATCAAATTGAAAAGTAATAGAATTTTAGTTCCTAACCTCCCCAAATCCATCTTAACTTTAAATTTGTCTTTTTGTCTTTTTGTCTCTTATAGAAGAGTTTGTTTACTTACGCGCACACACACACACACACAAAACAGTAAGAATGGGGAGGTACCAATCACTGCTTAATTCCTCCTTTGGTTAGTGCTGTGCTGTTCATTATGCTAGCCACTGGTCACATGGGGCAATTTCAATTTAAAGTTAATTAAAATAAAAATAAAGAATTCAGTTTCTCAGTCACATCATCCATATTTCAAGGCCTTGACAGTTACATGTGGCAAGTGGCTAGTCTATTAACACTGGTGTAAGACATTTGTATCATCTTAAAAAGTCTCGTTGGACATCACTGCTTTTGTGCACTTGCATTTTTGTTTGTCATCTCTATGCAGTTAACAGAATGCTTGGTGGAAGATGAAGAATTTTGGAACTACTTTTTTTTAATTTGGTATTTTGAAAGAGAATGTGTGCATGTGTGCACTCTGCATGTGAGCAAGCACAAGTTGGGGAGGGGCAGAGGGAGAGAGGGATAGAGAGAGCTATCAATGAGCACTACACCCAGCCTGACTTGGGCTCCATTTCACTACCATGAGACCATGACCTTGGCCAAAATCAAGAGTTGGAAGCTTAACTGACTGACACACCCAGGCACCCCAGAAACTGGATTTTTTTCCTCAAGAGACCACTGGTATGGCTAACAATCTATTGATTGCTAGACAGTGGAGGCAAATGGGGCCCCTTGTTACTGGTATTACCAGAGTCAAAAGAGGTATTGCAGTCACAAGACTGTTTATATATGTAGTTATTTCTGAGATTGCTTTGTCGTGATTCACTGACGTGCATGATGCACCATGTGCATTTTCAAATGAGATAATAACTTACAGATAAGATGGTCTGGTTATAGGATTGGCTACATCTTTTAAAAATGAGCCTCCATGTATTTCAATGAGTGAAAAACTTGTAGAAGCAATGATTTTCAATATCCAAGTGTGGACATACTTCAGAGGCATTTTTGGAGGGCAGAACCTGGCCCTGAAACCAGGTTCTGTGCATGTATCTAAGTCCAAGACAGGGAAATATAGGTTAGTTATGCTACGGAGTTTGCTGCCAGAGCTGTGTTCCTTTGTCCTCTTTTAGTTGCTTAATCTTTATGGTTACTTACATTTTGATTTTTTTCTAATGCCCTATAATAGCCCTTGAGACAGCATTATTCCTACCTAGCACATTAATATAATATAGTTAGGAAGAAAAAGTTAATGTTATATGAGTGTGATGTGAAAAGTACATTTTCTCTAAAAGAGCATAATATAGTTTCTTATTACTTATCCATGTCAGCATCATCAGTCTTATCTTCCTCTTTTTCAAGGGCATCAAATGAAGATGTTTCTAAAGAATAGTTGTTGAGTTTAGGCTTGAGAGGCAGGCTGTAGGAATAAATTCCTTACTACTTACTAGTTGTGTCTCTTAGTAACTCTGTGACCCACATACACATTTGTAAAATGGGGACGGTAATAGTAATGCCCACTTTGTGGATTTATTATGATAATAAAATGAAATAATAAATTTATTTTTGTTAATAACCATATATGAATTACATTTAGAGCAAGGTTGGGCACAAAGCATTCCTTAAACATGAAAAGCTATTGCCCCTTTTCTTTCAAGATGTGGTGGTATTGACATTGTCTCATTAATGTTATTCTAGTATCACTCATCCACTGAGATATTTTGTTTTCAGTGCCTTAGATTTTATCGTAAATGCCTTAGATACTGGAAATACCTTTTGGTGCCTTAGGTACCTCTTTAAAATTTTTTTTAATGTTTATTTACATTTAAGAGAGAGAGCCAGAGATCAAGAGACAGTGTGTGAGTGGGGGAGGGGCAGAGGAAGCTGAAGACAGAATCTGAAGCAGGTTCCAGTCTCTGAGCTGTCAGCGCAGAGCCCGACATGGGGCTTGAACTCATGAGCCGCAAGATAATGACTTGAGCCAAACTTGCATTCTTAACTGACTGAGCCACCCAGGCACCCCTGCCTTAGATACCTCTTAACACTGGAAAATATAGAGATGAATAAGACATAGTCCCTTACCTCAGAGAGTACATGTTCTTGCATGAATATTAGCTTTTAATGTATATATTGCTTTTTAGCCATAAACCAAATTTTAGGAAAAATAGATCCATTAGTAATTTAGCTTCACTAGAGAGACTATTAAAAGGAACATGAATCATAATAAAGCCTACATTTGATTGTTTATACAATTTTGTTGTGCTTTGACATACATTACATTAATTCTTATAATAATCACACGTAATTATTATTATAGTGTCTCAGACCAAGTAGCTTGTGTAGAGCTGGGAACAGCTTTTATCTATACTATACTGCTTTCCTGTGTAGAAAATTATGATTCCAAAAATGGACTTTATACCAAAAAATTTTTAGAAAACTGATCTATACTGCTAAGGTCAGGATAATGGATACATTTGTTGGGGAGATGGTAAGGATTGATAAGTAGAAAGGAATATGAAGGGACTTTTGAGGATGTGTAAATTGTTTCTTGATGTAGGTCATGGTGTATAGTTTGTGAAAATTCATCAAACTGTATACTTAACAGTATTTGTACTTTTTATCTATATATTAGACCTAAATAAAATTTTCTACCTATATAGATACCCAAAAGTATACAAATATACACTGAGATAGATGTACATATATGTCCGTATAGAAATATATAAACATCACTGTGTGTGTGTGTGTGTTGAGAGTTCATTCCAATATAAAAACTCACAATAAAATCCCATTTTTCCCTGGTGTGACTATCACTATGTTATTTAAAGATAGAAAACTTATTAAATAGCTCCCAAGCTTTCAAAGTAATTGGTATTAAAGCATAATTGTATTGAAAGAGTCAGATTCATGCACTACTTTTCCATGATGGAATGTTTAGTAGATCTTATCCAGTGCTTACCTCGGAACCTCTTTATTTCTAAAATTCCACCAAAGCACAAGTTAATTAAATTATATAAATTCCAGGCAGTGATGGAAAAGTAATACATGTTATAGTGCATATTCTTGCATAAATCCTTTCCTTGCATTGCATGCTGATACTTCAGCTCCTTAACTGCTGGTATGTTTTAGATGTCCAAAGGGAAGATATATTTAAGTAGGTTAGTTATCCCTTGGCTTGTGAAGTGCTAACATTTTTGTTATTTGCTAATAGTCCTGCAGGGTAGAACACATTCAGAGCCAGACAGGAGATACAGTGATGTAAAATCGAGTGTTTACAGTGGAGATGCTCAGATTCACAGTTATACTGTCTCATAGGTGGGGGGCTCCTGTAGGCATTCAGTTTCCCCTGATTCATGATGACTGGGGCTTTGAAAGCAAGATCCACTAAAATTAATGCTGCTTGTGAAGCTGTCCTCTAGAACACTGCCCACGCTGATGTCAGTAAATGCTTTAAGGTAGCAATAGCATTTAAAGGCCTGACAAAAAAGCAGCTACTAACAAATGAAACATTAAAAAATGGCTTTTTTAATAAGTACATTTTGAGGGGGCCATTTAAAGTTTAGTCAGAATTATAGACAGTTTCCCAGACATTCGTAATCATATTGATATAACCTTTATTATTTATAAATAAGTGAAGACACTTACAATTTAATCGTGCTCTTCTTTTTTTCTCCTTTTTGACAATTTATGGATTCCTATGAATTTCAGGGTGACTAGTCAAGTACTTAACTCTGAGATGATGACAATGAATGATGTAACTACTGAAGAAGAAGAATAACCATCAAATCCTTCATTTCCCTGTGCATTCCATATACTTATGTCTATTCACTTACCTAATTATTCTACGAAGACTTCTTGAGTATAGCATAGATGACACAACTGACTGATTCTCTGGCCTCATTGGGCTTCTATTCTCTTGGGGAGATGCTAGAGCACAAACAAGTAAATGGTTTAGTCCAATGTGTCAGACATCGATGATGTATTATGGGAAGAATTAGACAAGGTAATGTGAATAGAAAGTGTGGGGTGAGCGGTGTCTGGGTGGCTTAGTCAGCTAATCCTCAGACTTGATTTCAGTTCAGGTATAATCTCATGGTTGTGAGATGGAGCCTCACATGGGACTCCATGATGGGCGTCCTTAAAATTCTATCTCTTCTTTTTCCTCTACCTATTCCCTGCTTGTGCTCTCCTGTGCATACTCATATTCTCTCTCTCTAATAAAAAATTTAAAAAAATTGTGGGGTGAGATAGATAGGGACAATATCACCAAGTAGGGACATTGGAAGAGATACCTCTAAAAGAATTGAGGGAGCCACCCACATGTATATCTGAGGCATGGGTGTTCTCAAAAAATCATCCAGAACTTAAAATAACTACTTTCAGAAGAACTCAGATTATTAATTTGCTTTCTCCATATCCCCTACAGTATAGATGAGTAAATATTACATGGTTTATTTTTTGTTTGTTTATCTAGAAACACAAAATATTGACAATAGCTGAAGGGTATGTAGGGTTGGGATGAAAACCTGATTTACTCATTCACAAGCCAGAAATTCTCAGCTGAACATGAAAACCAGAAAGGAAGATGATATTTCAAACTCAATAAACACAAATAACAGCTCCTAAAAGGAGATAATGAAGGGCAAGTTTCTTAGCCAGCTTGCACATTATTTTGTGAAAATTAATTATGATACATTTGTCCCCACGTATTATAAGTTAAGTTTTTATTTTTCAGCTTGCTGGCCCTTTTTCCTGGCATGTTGTTTTGTCTTCTGTTTTTCTTCTATTTTGTTTTTACATTTTTCTAGTGCATTTTTGTTTCTCCTGTGCCTAGTACAACTTTGGGGAGGATTATTTCCTGAAATCTCTAGGCTGAATTATTCGTGATTTTTTTCTGAATTCCTGTAGCAATCTCCAGTTAACCTCTAGCCTGTGCCTTTTCCCACTGGATTATTTTCTATGTCTATATTTTCCCCATGAAAAACACCTTTTTAATGTCCAGTTCATTGCCTTGCACAGTTTGGGATATTAATTAATGTTTTTCAAGTAAATGAATGAGCACAAGTTTAATTTACAGCCCCCTAATGTATGGGACCTCACAAAAATGATTGTGCTTCCATCAGTGTCCCTGATGCTTTACAGAGGAATATAGTATTTCCAGAGTTTGGAATTAGAAGACTAAGATCTGCCACTTGCTGTCATTTTAAACACTTTAGTAGCCCTCAGTTTGCTTAGCCCTCAAATAAATATGTAAATAACACCTGTCCCAGTGGGGCTGTTTAGGGTCACAGTGGCTAACATACAAAAGTGCCCTGTAGGGACACCTGGGTGGCTCAGTTGGTTAAGTATCTGACTCCAGCTCAGGTCATGATCTCACAGTTCCTGAGTTCGAGCCCTGCATCAGGCTCTGTGCTGACAGCTCAGAGCCTGGAGCCTGCTTCAGATTCTGTGTCTCCCTCTCTCTCTGACCTTCTCCTGCTCACAGTTTCTCTCTCTGTCTCTCAAAAACAAATAAACATTAAAAAATGGTTAAAGTGCATTGTAAATAAATTGTAATGAATCCTTTACCTGTTCATTTTTATGATTAGTTCTAATGTTACCCATATTTAGTCAAAATAAGGAATTAACCATATTGTAAAAAAAATAAATAAATAAATAAACAAGAATGGCTTAAAAGTGATTGACCAAAAAGATTTTTAGGCTGAATCCATATTAGTGTACATAGTAGTCCAGTAAAGCATAGCAAATGTATTGGTCACTCTGCTTTTGAAGTAAAAGTTCAGTGGAAATCTTTGTGCTTATTAGCCTGAAAGAAATATTAAAAAACATATACAGGGAAGGGTACCTGGGTGGCTCAGTTGGTTGAGTATCTAAGTCGATTTTGACTCAGGTCATGATCTCATGGACCCTGAGCTCAAGCTCCTCATTGGTCTCTGTTCTGACAGCACAGAGCCTACTTGGGATTCTTTGTCACTCTCTACCCCTCCCCCACTCAAGCATACACCTGTGCTCTCTCTCTTTCTCCCTCTCAAAATAATAAACACTGAAAGAAACTTATACAAGGAAAATTGTGTTAACTTATCCCATGGAAAGTCTATAGAAGGAGGTAGAACAAAGCAGGATACCTATGGAAACCAGGAAAGACTCAGTGGACTCATTCATTCATGGAACTACATTTGAGCTTAGTGACAAATCAAAATTTATTATTATGTTTTCTTGTCAGAAGAAATCAACTACAGATTATTTCAGGGGTAAACCTGTGCTAATAGTTTATTATCAGATCCATGTTAATTAAAAATGTTAACCTGAAAAGTATTTGAGATGTCCTTGATAGATGAAGTGCTGTGCTAATTTGTTTTGAAAGGTTCTGCATAATGACACGCTATTACACAAAAGAGATGTCATTTTCTTTTAGTCTTCAAACTCAGAAAAATAATGGCCTGATAAAGAAACAGGAAAGTGTTATTTTATATAATTAAAATCAATAATTAAGCCCACTTTTAAAGCTAATGTATTTTTAAAATTTATAATTAATGAATATTTTAATGTCAAATACATGTATTTTTATGCTAAACAAGTCTTTTCGTTTAATACTATCTTGTGTGAA
This sequence comes from Hyaena hyaena, assembly GCF_003009895.1. Taxonomy (NCBI): domain Eukaryota; kingdom Metazoa; phylum Chordata; class Mammalia; order Carnivora; family Hyaenidae; genus Hyaena; species Hyaena hyaena. The sequence continues at coordinate 419,096 of NW_024081583.1, forward strand.
AACAGATTTTCTCAACATATAAGGCAAGCATGTTCTTCATGACCGTTCTGGATAAATAGGCTTCTGTGATTACATGACAATGGGATATAACTTAGCGTTCTTGGCCAACTGTGTAGGTTATTGAACTCAGCATTTTTCTTCTAACAGGCACCAAGACATAGCTTGTCGAAATAATATTTTGTTTTCCTGAGTATTATTCTGAAAATTAAGCAATGCAGTCTTGAAGCATCCACTTTTTCAGATCATTCCTTTAATACTTCTACTGAAGTCATTACCTAAATCTTGTTAATACATTATAAATTTAGACTATGTTCATTCTGACAAGAAAGCTAAACCTCATGAAATGATTATACTATGGTTGAGTAGTATTCCCTTTTATTTGCCTTCAATTTTCTTCTCTTTTGGTTCAAAGCAGGTTCTTTATAAGTGAATTCAGTTAAAATATATTCTTAATTCTCATAATTGCAAAATCACTCCTTTGTCAACTTACCAGTTTTTATCATTTCGGTCTGCAAGCCACATGATTTAGGTCCGTTCTGAAAAGACAGACTCTTAACGCTTTGATGTTTTTTGCATGCTGTGATCAGGATTTAAAAGGCTTTCATTTTATCCCTCTTTTTTTTTTTTTTTTTTACAAATAGTTTATTGTCAAATTAGTTTCCACAAAGCACCCAGTGCTCATCCCCACAAGTGCCCTCCTCCATGCCCATACCCCCTCCCCCCTACATCCATCAGTTCTCAGTTTTTGTCAGCATTCAAGAGTCTCTCATGGTTTGCCTCTCTCCCTTTCCCCCACCATTTCACCCCTTCTTCTCCCACTTGGTCCTCTGTTAAGTTCCTCCTAATCCTCCTATACGTGCAAACATATGATATTTGTCCTTCTCTGCCTGACTTATTTCACTCAGCATAACACCCTCCAGGTCCATCCATGTTGCTTCATATGGCCACATTTCATTTTTTCTCATTACCATGTAGTATTCCATGGTATAGATAAACCACATCTTCTTGTTCCATTCGTCCATGGATGGACACTTAGGCTCTTTCCATGTTTTGGCTATTGTTGAGAGTGCTGCTATGAACATTGGGGTACATGTGCTCCTATGCCTCAGCATTTTATCCCTCTTGAAGTGCAACAACCCCATATATAAGAAACAGGTATAGACTCAGCATTTTGCCCCAGAAAAATAGTGTGTGTGTGTGTGTGTGTGTGTGTGTGTGTGTGTGTGTGTGTTTAAAACTTTTCTATAGCTTACCAGTAGTGTCAGCATTGCTTTTCTGGTTTGCTTTTTGGGTTTTAACCTTTAATAGAGTTACGCATTAATTTCCTTAAGAAAGTAATTAACTAAACCTTGAAAGTGTCTGGCTGTAAATTTGATCACAGGGATTATAGCATAAACCACAGAGCAAAACATAAGCAAACAATCAAACTCAGTGCTGGTGGAAAATTCTTCCCTTTTCTGGGGAAAAGTGACTACTCATACCTTTGTTAAATCTTGAAACACAATTTTTAGTGTTTCAGAAATAAAGGATATTTGCGTCTTTTAAACAGTACCTAGTAACCCCCACACTGTTGTTCAGCACATTATTTATATCCGTAAGCGATTATCTCAAAGTTCTCCTTGACTCCCTATCACGAGGATGGGGAATAATTTTTCCTGTATGATAGTTGTTGAACAAAGCCGCCTCCCCCTGAGGCCGCCTTTAGTATGTCAAACAAATGACTGGTCTCTCACAAATAAATGACAATACACCTGTTGGTTGCCTTTTGAATTCACACTTAATGGGCCCCCTTCCAGGGCTCTGAGTGTGTGGCTGTCCTTTCTTAACACCAGACTCAACGAGTTCACAGTATTATTTTTGAACAGGTTCTGCAGAAGTTACGTTCTTAAAATTCTCATCCATATGAGGCATGTTTGAAACACATATACTGAAATGAACACATTAAAATTAGAAGTCTTGTTAAGCAATAAAGATTGACAGATGTTATTTGTAGTTCTGTTTCTGTATGTTGACCAGAATAGTCATAAATAGAGAAATAAGATATATTATCATTTGTATGGATGTAGTTTTATTTTTTTTAATGTTTTATTTATTTCTGAGAGAGAGAGGCAGCGTGAGCAGGGGAGGGTCAGAGAGAGAGGGAGATACAGAAACTGAAGCAGGCTCCAGGCTCTGAACTGTCAGCACAGAGCCCAATGTGGGGCTCAAACTCACAAACTGTGAGATCATGACCTGAACCAAAGTGGGACGCTTGACCGACTGAGTCACCAAGGCGCCCCTGTATGGATGTAGTTTTAATAGACAAGGAGAAATGGTTTAGGCAAACACTTGGCTCTTAATTAAAAATTCATTGATAGAATTTAACGAAATAGGGGGATTTGCTATTCTGCATTTATGTAAGTAAGCATTGACCAGTTATTTGCACATTCACTAGCTCTTATTCAGATAATAAGGTGTAGTTCATTAAGGCTCCGGATTCAGAATGGTCTCTGGTATTGAATACTGGTTCCACCAATTGGAAAAGCAACTTATACTCTGAAATTTGATATACTCATTTGCAAACCAGAAATAATAATTCAGACTGTTGTTGTAGAGGTAAAATAAAATGACTGATAGAAGTCTAAGGCGCTATCTTGTATATGCTATGATTTTAGGAAACATTCTTTTTCTCCTCTTATATCTTTAGAGGACACTAAAATATAATGCATACATGGTTCAGGTATGAAAATAATGCAGAATATGAATTTGTAGAACACTAGAATTTAACCCTCAGAGTAATTCGTTTTGATGAACTACCTTCTACTTTTTGAGTCCCTCACCTGTTTTTTTTTTTCCTCAGTCGTAAAATGAAATGATAAAATATGCCTTCCTCTGACTCCTAGGATGAGTCTACAAATTGTAATTATTAACTTATATGCAAACTCTTTTAGGATTCTAATTTTTTATGCTGGGATTCAGGTTCAGCCCTCACCTTGCTCTGTTTGTGTTTTCTTGTTTGTTTGTTTTGTTTCTTCTCTCTCTTCCCAGAAACCAAACCTCTCTGTACTTCCTCTTTTAGGCTTCTTTCCCGAGACCTAAATTTGGATTGCTCTCTTAACCATTGTTTTATTATACTGGTTTGAGAACTAGACATTATATTCTTTGTGTGTGCATCATTGTGTGTATTGCTGGTCTTGAAATTTTACATCCAAAGTGATCAAACTTCTCAAAACAATATCAGAAGTTAGACAATTTCTTTACCATTCTCTTGAACTTCAGTAAAGTATTGTTGTTAACACTACAAATTGCATTCTTGTATTGTACAGATGATATTTTTTCAATTTTAATTAAATACCTAAAATTCTGCCTTTACCAGTCCTTCTTGTATCTTCCATCTGGGATAGGTTTCTTCTTTAAAAGTTCTCATTCTTCTTGGCTTTTGGTAGTAAAATCTCTTAGTTATTGTGTGAAGATACTGTTTTCCTCATACTTGTTCTGAATTCATAAGCCTAGAAAAATGATTACTTCCACTAAACACATTAAAAATAATACTCTGCTGTCTGGATCATTATGAACTCTAAAAAATCCGTTTAATTTACAATTCCTTATATATTATCTGAATTTTATCTCTGGCTTCCCATAGTTATTCCCTTTGTCTTTGATTACTCTTGAGTTTCACTAGTCTGGATTAGCATATGTATGGACAGGAAAGAGGTAAATCTCTTAGAAATTTATTGATTTTTCTTCCTTCTAATACCTTTAATTATAATAGATTTTTAAATTTCCTCCTGTATTTGGCAACTTTTGATTGTGAATTCATATTTAATGGAAAACCACTGAGGAATCTTGAATTTCTTCTGAATGGGGTCAAGGTATGCCACAGTCTGGAAACACTTTGATTTCTTACAGCAGGGAGACCAGATTTAGGTGGAAATGTGAATTCAAAACCCAGGAACATGAAACAGCAGGCCTGGGGCTACAAATTTTAAGGAGACTATTCTGTGCCACAGAGAGAAGGAGAAATTGAATTGTCTTTATCAGTTCCTTTTATGATGGACCATTTTCCTCCCCTATTTATAACTTCACTGAAATTAAAACACTTAAAATTGTCTTGACCTTTTACACCAATGTGTGGTTCAGAGTCTAAGCTTTGTTCCTGCACAATCCCTTGTTTCCAGTTTCCCTTATGGAATATTCTGGATCCTTTGTACTACCTTGACCTTTAGAGTTGGATTGGCACCAACCTTGCTTTTTAAGTTTTATTTTTAAGTTATAGCTTATCTTAATTTTCTGTGTTCTTTGATACTTCATGTATTCTCTCTCGAAGTCTGCAAAGTGTTACCATGTATTTTGTTGTCATTTTCCTGCATCTGAGTGTCTTTTGTCCCTGCAGAATATGCCAGAATTCCCAGGTCTCCACACTGTAGGTAGTAGTGCTACAATTTATTTTTTAAGTTGTACAACTCTTTCATAATATAAGTTAAATTATTGATTATTCATGTTTGAAACATTAAAATTGATCATGCAAATTACAGAAGAACAAGTTCAAATGTTACAAATGTAAAATGGTGAATTCTTCTACAATATTTAAACTCCTTAAGTAGCATTTTAAATATTAGTGGAAAATATTACTCAAATACAAAAAAATCACAAAATATTTGTGAAATCAGACTCCAACCCTACCAATTTCTAAGGCTACAAAGTTCTAGGCAAAGGTTATTTCAGTAACAGCTTGCTCAGGTTTTCCAAATTGGGAGGAAAATACCAGTAAAGTATACAATGTGTATCATTAGGTTTTTCTCACACTCAAACATAATTCCCAGGTAAATAGAAACTAAAGATTAAATACCTCATCCACTTCTTCTGGATACCTCCATGAAACTTGTTTTTAAAAATGCAAAATGAAGGAAAACTTAGTTGTGAAAATAAAAGATAACTGAGATGCTTTGATAGCAGTTCTGTGTTCCAAGCAGCAATACTCTTGGGTTTGGTTTGACAGTCAAGCTGACAGAACTCAGTAGGCTAGTCTGCAACATATTTACTAAGTTTTGGGAAATGATGTAGGACAGGAAACACACAGCCTGCACAACACAGTAGAGGTCTCATGGGTCTCTCTACTCAGTCATGATATCCCAGTCTTTCTTACTCAGAACGTGCATTCAGAAGTGGCTGTGTGAGTACCAGCAATCTGATATCTTTTCACCTTTTATACCTAGCTAGGCAGACCCACCATGTGTTGGTCTCATCCATGAATTTTACTCATTACTCCAAAACCAATTTCAGCAATAAAGTGAGGAAGTTTGGCTTGGTTCTTGGTCATATTTGCCCCTCCCCCATCTAGTTTAGGTAAATTCCTAACAATTCCTTGAGTTATTGTTGAAAAGGGAGGAACAAAGAAGAAAGTGATGAATATTCAGGTTTCCCTGAGGCTAACTCTTAACCCTTTCTCTGCATGTGAGTATGGCAATGAAAAATTACCTGCCATACAGCATGCTTAAAATTACTGGGAACTCTTACTTAAGACTCCATCCTAAAAAAATGCAGCTTTATGTATAGACACAGGAGATTAAAATAGGGGATTACTGGAATATCCTTGAAAAGAAAAGTTCCTATGTGAGGACAGGAGATGCACACCAATAGACCTCTCTTTCATAAATGAAGAATAACAGTGCTAAAAATAGTTACGTTATGAAACTCCAAGCTTCAAACAGCAAGAAAACAAAGTTGATAGAGGACAACAGGAATCTTTCTTACAGGATAGAGCTTCTCCCAATAATAAATGCTATTGCCTATACCACATTTTTTTTTTTTAGCAGAACAGTTTGTACTGACAAATAATCTCAGAAAAAAGAAACATGAAAATTACTTTGGAAAATCAATTTGTTACTTTTTTTTCCTGTTGAATAAGTAAATAATTCTTCTGGGGTGATAAATAGAACCAGTTGGCAGGAAATATTATAAATACTTTCATAAATGATAATATCTTTACTCAAGGTAGTAGCATGTGAAGAGACTGAGATACATTAAGAGGACTTTGTATTTTTTTAAAATACCAATAAGTACATTAATTTATAACTTTTGTAGATAGGAGTCAGATCATAACTAGCTACAAAAGCATTTAAAATCCTGGAACCAATAGTAAAGTAAAAAAAAAAAAAGATTACATCATTTTCATATAATGTCTTGTATGTACATTAATACCCCAGTTAACTCACTAAGGGAGAAGGTATTCTGGTTTGCTTATGTGAATCTTCTTTTTACATAATGATGCTGGTCAGCCTATTCCTTTGCTGGGAATAGAGCCCCAGGTTTGCCTCTACTTTTGTCTCTATGCAACCATGAATCTAAAACAATCAATCTAGAGTTTTTGTTTTTTGGTTTTTTTTTTAATATTTTATTTATTTCTAGGAGAGAGAGAGAGAGAGACAGCGTGAGCAGGGGAGGGTCAGAGAGAGAGGGAGTCACAGACTCTGAAACAGGCTCCAGGCTCTGAGCTAGCAGTCAGCACAGAGCCCGACGCGGGGCTCGAACCCACAAACCGCGAGATCATGACCCTAAGCGAAAGTGGGACGCTTAACCGACTAAGCCACCCAGGCGCCCCAAGAGTTTTTGGTTTTACATAAGATGCAATAACCTGTGAAACCTGAACAATACTCATGGAGCAATTCTTTGAGGACTCTAAACAGTAAATGGTGGCTGACAGAGAAGAGGACCATAACCCAAAGCACCACAGAACTGGTGATATTTACCTTTTCTTTGATCCTTCCATATCCCATGGCCTACATTCACAACAGACTGCAACATGGAAATAGGCATCAGCACAGACCACAACAGGCCTCTAGGTTAGGCTTGATGAGGAAGAAAATGGTTTGCTAATAGCAGCAGAATCAAAGGCCTGTCTGTAGCCACCTAAACCCCAATGGGCTAACTTTCTCTTGGATTGAATTAGCCGTGGCCATAAGAGCATGAGGTCAGCTCCCTTGCTTTTGTTTTCTCTTTCCTCCCAGCAAACACCCTAACATGGGTGCAACTCATAGAGCTCCAGAGTTGGATAAATAAATCCCTAGCTCTCTGTCTAGAAAATCAAAAGAAAAAAAAAAAAAAAAAAAGGACTGTGAGCGATTGAAAAGTACTGGGAAGATCCCAAAGAGGGAGCAGCTCGGGAAAACTAACACATACTTTCTTTTAATGAAGTGTCTTAAATATGAGCAGATCTGCTGCTGAAGTCCACACTGAAGACACTGAAAATTGAATTTAATTAAAGGTGACTGACTAGTTTCCAGACTCATAACAGAGTGGGGCACGCATGACAGATTTGAATGCATTGCAAAGACTGAAAATGGAATTGGCTTTGAATCTACAAGTCACAGAAGACTGGTCAAATCTTGTGACCCAGCTGAGTTGACTTCCTGCTACAAAATTAAACAGTTTCTGTCAGATGTTTATGCAGGTAGATTCTTAAAATCTAATATTCAAAATGTCCTGGATACAATTAAAATCTATCTTGCAGATAGATAACAATGAAAGTATCAACTCACATGTGAACATTCAGTCAAAAGAAGCCAATGTATGTAAGATTACTAGACAAATAGCTTAAAAAGTTATTATAAAAATACTCTAACAAAGGTGAACATTTCTGAAAGAAATGGAAAGAGAAAGTTTCGCCAAATAAGTAGAAATTATAAAGAAGAAACTAAAAAATAATTAGAATTGAAAAAATAATTGGATGGGCTCAATAGCAGAATGAGAATGACAGAGGAGAGAGTCTATAAATAACAGAGATTGATGGAAAATGTGCAGGATAAACAGCAGAACAAAGTTTTAAAAAAATGTTAAGGGATCTTTGGAATAATTCCTAAGGTCTACTGTCAATCATCATTATCCTAGAAAGAAAAGTAAAAAAGTGTGAAGCAGAAAAAAATACTTCCCAAATACAGTGAAGGATATAAACATACAGATTCAAGAAGCTCAGCAAACCCCAAACAGATAAATCCAAAGAAATCTGTTTCTAAACACAGTCAAATCAAATGGCTGAAAACTAAAAATACACCCCCCAACTCTTCAAAGCATGCAAGAAAAAGCAATGTTTGAATGTCTGTATATTTGTCATAAATCATGGAGACAAGGAAAAGTTGAAAGATATTTTTAAAGTGCTGAAATAAAAGAACCATTTTCCTAGAATTCTAAATCAAGTGATAATCTCCAAGAATAAACATGAAATAAAGGCATTCTCATATAAAGGGAAACTAAGAACTTTGTGATGTCAGAACTGCTCTAAAGGAACTGCCAAAGAAAATATGTCAAATAAATAGGAAGTAATACCAGAAACAAACTTGAAACATCAGAAATGGATGCACAGCAATAGAAATGGCAAATATTTGAGAAAATATAATAGAGCATTGTTCTCTTGGTTCTTTAAAATACATTAGGTAGTTGAGAGAAAAAATTATGACATATATGTTTTCAGTGTATGCATTATTTAGGATAACTATATCATAAAAGGGGTATAGAAAACTATATAATAATGTTTCTACACTATCTTTGAAATGCAAATAGACTAAGGGAAGTATTTGAATTGTTATCCCTATAGCAACTCACACAAGCTTTACAATGAGATATTGTCTAAAGTACAATAGATAAATTCAAATTAATTTGACCTAAATGTAAGACAGAAAACCATCAAAACTCTAGAGGAGAAAATAGGCAACAACCTCTTTCACCTTGGCTGCAGCAACTTCTTACTAGACCTGTCTCTGAAGGCAAGAGAAACAAAAACAAAAATGAAATATTGATACCTCATCAAGATAAAAGCTTCTGTACAGTGTAGGAAGTCAACAAAACTAAAAGGGAACCAATGGAATGGGAGAAGATATTTGCATATGACATAACAGATAAAGGGTTAGAATCCAAAATCTAAACTAAACAAAACAAAACAAACCTTATCAAACTCAATATCCGAAAAACAATCCACTGAAGAAATAAGCAAAGATGTGAACACTTTTCTAAAGAAGACATCCAAATGGTTAACACACATATGAAAAGATGCTCAATATTGCTCATCATCTGGGAAATGCAAATCTCAACCACACTGAGACATCACTTCACACCAGTCAGAATGTCTAAAATTAACAACTTAGGCAAAAACAGATGTTGGCAAGGATGAAGAGAAAGAAGATCCCTTTTGCAATGTTGGTGGGAATGCAAATTGGTGTAGCTACTCTGGAAAACACTATGGAGGTTCCACAAAAAATTAAAAATAGAGCTACCCTACAACATAGCAGTTGTCCTACTAGGTATTTATCCAAAGGATACAAAAATATTGATTTAAAAGGACACTTGTGCCACAATATTTATGGCAGCGCTATCCACAATAGACAAATTATGGAAAGAGCCTTAATGTCCACCAACTGATGAATGGATAAAGAAGATGTGGGGTGTACACACACACACACAGGAATATTACTCAGTGATCAAAAAATGAAATCTTGCCCTGTGAACGGACCTAGAGTATATTATGCTAAGCAAAATAAGTCATAGAAAGATAAATATCATATAGTTTCACTTATATGTGGAATTTAAGAAACAAAACGGATGAACACAGAGGATGGGAAGGAAAAATAAGATAAAAACAGAGAGAGAGGCATACCATAAGAGATTCTTATATACAGAAAACAAACTGAGGGTTACTGAAGGGGCATTGGGTAGGGGGATGGACTAGATGGGTGATGGGAATTAAGGAGGGCTTGTTGGGATGAGCACTGGGTGTTGTATGTAAGTGATGAATCACTAAATTCTACTCCTGGAAACATTATTACATTATGTGTTAACTAAGAGTTAAATAAAATTTAAAAAGAAAGAAAAAATCTAATAGAATTAAAAAGATGCTCAAGTAAAACAAAATCAGAAGAGTGAAAAGAAGATGAAAAATGGAACAATCAGAAGTAAAAAAATGGTAGATGTAAATCCAAATATATCAATTAGCACACTGAAATGAAAAGGTTTAAACATGCTGATTAAATACAAAGATTTTCAGGATGGATTTCAAAACATGAAAGGAATATCCACAATACATTTGTTCACTTCAAATATAATTATATATGTAGATTACATGTAAATGCTATGCGTACATGCACACACAAATCAAAAGAAACGTAGGATGGTGATACTATTTAGATAATGTAGACATCAGAGCAAGAAAAATTACCAAAGATAAAGAGGAACATTACATTACATAAGAAGATAAAACAACCCCAAGTGTGTATGTACCTAACAATAGAGCTTCAAAATACATACAGCAAACACTGACAAACTGATAAGATTAATAGACAAATCCACAAATATAGACTTCAGGATTCCTTTTTCTATAATTGATGGAACAAATACAGAAAAGGGACAAGAATATAGAAGAACTAAACTGCATCATCAATTAATTGATTATAATCACCCATCAAGAGCAGTACATGCCCCCTTTCCATAGACATGCGGTACATTCACCAAACTAGCTCATATCCTGGATCATAAAGCAATCATTAACAAATAGAAACAAATTGAAATTGTACACTATGGTCTCTGATCATAATGCATTAAATTAAGAATCAGTAACAAAGACAACAGGAAGATCAACAAATATTTAGAAATTTAATAATCTAGCTTTCAAAGAGTTCTTGAGGGAAATTAGTATATATTTTGAACAGAGTGAAAATAAAAATGCAGCAGATTAAATAAAAATCACAAAATTAAATGCTTAAGACTTCATATAGTTAAGAATCTTAAGAAACTAGAAAAAAGAGCAACATAAACCAAGAGGGAGTAGAAGTTAGAGAATACAAAAGTTAAGAGCAGAAATCTTCTAAAATGAAATTAGAAAAGAAAAAAAAAAAAAGAAAATAGGGGAGCATGGGTGGCTCAGTAGGTTAAACATCTGACTTTGGCTCAGGTCGTGATCTCATGGCTCTTGAGTTAGAGCCCTGTGTCAGGCTGTGTGCTGACAGCTCAGAGCCTGGAGCCTGCTTCAGATTCTGTCTCCCTCTCTCTCTGCTCCTCCCCTACTCATGCTCTGTCCCTCTCTCTCTCAAAAATAAACAAACATTTAAAAAAACTACAAATTTTTTAAAAAGAAAAATATATATAAAAACAAAAGCTGTTTTGTGAAAAGGTAAAAAAAAAAAAAAAAAAACCTGATAAACTTCCAGTAAAATTGGCAAAGATAGAAGACCAATGATCAGTATCAAGAATAAAAGACAGGATATTACTGCAGACACCAGAGATATTAAAAAGACAATATGACAACACCTCAAAAAACTCTACCTGCCAAAGTTTGACAAATTGCATGAAATATATTAATTCCTCAGACAGACACTAAGACTCCTAAAGAGAGAGAACAAACGGACGGTTAATGGGGGTAGTTGGATGGGGGAGGGGATGGCTTGATGCATGATGGGTATTAAGGAGGAACTGGTTGTAATGAGCACTGGGTGTTCTATGTAAGTGATGAATTACTTCTGATAAATTCTACTTCTGAATCCAGTATTACACTATATGTTAACTAATAAAAATTTAAATAAAGTCTTGAAACAAAATTTAAAAAATAAAATTAAAAATTTTTAATTAAAAATAAAAAATCTTTTTAAAGTATATTAATTCCTCAAAACCAAAAATTACCAATACATACCAAAGATAAAATAAGTAACTAGTATAGTCATATAATTATTGAATTTGCATTTAAACATGAAATCCTGGCCCAGACTGGTTTTGGCAAATTCTAGGAAATATTTAAATGAGAGTTATTTTTACTTAAAAGGCACTAGAAATGCATACTAACTGTAAAGGAAGAAATGAAATTGCTTGTATACACATAACACTTGTTCTATATAGAAAATCTTAAAAGGGGCACCTGGGTGGCTCCACTGGTTAAGTGTCCAACTGTTGATTTCAGCTTAGGTCATGATCTCACAGTTTCATGGGTTCAAGCCCCATGTTGGGCTCTGCTCTGGCAGTGCAGAGCTTACTTGGGATTCTCTCTCTCTCTCTCTCTCTCTCTCTTTCTCTCTCTCTCTCTCTCTCTCCTCCATCCCCTATTTACACTGTGTCTGTCTCCCCCAAAATAAATAAGTAAAAAAAAAATTTAAAGAAAACTCTAAAGAATCTCTAAAAAACCCTCCCATAACTACTTAGAGATTTAGGCAAGGTTGTAAGATACAAATTCACACATAATGAATTGCATTTCTATATAGGAGCAATGAACAATTAGAAACCATGCAATAGCTCAGAAAATGAAATATTTAGTTAATAGATAAAAAACTGAATGCTCACAAAACACTGACAAATCAAAAAATACATAAATAAATAAAGATTTGCACGGCTGGGTATCTCAGGTTAAGCATCTAACTTTGACTTAGGTTATGATCTCCTGGTTCTAGAGTTCAAGTCCCTCATTGTGCTTTCTGCTATCAGTGTGGAACCTGCTTCAGATCCTCTGTCCTCTTCTCTCTCTGACCCTCCCCCCTCTCATGCTCAGTCACTCACTCACTCTCGCTCTCTCTGAAAAAATAAACTTAAAAAAATGAAGAGACAAAATATGTTCACGTATTTGAATATTAAACGTAGTAATGATGTCACTTCAACCCAATATGACCTATAGATTTGATGCAAATCAATAGAAATCTCAACAGGTTTTTTCCTTTTCTGCTCATACAGACAATGATTCTAAAATGTACATAGGAAGGTGAAAGATCCGTAAATAGCAAATAGCTTGAAAAAGAACAAAGAGATTTTTACTTTATTTCAAAAGCTACTATAAAGCTACAATAATCAAGATAGTACAGTATTGGCAAAGGAATCAGCTCTTAGATCAATAGAACAAAAAGTATAGCCCAGGAGTACACCTGCACAAATACGGCTAATGTTTTGACAAGATGGAAAAGCAATTCCATGGAAAAAGGTAAAACTTTTCAACAAATGACTTTGGAATATTTGGGCATCCATATTCAAAGAAAAGGTAACACTTGTGAACTTTATACCATCTGTAAAAATTTGCTCAAGATTGATTATAGATCTACATGCAAAACACAAAACTGTAACACTTTTAGAAAAAAACATAAAAGGAAATCTTCATGACCTATGGTTGGACTTAGATTTTACTCCTAAGGAAGCCCATAAAAGGAAAAAAAATAAAAATCAGCAAAATCAGAAACCTTTCTCTTTTAAAGACATGTTTAAGAGAATGAAAAGATAGGTCAAAGAAAGATCAAAAATATTTTAAAACACATATCTGACAAAGAACTTTTATCCAGAATATATAAAAACACTTCAAAATGCAACTGTAAAAATGAAATTATACAGGGCAAAACAGTTGCACAGATATTTTGCCAAAGACCACCTTTGGAAATCAGACATATGAAAAAAATATGAAAATCAAAACCATTAGGAAAATGTAAATTGAAACCATAAAATATTGTTACACATCTATTAGAATAAATACAATTAAGTTAAATAAGCTCTGATAATACCTAGTGCTGACAAGGATATAGAGCAACAGAAATGCTTCATATGTTGGTCAAAAAGATGCAAAATGGTACATCAATTTTACAAGATAATTTTGTAGGTTCTGCTAAGTTTAAATTTTTTTAATGTTTTTTATTTATTTCTGAGAGAGAGATGGAGAGAGAGAGAAAGAGAGAGAGAATGAGAGAGAGAGACAGCATGAGCAGGGCACAGTCAGAGAATGAAACAAAGACTCCAAAGCAGGCTACAGGCTCTGAGATAGCTGTCAACCGAGAGCCCGATGTGGGGCTCGAACCCACAAACTGTGAGATCATGACCTGGGCCAATGTGAGACGCTTAACCGACTGAGCCACTCAGGCGCCCCAGGTTTTGTTTAGTTTAACATTGGCTTACATATGACTTAACAATCCAACTCGTTGGTCTTTTAAAAATTAAAACTTTATATTCACACAAATATCTATACAAGAATGTTTATGACAGCTCTATTCATGGTTGCTAGGCCTGTAAACACCCCAAATATCCTTCAGTGGTTGAATGTGTAAGCAAATTATGGTACATCCATGACATAGAATACCACCAAGCAATGAAAAGGAACGTATTTTGTGTATACACAACATCTTGGATGATCTCAAAGGCCTTATGCTGAGTGAATGGAGCCAGTATCAAAAGATACAAATTCCATGCTCCCTTGTGTATTAGGTTCTCTAAAAAGATAAAACATTAGTTATGGACCAGAGATGAGTGGTTGCCACAGTCTCAGGGTGAAAAATGGTGGGCTAGGTGTGAGAGATTTGGTAGGTGGTGATGTAATTCTTCTGTGCTATTTTCTCTGTTGGTGGTTACGTGAATATATATGCATGGAAGAAAATTCAGAGCAGTGTAGACCGCAAGTAAAGGTCACTTTGACCATATGTTACTTTAAAAATGCAATTTTAAATACCAGACCTTGTTTGTAGTGGCAAAACGCGTGGAAGAAAAGCTGCACTGAATGCAAAGTGAAGGTTCTTTCTGACGACTTTAAGAAAAATAGAATCATTGAAGACATACACACATGTTCCCCAAAAATCATGCAAAGAAATAAAAAACTCTAAGGAACCAGATGACACTGTTTTTGCTTCAGAAATCAAAGTTTCAAAATAAAATTTTGATTAGTGATCAACTAAGGCCAGTTTAGAGTTAGAAACATGACTACATAAAAAATATATTTTAAAGTAGTTATTTATGACAAAATGATACACAGAAAACTCTATCTTTTTCAAGACATTATTTCCCCATGTTAATTCTTGAAGGTGACCAAAATATAGTTTAAACATGACTCGGATAACCTAACCTATCATCTACAACACCTTTTTGGTGGTTCTGAGTAAACTTAGGGAGGTATAATTCCAAATGTCCCCCTTTCTGTGTGTGTGTGTGTGTGTGTGAGAGAGAGAGAGAGAGAGAGAGAGAGAGAGAGAGAGAGANCTTTCTGTGTGTGTGTGTGTGTGTGTGAGAGAGAGAGAGAGAGAGAGAGAGAGAGAGAGAGAGAGAGAGATATCATGTCCCTGTACAGAATTTAGAAATCACTTCTTGGGGCACCTGAGTGGCTTAGCCAGTTAAGTGCCCGACTGTTGATTTTGTCTCAGGTCATGATCTCACAGTTTATGAGTTGGAGCCCCATGTCAGGCTCTGCACTGTCATTGCAGATTCTCTCTCTCCTTCTCTGTCTGCTCCTCCTCTCTCTCTCTCTCTCTCTCTCTCTCTCTAATTAATTAAAAAAGAAAAGAAATCTCTTCTTTGTCTCAGTGCTTCTGAGTGATTCATTCAGAATCTTCTACCTTTGGTTTGTACTTCTATTCACAGCTTCAAGAAACTGTTTCCTCACTATATCACTTATAGCTGTGTCAGGATGGATTAAAATTTCTAGAATGAGGAGAATCTCACTTGAGTCCTAGAACTCTTTACGTAAAGATCATTTTGTTAACAACTTTCTGACCTTGTCTCTCCCCGTGTCTGCAGTTTAGTTTCTTCTCACCTCCTTGGCCACCCCCAATATACAAGTCTCTAAATTTTATGTCTTCGTGTCTTACACACACTGCCTCCTCTGTGTAGAATGTCTAGAACATTGCCTCATTTCCCCTAATAATTCTTGCCCTTTCTTCTAAGAGTTATTCAGGAATTACTCACTTTGGTCATTTTGCACTAATTATTCTCTACTCCTCACATGATGGTTTGACTACCTCCTCCATCATTCCCCTGATGGTTGCCTTCACAGTTCACTGAGTTTGCCTCTGTTTTATTACTTATACAGTATATTTTAATTCTATTTACCAAACTAAATGGTACCATGAAGAGATTTCCTCTCATCAAGTCATCTACTTTTTTTCTGTTTTGCCAGCAATATTGTTAAAGAAATTCAACAAATGTTTGGATAAATGTATAAGTGAATGCATGAATGAGTGAATTCAGTGTTTATTGGCTTCAGTTCTGTCATTCTAAAATAACTACAAAATATTCTCTATAAAACAGTTTTTTTTTCATTCTATAGCATGAAAAGTATTTGAAAATGTGTTATTTACAAAAGCTGGCAGAAGAGATGAAATCCTTTCTCACATAAGAGTGTACAATTGTTTCCATAACCAGTTCAGACAACACTGAATAAACTCACACATACTCTACCAATAGCATCTCCTCTGTGATGTTCACGGAATTTCTAAAAGCAAAGTTATTTACAAGCTATACCATTGAGAATTGAAAATATTATACTGTACATTATTTTGAAAGAAAAAAATGTGAGTTCTCTTTATTTAGCTTTGCAGGTTCATAGAAATAAAATACACCATGAACAAACAAAAAAAAATAACCAATTGAAAGAAAACCTTCAACTTTTGATGGTTTGCTTTAAGATTTTCATTTTCCTATCTTTATACAACCATATCTGCATGAGTCGGTGACGTGGGTGATATCCTTTCTCATATGAGGAAACACAGGTACACAGAGATTAAGTAACTTGCCCAAGGACACATTACAGTAAATAGAGAAGATAAAGTCAGAAGTATGAACCTGAAGTTTCAGTTCGTTTTTAAATATTTTTTTAAATTTATTTCTGAGAGAGAGAGAGAGAGATAGCATGAGCAGGGGAGGGTCAGAGAGAGAGGGAGACAGAGAATCTGAAACAGGCTCCAGACTCTGAGCTGGCTGTTAGCACAGAGCCTGATGCAGGGCTTGAACCCATGAACCGTGAGATCATGCCCTGAGCTGAAGTCGAATGCTTAACCAACTGAGCCACCCAGGAGCCCCTGAAGTTTCAGTTCTTAAAACTTGAGATAAATAGGTGATGAATTCTGTCTTAAAGTTTTATAACCTTGCAGATAATTAGCATTTTAAGGGGGCCAACTCAAAAGATAGCCTACAGAAAGACAATAAAGCGGCAAGCCCTAGAAATTTCAGAAAGAAATGTCAATAAAAGTGGTGAAGATTCGACTGTAACATAGGTCAACAAAAACTAGAAAAGTTAGTGGCAATTCGGATATGAGAGGCTTAGAAAGGTAGATCTCCAGTACATAGTTTATTCAGCTATCCATTCCTCCATCAACAACTGGGTGTTCACTATATGCACATCTCTCTACTGCAAGTGCTAGGGGTAGAGTAGTAAACATGACAGAAAAGCCATCCTCATGGATCTAACATTTTAAAAAAGGCGACAGACTCTAAGCAAATAAATATGTAGTGTATATTGGGTAGTGACCAGAGCTCTGAAGAAAACAGAAAGGGCTAAGGAATATAGTTCTTTGTTTTCTCTTCCTTGTAACCTAAGAACTGCACGTTCTCTATGATGTTATCTCGTTGGGCGGAGATCATTTTCTCCTACCTCAGAGGCTTAGTTCTCTGACAATGGCCATCAAAGGAGTAAGGGAGAAAGTCCAATCCACAACTTGATTGTATGGTTTCCAGGCCCTTCCTAACTGCCTCGTCTCCTGCAGCACCCCAACCGTGTTCATTTCACCTCTCGCCAGCTTCTGCTTGGCACATAATGAAAGAGAGATTTGGGCGGCAGGCGCTCTCAAAAGAGAGCCTCCCTGTAGTGAAGTTCTGGGTACCCTGATTTCCATCTGGTTTACATCCTGGGTGTCTGAGCTAGAATCAGACTGTGGGAAGGGGTAAGGTAGCTCCTGACTTCAGGATGAGCAGATACGTTCCACTGTCAGTGACAAAACATGTATCATGAGTTCTCAAAAAATTCTCAATTTTTTCCACTTACTTTATGTTTAATTTAAATCCCATATTCTGCCCTGGCAATAGCTTAATCATTGGGTCCTAGGTTTTTTGTTTGTTTGTTTGTTGTTTTGTTTAGTTTTTCCCCCTATCTGTTTTGTTTTGTGAAAATGTGTTTTTCCTCTTTCCAAGTCACCTCAAATACTTTAGTGAGAAGTTGGGAGAACCTGCAGAAAGACCAGCCAGTTCAAATGCATTTTTTTAATGAAAACCCCAAAACCACCAATAAATAACTTTCCAAACATGGTTATCTCTGAAAATTTCAATAGCTAAAACATGTCTTGTAATAGAGACAACAAGAAATATCTCTGATAAAGAATTGTGTTCTAAATGCTATGTTAAGCAAATAGACTTTTTGATGAAGTTCTCAGCACTCTTCTGGATTTTAGTAATGCAGATGTTGAGCACTGTACCCTCCCTCTATTTCTGCGTCCTCATTTCTGCTATGCAAATATTCACTGAACTCTGCTGTATTTTCAATAATCATTTAGAAGAGAAGGAGGTTGGTTCACAGTCTTCATGCTTTGGAGATTAATGATATAGTCAATCATCTAAAATTCACATGGATCATTACTGCATTCACATTAATTTATGCTCAATTAACACACTTAGAATCAGTATTCTGTGGAGTTTAGCCAATTGGCTTTATAGCTTCTGGCTCTAAAAGATTCGTTTTGCTTCTGATCACTGGTAATATGATGAGCAACGGTCCTCATTCCTGTTATTAAAGTCTTTCGGGTTTTGGATTTTCATAAATTGAGCAGGGCCAGCAGGCAGTGGGATGACTGTGACCATGTTCCTGGCAAAGATGACCGTGACCATGTTCCTGGCAAAGGGCCATATTGCTCAATCCTGGCAACTGTCTTCCACACAGATGTTGTGACGAGCACCTGAGTGGCAGGGTCACAGTGCCAGTGTATTGTAAGGGTCATTGGGAAGAAGACCGTGTAGACTCAGAGGGACAGAGAGAGAATGCTGCCTCTGTGCTGGAAGATGATCGGAAGTCATTGCTTTCTGATAGTACAAGTCAGCAGGAAAATGGGGCTTTCATTTTCAAACTTTGTAGAAAGAACCCTTTAGGAAGCAATGTGCGTAGGACTTGTTTGACACAGGAGAACATGTCTAAGTTTTTGGTCTACATTTGAGTGAAAAAAGTGAATTTATAATAATCAAAATTGGAAGTGTTTATGGTGAGTTAATTTTCATGGACCACTGCCATTTATTGAACAAAATAATTTTTTCCTTTTTCATTTCTTTTTTTTCTTTTTCTTGTGAAGGGATATAAAATATTTCATTTATTTTTGGTTAATTCAAGTTGAGAGGATTTTGGAAAAAAAGATTTTATTACAAGAAATGTCCTTTGAGCATACAGTAACTAGGTATTAATAGCAATCTACTTAAAGTTAGATAATCAGCTAAATTAAAGGGAGCAAGGCTAGAGACTTTCATAAGAATATACCTTTTCTCATTATTCTCCCTGGTGTGGGTTGATTTCTCACCTGTCCATGAATCCTTCTATGTAAAACAGATACTATTCTAATATGTGGTCCTATAAGATATATTCTTCCTGTTATTATGTTAAGGATATATTCCCAGACCCGAAGACCAGGAAGCAGGAGAGAAAGGCTATGGAGATGTCACCTGCAAAAGTACCTAATATGCTATTCTAGAGAAGACTGGAATTTATCACAAAAGAGCCTAAAGAAACTTAGCCCAGGAGATTTTTGTCTCCAGTCCCATGTTCAAG
Organism: Hyaena hyaena; assembly: GCF_003009895.1. NCBI lineage: Eukaryota > Metazoa > Chordata > Mammalia > Carnivora > Hyaenidae > Hyaena > Hyaena hyaena. The sequence continues at coordinate 438,579 of NW_024081583.1, forward strand.
CTTACATCAGCAATCTTGAGGGAATTAACTACAAAGAAAAAAAAAAAAAGAACTACCACTTATTCTTAGCTTACCTTAGTTGTACACCCATTGTTGTATATATTTGACACTTCATCTCAGTCTCCAGAAATATATGGATGGATGCTGTATTATTCCCATTCCACAGAGGAGTAAGTAGAGCCCCAGAAAGACATGTAACATTCCCTGGGTCACATGCCCTGGGATTCCCCATCCAGAACCTTCATATTAGCCATCATACTGCATGGCCTCTGGGAGAGAGGAGTCACATGTTTTTAGGGGACAAAATGTTTAAAGGTGTACAGGACTACTTTGAATAAAATTAGGACAGAATTACCTATTGGGTTAGACCAACAAACCATACCATCCATTCATCCCAATAAGTACATTGTGGTAAAGCATGACTTTACTCTGTGACAGCAAACTAAAAAAAATAAGACTATAATAATTAAATATTCCAACCATCTTTAATGACATATCATGACTCCCTCACTCACCATGACTATCAGAATCGACAGAAATGGGGCAAGGAAAGAAATGAAAAAGAAAAAGAAATGAAGCAGTGAGAGGACATATATGGTGAAAAATCAGTGACAGAAATGTTGGAGATTAGAGGAAACTGAAAAATCTGGGGGATAAAAGTACAAAATAACCTGGACAAAAAACCTCAAAATCAGTGAAGAAAATAAAGATGAGTTAATGTCTTTATACAACATCACAGGAATCTATTTTAACCTCCTCAATCCCCAAACATTTACTTATTTAAAGAAAATAATGTTTTCTTTGTGATAAACACTACCAGCCCTAGTCCTGGCCATGAATGAATGAACATATAATACTTACCCACAACGAATTTATAACCTAATTGTTAATAGACGAAAATGTAACTAAATTTAACAAATAGGAGTAAAGATTTTTGAGAGTCCAAGGAGTTATTCCAGATATTAATGAGACTTGGAAGATGTGATGGATCTGATCCATCTCAGGATCTGGTTTCAAGATTTTTGTTCTGGGTCCAGGAAAAAACAGGAAGCTTAGCAACAGTGTGATGTGAAGTTTCAGAATGAATTAGATGCTGAATTAGAAGGTAGCATTTTTGTTGGATCCATGTACATGTAACCAATGACACGGTATAGTTTATTGCACTTCTTTTTTCAAGCCCTGGACTCTCTTTTGAATACTTTCGTATATGAGCATAAACTCTAAAGCAGATAAAATTTAGTAATTTTTTAAAATGAAGTCAATAAGACCTAATCAATAACTATTATATACCATAAACCCAATCAATATGACAACTTATAACATTTTTGGCCACAGAAGGTTGAAATCCTGGTTTGTGGACAATAGCATAGGCATTAAGAATTGCACTTTGTATGTACAATATTCACAACACCAGACAACACCATCTTGCAACCCTAATAGACTCTATAATTCAGTGGTTCTAAAAACCTGAATAAAGTCAGTTGTTCAATTATGTTCTTGACTTAAAATACTAATAGTAACTAGTAACTCTTTACATGCTTTATCTGTGAATATTAAAAGAAGCATTTAAAATCTAAAAGAAGTATTGGATTCTTGGTACTGTAATATTATTGGAAAACTATATATTATGTGTTTTTATACATGAACTTCATGTCAAGACCTAGCTGTTAGCTGAAGGATGCCTGTGAGTCTTGCCTGGCATGTAATCGTGTGTCCCACACATGGGCTACTAAAGCTCATCTCTTAGTACCATTTTTTTTTAAAAAAGTAAGAACTAAAATTTTCTTTTGAAAGGTACTTTAGTTACAGTTTTTTTAAAAAATATTCACTGTTTGGGGGAAGATTATACTGAGGTTGACACAAAACTAGTAATCTACATAACAGTAGTCACAATGTTAGTGGTCTAGAAATTAATTATAAATAAAATACACTTGAATCTGTATTGTTGGTTTTATTAGAATTTTTAAAGTATTTTTTAATGTTTATTTATTTTGAGAGAGAGCAAGAGAGAGTGTGTGGGCATGAGTGGGGGAGGAGGAGAGGGGCAAGGACAGAGAGAGAAAATCCCAAGCAGACGGTGCAGAGCCTGATGTGTAGGGCTCAATCCCACAAACCTTCAGATCATGACCTGAGCCAAAACCAAGAGTCAGATGCTTAGCTGATTGAGCCACCCAGCCACCTCCCTGAAGTATTTTTTAACTGTCAACTTTTTAAATGAAACTAAAGAAATGCAAGTTTAGCACTTGAGATCTCAAGGGTAAACGCCCCCTTTCTGCTGGAATAAAAATGGATGAAATGAATTTCTTTCTCAGGGAATATTGTTAGAAGATAAACAGAATACACTGTAGAATGTTATTTTTTTACTTTAAAGCTATTTATTTACTGTATCACATACAGAATTTTTATATCTACCTTATGTAGTTTCTATAGAGTGTGCACTATTTTTGGCATTAGGATTTCTCTCTAGTGGATGGAAAACAATTTTAATTTTTAGCTCTAGCTTTTATTTTTTATTTTCAACAAATTTCATTATCCAGGTGCAAAGTCAGCAAGAATATTTTTTACTTGAAGCCTACTTCAGGATACATTTTTTTTAATAGTTTATGGTCAAGTTGGTTTTCATGTAACACCCAGTGCTCATCCCAACAAGTGCCCTCCTCTATGCCCATCACCCCCTTTCCCCTCAGCCCCATCCCCATCAGCAGTTTGTTCTTGGCATTCAAGAGTCTCACATCTGACTCCAGAATACATGGTTTTAAAAGATACATATATAGGGGCGCCTGAGTGGCTCAGTGTGTTAAGCATCCACCTCTTGATTTGGGCTTGTGTCCTGATCTCACGGTTGGTGGGACTGAGTACTACACCAGGCTCTGCACTGACAGTGTGAAGCCTGCTTGGGATTCTCTCTCTCCCTCTCTTTTCACCCCTTTCTCATTCCTATCCTCTCTGTCTCTCTCTTTCTCAAAATAAATAAATAAACTTTAAAAATATATATAGAACATTCCATCCAAGAATAGGATATATATTTTTCTCAGGTATACATGTAAGAATCCCCTGGTTAAATCATATAAAAAGAAACCTAACAAATATTACAAATTTAAGAAGACTGAAATCCTACCAGGTATATTTTCTAATCACAGTGGTATAACCCTGAAGATTAACAATAAAACAAAGGTAGAAAAATCTACAAAGTAAATATTAAATATTAAGTATGTAAATATTAAACAACATGCTACTGCACAAGCAATGGGCCAAATAAGAAATAAAATGGCAAAACAAAATATGCCCCACCAGGGCCACCTGGGTGGCTCAGTTGGTTAAGCATCTGACTTCAGCTCAGGTCATGATATTGTAGTTTGTGGGTCTGAACCCCACATTGGGCTCTTTGCTGACAGCTCAGAGCCTGGAGCCTGCCTCAGAGCCTGTGCCTCCCCCTCTCTCTGCCCCTACCCTACTCGTGTTCTGTCTCTCTCTGTCTCTCAAAAATGAATAAACGTTAATATATATATATATGTCTCAAAACAAAAGAAAAAGAAAATACAATATCTAAAACCCTATGGATGCAGCAAAAGCAGGTGTTAGAGTGAAATTTATGCTATAAATGATGTTACAGTATAAGGAACTAGTAAAAAGAAGTTTAGTTGAAATTTAGTACAGGAAGGAAATAACAAAGAAAAGTCAGAAATAGAGACCAGAATAAACAGTAACACCAGTGATAGTAATGACTAGTTTTTCCAAAAATAAAATTAAGATGTTAATTCTTTAACTACATTAACTAAGGAAAAAAAGAAGCCTCAAAAGCCAGAATGAGAAATGGATAACAATACAACAGACACCACAGAAATATATTGTGTGATAACAGAGTACCAGAAATAATTATATAGTAACAAATCAGTTACCTTAGAGAAACAAAAACAGATAATTCCTAAAAACACACAAGTTACTAAGATTGAATCAGGGATCTTAAATCTAAGTAGGAAATCTTCTTAGACCAATAACAAGATGGAAAGTTGAATTAGGAATCCAAAATCTCCCAGCACAGAAGAGCCCAAGACTATGTGGTTTTATTGGTTGAATTCTACCAAACATTTTTAAATACATGACTATCTTTATCAAAATCTTACATATAATGCAATAGAGGGACACATTCAAAATCTTTGTAAGGCCAGTATCACCCTCACAGCAAACCAGGATAGAAACAATACAAGAACAAGTTTGCCCTAGTCTGGAAGTCTAGTTTGATGTAAATATGTCTACTCCTGCTTTCTTTGGACATCCATTTTCATGATAAATGTTTTTCCATCCCCTCCCTTTCAATCTGTATGTGTCCCTTGTAGGCAGCATATAGATAGGTCTTGTAGGGGGTTTTTGTTTTTGTTTTTAATCTATTCTGACACTCTATCTCTTTTGATTGGAGCTTTTAGTCCATTTACATTACAATAGTTATTAATACGTATTTATTCCATTTTATTACTTGTCATTGTTTCTGGAGATTTTCTCTGAACCTTGTCTGTCACTTTTGGTCTGTCCTTTCCATGCAGAGTCCTCTTTAATGTTTCTTGCAGGGTTGGGTTAGTGGTCACAAACTCCTTTAGTTATTGTTTGTCTGAGAAACGTATACCTTTCCTTCTATTCTGAATGATAACCTTCCTGGGTAGAGTATTCTCGGCTGCAGATTTTTCTCACTCAGCACTTTGAATGTACCATGCCACTCCCTTCTGACTTGCCAGGTTTCTATTGAGGAATCTTCAGCAAGTCTTAGTTTCTCTTATAAATTAAGGACTACTTTTGTCTTACCGCTTTTAAGATTTTTCCTTTATCACTATATTTTGCAAATTTACTTATAAAGTATCTTGATGTTGGCCTGCTTTTGTTGATTTTGTTGGGAGTTCTCTGTGTCTCCTTGATCTGGATATCTGTTCCCTTCTCTAGATTAGGGAAGATTTCTGTTATTATTTCTTGAAATAAATATTCTTCCTCTTTTCTTTCTCTTCTTCTGGGACTCCTATAAAATGAATGTTATTACATTTTACAGATTCACTGAGTTTCCTAAGTCTATTCTATGTTGTATAATTCTCCTTCCTCTCCATTTTTCAGCTTTGTTCTTTTCCATTATTTTTTCTTCTAGGTCACTAATTCATTCTTCTGCTTCTTCCAGCCTGCTGTTCATCAATTCAAGCCTATTTCTAATCTAGTTTATTGCATTCTTCATCTAATCCTTTTTTAATGCTTTTATCTCTGTGGTAAGGATCTCCCTGATACCTTGTATTCTTTTCTCAAGCCCAGTGAGTATCCTCATAAATGCTGCTTTAAAGTATTCATCAGGCTTGTAATTTATATCTATTTTGCTTAGATCTTTGGCTGTAGCCACATCTTGTTCTTTCATTTGCGATGATGTGTCTGTCTTCTTCTGTGTATTAGGAAAGACAGTTATGGGGCATATAGGTGGCTCAGTTGGCAAGTGTCTGACTCTTGATTTCAGCTTAGGCCATCATCTGAAGGTTGTGAGATCAAGCACTGCATCGGGTTTCATGATAAGTGTGGAGCCCACTTGAGATTCTTTCTATCTCTCTTCCTCTGCCCTTCCCTGCTTATACATGCGCTCTTGCGCTCTCTCGTTCTCTCTCTCTCTCAAAAAAGAAAGAAAAGAAAGAAAGAAAGAAAGAAAGAAAGAAAGAAAGAAAGAAAGAAAGAAAGAAAGAAAAAGAAAAGACATAAGAAAAAAAGAACAGTCAGTGATGTCTCTGGCTCCTGAAGAAATGGCCTTATGAAGAAGAAGTCATAGTGACCAGGGCCTAGTGCTTCAGGGAGTGTGTTACATGCACTCTGCTGTTACATTTTGACTGCTCTGTCCTTTGGGACAGTAGTTTGCAAAGGTTGTCGCTGCCTCTTGTGGGCAGTGTTTGGTCCCTGGTCTGAACGTGGCAAATTTTAACTAGTTGTGTCCTGGTCTGCTTGTGAAATGTGACCTGACACCAACTCCACCATAACTAAGACCCCGCAGAACTCTTTGTTTCATACTGGTATCGGTAGGAGTTTGTGCTGCTCTTCTGAGGGGAAGGGCCTGCTACCCTGGGGCTGAAGGAGAGGTGTTTCCATGAACATGGCCTCTCAGAGACGTGCTCCAACACTGTGTACTCCAGGCATTCTTCAGAGCCCTGTTTCTACGCTGTCAGTGCCTGGATTGGGTTGTTCACCTGCTTTCTCTCAGGGAGCAGTGCGGTGCCCTCCAGGCTCTATCCCAGCCAAGCCTCCTGACATTTAAACCCAGTCTTGCTGGTTGCGGGAACTTGGGAATTTCCTCTTGTTTTCTAAGCCATAGCTTTGGGGAAACATCCTCCATGTGCATTCTCCTGTGTGCTCCTCTGTCACCCTTCTCCACCCACAGACTCCATTCCAACCCCATAGCACTCGCGATTCATTTTCTCCCCTAACCCACTTCTCTGTACTTCCTACCTTCTTCATACCTTCTTCACTGTGGCTTCTTCTCTCCCCTTAACTGATCAGAGATCAACCCTTCAGGTTGATTCCTGGGGTATTTAGGATGACTTGATAGTTAACTAGTTGTGTTTGTGGGAGGAGACCAGCCTAATGTGCTCCTACTATGCCATCATCTTTCTTTTTTTTTCTGCTCATGAAATTTTGAAGACAGACTATTAGGACAAAGTTGTTTAACGTAGGAAGAATTCTGTAAGAATTCTGTTCTGTAAAAGAACAGATGTTTCTAACACGTCTCAACTTACAATATTTGCTAAATTCTGTTTCTCAATGTGGTAATATATGCACTTTTTTTTCCCTGAGGCATGAAGAAAGCAAAACAGATAGGTTTTTCAAGAAATAAATGGCTTCTTTCATAAAAACAGTGTGTTATGGCAAAACAATGCAAATGTAATCACTGATGAAAATTAGAGAGGCGGCGCAAGAGTGAATCTCATCTATTACACCATTCAATGACATACAATTGTGATGAGGTCTTGAAACCAGAAGTGCAGAAAGTATTACAGGATGTCATTGATGCAGTTAATTTTATTAAAACGAGAATTTCTTCAAAACGTTAAAGAAATTTAATAGTAGTTTGTAATCAGAGGCAGTTTTCAATAAAATCTCTCATACCTAAATGTTTATTGGTTGCTTTCTGGCAATGAACGCTGTAGAGCTGTTGCCTTAAAAATAAGTAACACATTAAAAAAATATGACAGGTGAAAACATAAAAATAAAAAAGTGTAAACCTAACCAGTGTTCCAAATGAGCTATGATGTCCATGGTGACAGTGACGGTGATATGCTACCTAAGTTAATATTTCAGAATGTAAACCTACTTTATTTCTCTATAACAGAAGTGCCATTTGATGTTTGACAAAAATCTTTGGTATGTAACTCTTGCAAAGTAGAAAGTCTTTGAAAATCAATATTTTTAAGAGTTTTCACCAATAAAGTGTTTGATTTTGTAATTACAATCAATGTGTTTTTGTCAAAACAAAACTTAGATCTCCGCAGTTCAAATACATGGAAGCAAACTTTTCTCAGTTTGAGAATCACAAATTTCCTAGCCTCCCAAATAAATACTATGATAAATATTTAATGATTAGTTTATAAGAAAATCTAATAATAGTAAAGATGGAGATAACCCAGTCATATCTGAACAAAATCATTTTATCATAATATCAGTGTTTATCAGTGTAGTCTATAATTTAGTCCTTTGATTTGAATTAAGATTTTTGTAAAGCACTTCTTTCAGTTACAATGGTTAGTAAAACTAGAGAGCAAAGTAAATGAACCTTAGAACCAGACTTCTAAATTGCTATGTGTGATTAAAAATAAACCAAAATTGAAAACTATTTAAGAATATTTTTCTCTCAATAGTACAAAAATATAATGTACCAAAAGAGATAAATATATTTTAATTTAACTTAATTTATTTTTTAAAGTTTTTATTTATTTATTTTTGACAGAGATAGAGACAGCATGAGTAGGGGAGGGTCAGAGAGAGAGAGAGAATGCCAAGCAGGCTCCACACAGCCAGCAGAGTCTGAAATGGGGCTCAAACCCATGAAACCATGAGATCATGACCTGAACTGAAAGCAAGAGTCAGATGCTCAACCAACTGAGTCACCCAGGGGCCCAGATAAGATGTATTTTAAGAGTAATATAGTTTATGTTATCTTGTTTAATTTTCTGTTTGTGTAAGTTTTGAAATGCATATAAGATGTTACTACAGTAACATTTTTCATATAATTTACAAATACTGTACACTTGTTAGCAGTACAGGGTCTATTTGTAACAAAATTTGGAGATCTAAGCAGAATGATAGAATTATATCATTAGGGGGTATAAACCTTGTATACTCCAGTTGTATCATTTAAAACTGTTAAATTAGGGGCACCTAGGTGGCTCAGTGGATTGAACACCAGACTTCAGCTCAGGTCATGATCTCATGGTTCCGGAGTTTGGGCCCCACATCAGGCTTACTGCTGTCAGCCTGTCAGTGTAAAGCCTTCTTCAGATCCTCTGTACCCCTCTCTCTGGCCCTCCCCTACTTGCAGTCTCCCCCCCAATCAATCAATCAATCAAGCTGTTAAATTGTCCACAATCTTGTGAAGAATTTAAATATTAAATGACAATAGAGAATAGTTAACAATAGCAGCATTATCAATATAGTGTGGTGATTAAAATAATAAATATTAGCCTCAATCATATTGGATTTAAGACTAACTTGAGGGGCACCTGGGTGCCTTAGTCTGCTAAGTGTCCTACTTCAGCTCAGGTCATGGTCTCACAGTTTGTGGGTTCAGCACTGCAATGGGCTTGTTGCTGTTAATGCAGAGACTGCTTCAGATCCTCGTCTCCCTCTTTCCTTGCTCCTCCCCTGTTTGTGCTCTACACCTTTTCCTTTCAAAAATGAATAAACATTAAAAAGACTCAATAAACAAACTTGGGCCATTTATCTCATCTTTATGACCATTAGTTTCCATATCTATAAAATGTTAATAATGGTTTCTAACTTTCTGAGATGTTCTGGAAAATTGAGTGTGATGACCTATGTAAGACTTGTTACTTGGTAAATGGTAGGTTTTTAAATTACTTGATAAGTAGCAGTTATAATAAATTAATCTATCAAAACTTATAGACAATGCAGTTTCTGTAGGGAAAAAAATTGTATCCGTAGATGATTTTGAAACCTGTTCAGAATTTCACGTGAAGCAGCATCCCAGTAATATTCTTTGAACAGAACTAATATTCTTTGAACAGACTATTTTAACAATGACACTTAATATCATGTATGCATTTATATACATCTCAAACCTCCATGTATAATGAAAAGAGTAAGAAGTTTGTTAGCTGTCTTTGTAAAGTCAGATGAAACATTCCTCCATCTCTTCTAGTTTGTAGTGACAGCAATTTCTTCCACTGAGAGCCTATCAGAAGATCAAAAAGGAAGAAATTGATAGATTGGTTAGTGTGGTTTGATCATTCATTTGGAGCTAAAAGCAGCTGCTGAGGCAAACTTGTGTTTGCTTTGGATTCCGTGACCATGGCCCCCAGGTGTACATCAGCGATGGCCATTTCATTTTTAAATATAAAAGTTTGTGAGCTAAATGTATGGTCCAGAAGCAGACATGAGCAAGAGGCATCTCAACACCAAATATATAGGGATGAGTACTATTGAAAACCGTTTAGTCCCTTCTTACTCCAAATAATGATCCAGGCTGGGTTTCTAAGTGTACTGAAAAATAAAGGAGGGTGTAGTAGAGCTTGCCAACTAAGAGAAGTGAGCTTATGCATTCAATTTTGTGCAATCTTTAAATGCAAATGGTTGTTGAGGCAGTTATGACTGGAAGACCATTCCATCTGAAGATGAGTTACTGTGATTCATTCTCAGCAAGTCTCAACAACTCTCCCCTCTATTGTCTTCAAACATTTCACAGTGGATGACTTCTGTTTGACCTATTGCTTGCGAATTACTGGTGAATTCGCCTTTTTTTTTTTCTTTATCGCTAGTAGCTTTTCAATGGAAATTACAGAGTGAAGGGATTTTGCTCTTTCATAGTATTCTGAACTACAAACATTAAAATTAAAAAATGATTTAAAAAATGTCAAACTTTTAGTGAGTCAAGTGGGCACATGGATTACCTCTTGAAAATTGCATTTAATACAGGGAAGAAACTGGGAGCATCAAAATGAATCAGACGTAGATAAATTGAAAAGTGTGTATGCATTGGATAAGAATAGTGAGAAATGAAGATAAAAGCATTAAAGATACTTTGGATGGCAGTAATAACTGTATGAAAAGAGGAAACTATTGTATAGATACAAGGGCAGAAAGTGAAGTGTCTCTAAATGTCTACCTGGTTGGAATTAAAACAGCAACTCCAGCGAACATATTTAAGTAAATCTCCAAACAGGCTACCGTAAAACATAAGATTGATATTTCGCCAGAGCAGACATTCCTTTGATGTTTTCTCTTCTTGTTCCCTCTTTGAGGCTGGCCTCCTAGTTCCCAAATAGGAAGCCTGGCAAGAGAGCAGGGAGATCGCTTCTGGCACTAGTTTCTCCTGCTGGGAATTTTCTCTGATCACAGTACTGACAAATATATACTTCTCTGTACTGAAATTCTTCCTTATCCATCTCTTTCTTAGTCCCATGAAGAAATGTACCATTCGTTCCAGTGCTAATTATTGAATGTCTCCTTACTACATGCATGCTCTCTTATCATTGTCCTTCCCCAGATCATTAACTTCTTGCTTCCCACTTTCTCGTTCATTCTATAAACATCTCGGGTATCTCCTGCTTTAAATGTTACTGTAAAAAACACAAGAACGGTCACTTGACTTCTTGTTTTCCAGTTGGTATACAATACACATTCATATGTTACTTTATTCAGCATTTGTGTATGTGTATGTATTATGATCGAAGCATTGTCAAGTTTGGGATTACAGAATTGTGGCACAAAAAACATGCAAACATGTAAGAAAATGATATATAATTAACAGTCATAAGGAAGATAAAAGAAAGATAAAAAAATATATGTTAAATGTTGACTGCAGGCCAATTTTAGACATGGGAATCAGTGAAGACTCCCTCAAATGGAATGATGCTCTGAAAGTTGATTGCTACAAAAATTATTCTCTGTCATAATCTGGGGTCAGGGTGCTCCAGTCACTCAATTGCTCTATAGCTGGTGTGAAGCCCCCAAAATAGGAATGTGATTTGATATATTTGAAGAACAGAAATAAATCCACTGTGAGCAAAAGATGTGTGCATGGAGAAGACAAGAAAAGTCAGATGAGCAGAGGTCAGATCACACGGGCCTTTTTGGCCAGGGTAAGAAGTGTTGCTTTTGGTTAAAGTATAAATAATAAGATACAGGAGGGTGTTAAAGAGGGAAGTCAGATGACCTAATTAGGCCTTTTAGCCATTTTGGATATTTGGGATATTTAGCTGTTACAGTTTGGATATTTAAAGATGGATCCTAGGAAGAAACTCAAACAGTAAGACCAAGTAGGAGACTATAGTTGTTAGGACTCTGGAAATAGTATTAAACTAGGGAGGGAATACAATGACTGCAGACATAGTGGAGAGCATTATAATGCATTTTGGATTTAGAATTGCTAAGACATCTTGATACATTGCATATGAAACACAATGGCAATCTAGGAATTAAGTAACTTTTTAAAACTTGAGGTGTAATTAACACCCAATGTTATAGTAGTTTTAAGTGTACTGAATATTAATTGAGCCATTCTATATATTACCTAGTGCTCACCATTAATGAATACAGTCACCCACATATCTCCTCTCTAAAGACCATTAGTTTGTATTTAATAGAGTCTGTATTTTTGTTTGTTTCTTTGTCCATTTTCTTTTAGATTCCACACGACTTAAAACATGGTGTCTTTGTCTGACTCATTTCACTTAGCATTTTACCCTCGAGGTCCATCCCTGTTGTCAAAAAAGGCAAGATCTCATCCCTTTATATAGCTGAGTAATATTTTATCTTTTTTATCCATTCATCTATTGATGGACATTGGGGATGCAGCCATATCTCAGCTATTACAGACAATGCTATAGTAAACTTAGGGGTATGTGTACCTTTTTGAATTACCATTTTTGTTTTCCTTGGGTAAGTATCCAGTAATGGAATTACCATATCGTATGGTGGTTCTATTCTTAGTAAGTGTAATTCTTATGCTTTTGGCTTAAGTACTTGGATGTTTGACTGTACCTGTGAATGAGATGCAAAAGTGTAGCTAAGGGGCAAACCAGATAAGAGGAACAAGGATAAGAGAAACTTAACCAGAGATCTGTTTGGCTTTGTTACATTTAGGTATATAATTCTGGAGTTAAGTAAATGGTCAGGGGTAGACTTACAAATTTAGAGAACACATTTAAACATTAACATCCCTAGAAAAGATGAAATTGTGTGAAAAGAAAATACTAGCAAAGAAAATAAGGAGACTTCAAAGCATGGCATGCTATGCATTTAATGCTTGTATATACCACTTTCCCCAAATTCACATGTTGAAGACCTAACACAGTGGCATTTGAAAGTGGAGACTTTGGGAGGTAATAATTCTGTTATGAGAGCAGAACCCTCGTGATGAAGTGAATGCTCTTACAAGAGTCCTCTCTCCTTCTGCTTTCCCTCTGTCTGACACCTGAGGGAATTAGGAAGAGGGCTGTCACCAGAACTCCACCATATTGGCACCCTGATCTGGGAATTTTCAGATCCATAATTATGAAAAATAAATATTTGCCATTTATGCCACTCAGTCTATGGTTTTGTTACAGAGCTTCAGCAGACTAAGACACAGCACTACTGCAGTTACAGGTCCATTGGAAGAGGAAAAGCTAGAAAAGTGAGACAGGAGAATATAATATAGAAGTCAGTACCAAGTGTGATTCAAGGAGGAGGAAAGAGTCATGTGGGATGCTACAGAGAAGACTATTAAAATGGGGATGGGACATCTGGTGGTTAAGTGTCCAACTCTTGATTTCAGCTCCGGTCTTGATTTCACAGTGGTTTGTGAGATTTAGCCCCTCATTGGATTCTGAGCTGACAGTGCAGAGCCTGCTTGGGATTCTCTGTCTGTCTGTGTGTCTCTCTCTCAAGATAAATCCCCTAATAAAAATTAAATAAGCATTTTTAAAAATAAATAATATGAAGACCAAGGAATGACCACTGCATCTGGGAAAATGGAGGTCATTGGCAAGCCTGGAAAGAGCATAATTATTTGAGTGGTAGGGAGGAGATCCCAGGTGGAGTAGATACAAGGAAAATGGGTGGTGGGGAAGGAGGTGGAGACAGAATATGATTCACAGCTTTTATATGACTTTGCCTGAAGGAGAGAAAACAGCTCAGTTTATAAACTTGCTATCTCAATACCATTATATGCAATAGAACTTGTTGCAGCCACTTCCACCAGAACACTAAAATGGCTCCTGCTAAGAATTTCAAGTCTTCAAACACATTACTTCTATGAGGCTAAATTACTAGATTTTTCTCAAGTTTGATTCGTAAGTCCTAGTTTAGCTTCTTGAATATGAAGAAAATTTACTAATTTGGGGCCACAAATTGGGGGGAAATGTGGGCAAAGGAGACACTTCAATATGACTTAGCTGTCCACTGCTATTTCACTATCAAACCATTCAATGATAATTTTGAGTATAAAAATTAAATTCTTCCTGATTGCCACTCTAATTTAAAACTTAGAAAAAGGATTGAATTAGTAGCACCTGGGTGGCTCAGTCATTTAAGCATCTGACTTTGGCTGTGGTCATCATCTCACGGTTTGTGAGTTTGAGCCCTGTGTCAGGCTCTGTGCTGACAGCTCAGAACCTGGAGTCTACTTCAGATTTTCTGTCTCCCTCTCTCTCTGGCCTTCCCTTGTTCATGCTCTGTCTGTCTCTCTCAAAAATATAAACATTAAAAAGGAAGAAGAAGAAGAAAAAGGATTGAGTTAACTGAAATGTTCATGTATTCCAAGAATGTTAACAAAGAGATGGTTAGATGCTAAAATGACAGTCAATAAAGGATGGTTATAAGATCAATAGTGCGATTTTGAGATTCGACTAAAACTGTACAACATCATACATTTTAGTTGAGAGGACTTTACTAAATCTGTCACCATTCTTACTCTCTTAGTTCTTAATTTTTCCAGGAATTATTAGCATTTGGCCACATTTTTATAAACTTTGGAAGAGAGAATTTTGGTCAAACAGTCAAACTTACATATTGACTGATGTAAGTCATTGCCAATTGGAATAAAAATTGGCTTAGCTTAAATAGTAACTTTATGAAAGAAACCTTGGAGAACCCTATACTGAGTCCATTTTTATAATAGTCAACCCAGAATTTCAATTACAGATTTCTTTTTGCTTCTGTGATATAAAATGCTTTAATTACTAGCATCTCTGTCTCTAAATGATAAAGTAACTATTGGAATTAAGTATTTTTGCACTTATCAAAATTTAAAGTATTTATTAAACACCATATTTGATGAAGTGAAATAACCAAATACTAAATTGACCTGCCACCTTCAGTAAATGCTTAACATAAACTGTAACATAAATTAATTTAATAAGCTAATATATGTGGTAGGTGTTCTTTGGTCAGACACAGTTGAAAGACTGAGCTCTTTTTAGTGGTATTTCAAACATGTCATTAAAATAATTCTTAATAGGGTACACATATTTTATAAAATTTTTATGAAATAAAGTTAGAGTATTTTCTTGAAATATGTACTTGTTAGTAATTATGAAGCGTACAACTTGTGCCTTGTGCATGATAGAAACTGTGAAAACCTAATGAAGTAATTTTTGATGTAAGTGGTAGGTACTGAATTATTACTGTACTACTGTTGATTCTGCAAATTATTCCCTGCCAATTATATTGCATGTTCTCAAAAATAAGAAATTTAAGATGAAATGATACTTGATTTGTAGAATACTTCATAAAAATACTTCATAAAAGAGTTAAAAATACTGGATTGTTCATTGAAAACGTGTGATGCAGATTGGGCTATTTCACAGCTGAAATTTTACCTCTGAGTAATAGTTTAACATTTTCAGTACAAGGAGTCTAACTTGCATCAATAGTTTGCATGGAATCCGTATGGCAATTAGTATAGATCTTAAATTAGATCTATTAAAAGAGCCTTTGTGTGAAGATTAATCAAAGACTGTAAATTGCAGCAAATAATGACCTCAAACGTGAATATACACAGAAAACAAGATACTATGGCATATTACTTAAGGTCTAATAATATTTTATAAATATCAGGCTAACAAATAATGGAAGAATTTTAATAAAACCAACAGCACATATAATCAAATAAGTTACAAAAATACATCAAAAAGAATAGTAACTGCCTCTAGGTGACTTACTATACAGTTCAGGAATAAAACCAGCAGACAGGTAACTTGCTGTTTGGCTGCTCTGCCCACTTCAGCCTCCAGAATTCTGATCATGGTTTTAGCTGGATTCACCTTATTCATATATTCCTCCTAAGTGGCATACAAAAGGATTTTTAACTCAGAATTTTATAAAGACAACAAAAAAAAGTAAAAAGTAATTAAAAATATGTCCATACCATGGAATAAGAACTAGATGCTCATATAAAGCAATGAAAATTGATGGTATATTACAAATAATATGTAACATCTTTCAAAATCCATCTCTAGTCTCTAATCATTGGGGAACTAGAACACTTGGAGAAGTAGGTGAATTATAATAAAACAGAGAATAAAATTTTAAAGGCTTTAACACAAGAAAGTGCTTTTGTTGGTGTTGTTGGTTTTCCACATTTTTGTCCAATTTAGGTCACGTGGAGTGAGGGCAGGATGGAAGGGAGGGCTCAGCTCTCTGCATTTTTTCAAGAACCCAAGTAGTGACTCTTACATCCATTCTTTAACCTCAGCTCACTGTATTTTCTGGGTGCAGCCAGGTAGCAATCCAAAAGAAAAAAAAAAAAAGGAGTACATATTTCCATCCAATTTTATTGGGTAGAATTCATTCCTGTGGCCTCAGACAACCTCATGGGAAACCTGGAAAAAGTGGACCATCTGTGTTCCCAGGAGGAAAAGGGTTTGATAACCCAAGGCATTAACTCTGCTGTTGAAGATTTATAGCTTTGACCAAAGCAATGGGTCATACTTTTTCTCTTGTTTGTGCAGCCACTATTGTCACATTTTCTTATGTGTGAATAAATGCTACCCATCATTCTTTTTTAAGATCTCACACATTCACACACTTATGTGTGTCTTTCCTGTTAATATTTTATTTCAGACCCTTACTCTTTCCAATCAAGCTTGACAAACTATCCACTTTACTGATGATCTTCCTCTGTATGTCTTCCAGGATCTCCACATAGAGTCCTGAGTGATCTTTTAAAAGGCACAGGTGTGGGGCGCCTGGGTGACTCAGTCGGTTAAGAATCTGACTTCGGCTCAGGTCATGATCTCACGGTTTGTGGGTTCAAGCCCCGCATCCGGCTCTGTGCTGACAGCTGTCTCAGAGCCTGGAGCCTATTTCAGATTCTGTATCTCCCTCTCTCTCTGACCCTCCCCTGCTCACTCTCTCTCTCTCTCTCTCTCTCTCAGTAATAAATAAAACATTAAAAAAAAAAAAAAAAAAGAAAGGTACAGGTGATCCTGTCACTTTCAACTGAAATCCTTGAATTGTTGTCTTTTCCTGTCGCGAAAGTCCGAATTACTTTGCAGAGATTATAAATCTTTAAATGCTCTGCACATTCTGACAGAGTGCTGCCATTACAATTGCAGAAAATTCTTCACTCTGGTTGTATCATGTCCTAATGTTGAAACTTGGCAGATTTTTCTGAGGCCAAAGCTTATATTCTTTATCTACATTTACAAATGATAAAGTCTTATGAAAGGTCCGCAATATTACTTGGTTTCAACTTCAAAGAATCATATCTGTTTTATAAAAAATTAACTTTAGTAATGATATTGTTAATACAGAGGTTTTAGGTATTTGAAGCTAACAGGTGCTTACATATAGAATTAATCACTAGTTTAAAATACTCTATACTGAATTACATAAAATAAAATATTTGTATATTTGAATATTTTTATATGTCTATGTATACAGAGATCAGACAATATGGTCTCTCTTATCAGATCTTCCCATAAATTAATGCTCCCTGTGTGTGCTCTACCTTGCTGGAATTAAAGAACCATCTCCCAGTCTCCTCTACTCCTTTTCCACTGCAGTATTCAGTTGTTTCTATCATCAACAGAGGCTACCCTTCTTCTGGTCCTAATGTCCACTCCTAGTGACCACTACTCTGGTTTCATGGCAGGGATGATACACTGATTTTTTACGTATTACGTTGCCCTAAGGACAGGTAGAAACATGTTTATCACTCCCACAGCCCAAATGGGATCAGTTTGACATTTTTCATTTGAATGTAATGAAATTTGGGACATTGAATCGTGCAGTGACACTATATTACCTGTCAACTCTTTCCCTTCCCAGATACACTTTAGAAATTTTTATGTGGCTGCTGCTTTCTCTCACTATGGGACTGCCTTTAATTAAAGGCAGATGGCTCATCCTCTATACCCATTGACTGCAGCCTCAATAAAAAACACATCCCTGACTTCCCAGGAGAAGAGAATGTTTCTATTGCCCAGTGTCCTCAGTCCTCACCTAATGCCTCAGAATTGACACTGTTCCCAAACTGATAATACAAACGGCAATTTCTTTTGGAGGAAACTCCTATCCACAAGTCTTTGATTTAGCCCTTTGGCCTCAATAAGACGTTCACATACATAATTCATGCATTCATGGATGCATTCATTCATTTATTCAATCAATATGTATTATGCACCAGCTATCAACCAGGCACTGGAAATAATCTAAATGAGAAAAACAACAACAAAGCTCTACTTTTATTGAACCTATTTTCTACAGATAGAAGATGACATTAAATACAAATATTTGATGTAACACATCTGGGTATTGACAAGAGGGAGTATGATGCAAGATAAGTGGTTCATGATTAATGGAAACACGGTTACTAGTGTCAAAGAGTATAACAATACCTAAATCTAGGTCACTAAGTCCCAAAGGAAAAAAAACACTCTGCAGGTGGGGACTCCAAATAGAATTATTACAGGCTTGCTCCAATTCCTTTCATCATCTGTCAGAGGATCAAAAAAGGTAGGGGTCTAATCTCTTCCTTCTTCATTTTCTGTTCTCTGAATCTGGATTCTCCAGGGATTTATAAAATTATGGAAATGACACGCCTATATGAAGCCTCAAAATTACTTTCACTGAGGGCTTCAGACCCAATCACTGGTCATTAATCACTGATTAATACATTTTTAAGACTGGTTATTTAATTCCTTTTCACCTCAGTAAACCATTTTATGTCTAAAATACCACATCCTTTTTACATGAAAGAACATATAACAAAGATAAATTATCAGAATGTTACGGGGCTTTGGTAGATGACAAGTTTCAAGTTAACTAAGTTGACACTTTACTCTTGAGAACTAAGTTATACTGGGAAGTACTAGCATAACCCCTTTTACATGATATTCAAATCTGATGACACATTTAAAAGTAATTATTACTACTTCGTCAAAAAAAGATACCTTCTTCGCTATAAATGAAATTTTATTTTTGTCCACTCTTGGTTAATATTTATTGTATCCTAAGAATTTATTTAAATTTCACTGCAAATAGGGAAAGACAAAGTATATTAATATATAGTTTTGCTTTAAAGATAACTTCTTATAAAATATCGATTGGATATAAAATTTAAATTTGACTGTCACTTTTACCTTACTATATGCTCTAACCCCACAGGCATCTATTTCATACCATTGTGTTCATACTGTGAGTTCATTTGTTTAAAGTAATATAGGAAGTGATGTTATCTTGATATATTATCAAATGTCCTTTCAATACTTTGTTATTTCCCATATCTTCTCATTCTGTCTTCATTAGAATTTCCATCAAAACATATTTCTTTACTCTGAGTTATTTATTATGAGAAAATTTACTTACACTGTTATGTTTCAACATGGAAAGAAAGAAGCTAGCATGTTATGATGAAACCAGTCATCATCAATGGCTTTGAGTATTATTATAAAGATTTGTTAGATAAGAAGAGTATCTGAGTAGTAATCTTAAACAGCTGTGCTCTCAATTCTAAGTCTTGTTTTAATGTATGCTTAGTTGAAACACCAATTCCAGAGTGTTAACTATGAGATAGATATTTATTTCAAAAGGTCTCATTGGTAGACTTTCATCAGAAGGCTAAACACATTCTCATGTTGAAGCCATTGCCTTATAAGAGTTAAAAGATGGATGCCTGGGTGGCTCAATATGTTAAGCATCCAACTTGGACTCAGGTCATGATCTCACGGTTGGTGGGCTTGAACCCCATGTCAGGGTCTGTGCTGACAGCTCAGAGCCTGGAGCCTGCTTTTGATTCTCTGTCTCCCACTCTCTCTGCCCCTCCTCCACTCATGCTCTCTCACTCTCTCTCAAAAACAAAACAAAAAACCAGAGTTAAGAGACCAGATAGGGCAAAGTAAAATTTATGGAAAATTATTATAGGAAAGAATCTGTTCTTTTTTTCTCCTTCCTTCACCTTTCGTTTTCTTCCTTCTTATTGGTCTTCATTCTTCCTTCCTTTTCCTTCTTCCCACTTCCCCTCCTTCTCCATTCTATCCCCTGCATCTTTTTCATGATGTTTGGACACTATCAAAGATTGAAGTTGCTTTTCTTACCAATAAAACCTTTATACACAAATTAGATTTGCAATCGTGAAACCAGAGTTGTTAATTTTCTTTGTAACCCTTTTTCCCCCAGTACTACTTGGGTGTTGACACTAAGTGATGGATATGGCTTCCTTGAAATGTAGTTTTGTCCTATGTCATTTTCCTTTCTCAAGGCTGGAATATCAGAGACCAGAGAACACCAAACGAAAAAGTTGGGTAAGCTAGAGCAGTTGGTGACATGTGAGCACTTGTTTGATGTGCATTCTACCTCATAATGCCATCTACTAAGGTTGCACTTTTCACATATAACATCTATGTATGTTTCATAACATTCTTCATTGGGAGATAGAATCATTATTAAATTGTACTGGTAGGAAGTGGGAAACTTTTAGTAAGGTGAGAAAATTCTGGACCCTCTCTACCACACAAACTATGAATTCAATTAGCTTTTAGAAAGCACTTAATATATGGAAAATAGAAGAATAGAATGTATTCCCTGTATCCAGAAGTTACAAGTAGTAGAGGAAACAAAATATGAATTAGATGTAAAGTGGTATATAATTACATTTCAAAATGAATTGTGCATTTAAGATGGAACAATTGTTATGAACTGAGTAATTGTTCAGAAACAATTCATAAACAGTACAAAACAACATAATCAAGGGTAAAAATATATGGCATAGTAAGTAACTGTTAGAGGATGATAGGATAGGAAAATACATCCATGTCCAGAGAGTTAAGGACATTTTTCAATTTAACATCCAAAGCTACCTCTGCATCCAGTTATGTTCTCAATTTTTGATTAAATCCTCTGTGCTAGAATCTAAGGCTACAAAGTCAGATAAGAGATTGGTAGAGTTCTAGTCAAAACTCATTAAATTGCAAAGATTAGAAACCCATTTACATTACAGTAGTTTCAAAGGGTTGCTACTGAATACTTTTGGAAAATAACATGAATGACTATGGCCAGGAATATAGATGGGCCTCATAGAGTGCCAAGAGGAGAAATGGAAAGATAATGAAAACTAGTGGCTACTCTCTTCATCATTCCTACTTGGATCGCTGTGTTCTTAATGTCTGCATTTCTTTTTCCTAACCAGTCACTCTCTTCAATTCATCCATGCCCTCTTTGCCAAGAGTTTAACTCTGCACACTGCTTTGGTTTGGGATGATATAGTCTCAGGCCTGCCTTTTCGTGCATCTTTTCAAGTGCCTACTCATAACTGACTCTGGTGTCTAAGTTTTCGAGATGACATTTTAAAGACACGATATTGAATTTTTATTCACTGGCAAGTGGATTGCCTGGATTGGAGTGAAGAGTTTGCTTCTTCTCCAGTTGGGCAAATTTGGGTGGGGAGGGTGATACAGCCAGTATTGCTACATGTAGAGAGGGCAGATTCTGCAGAAGAGAGTGCAAGAAAAGAAAGTAAGCCTGTTTCTGTCTTCAAGTTGCTTCCAGATGTGTGAAGGAGAAATTCAGAGAGATGAAATCAATTTGTCAGGTACAGTGAATTCCCTAAGTGGCATGTACTGTGCTGAGTGATTTTAGGAAGTGTGAGTGCCCAGAGCAGAAGAAAATTGTAGGCAAACCATAGTTTTTCCATGTATATCCTTTATTAATCATACATATGTACACACAGACAGACACGCACACCACACCACTCTATTCTCCTACGGAACAGCAACAACAATAGCAACAAAAGGCCTTGAGGAAAAGTGGGAGTGAACACATGAAGACAAATGGTAGTTTCTTCTGATAACATTATCATAAAAAATAAATAGCTTTGTCCTTTACAACTTTCACACTTAAACACCACATTTCCTTGCACTTGTGTATTAGAGGTAGAACCAATGAGCGAAGGTATGGAATTTGGAGTTAATATAGCAAGTGTGAGTACAGTAGAAAGACTCACCCCACTATGATGGAGTATTGATAATCATGGTCATTTTAAGCAAAATATGTATTCAACGAAAAGAGGCAAGAAAGTTTGTAAAAATATGATGAGGAGCTGATAGACTTACTAGGAAATTTCCAGGATTTTCTTTATGGATATAGCTCACCAAGATGTTTCTTTGTTGTTGTTTTCTTTAAAAAATTTTAATTCCAGTGTAGTTAACATGCAGTGTTATGTTGGTTTCAGGTGTACAATATAGGGAACACTTCCATATGTCACCCGGTGTTCAACTGACAGGTGTGCCCTTTAATCCTCATGGCATGATTTCACCCAACCCCCAGCCCCTCCCATCTGGTAACCAGGATTTGTTCTCTAGACTTGAAAGCCTGTTGCTTTTCTCATGCTCTCTCTCTTTTTCCTTTGCTCTTTGGTTCTGTTTCTTAAATATGAAAGAAATATGGTATTTGCCTTAATCTGACTTATTTTGCTTAGCATTATCACTAGGGTATTTATAATTATTATATGGAAAAGAGACTAACATTAAATGCATTTTGGTATCTTTGTGCTAAATAAAAGTCAGGAAGTCGATTTACTGTACATCATCTCTGAATCCTTTATACACCAGTGTTTATTATTATTGTTTAAGCAAGGTAGTACAGTATAGTATTTTTGTTTTTGTTTAGTTTTAATTTCACAAGGTGGTTTTATTTTCTTTATGTTTGTTTATGTATTTTGAGAGAGAGAGCGAGCTAGAAAGAGAGAGAGCATGAGTGGGGCAGAGACAGAGACAAAGGGGGAGAGAGAGAGAGTCCTGAGCAGGCTCCATGCCTAGCCTGGAGCCTGATGTGTGGCCTGATCCCATTAACTCTGAGATCATGATCTGAGCTGAAATCAAGAGTCAGATGCTTAATGGACTGAGATACCCAGGTGTCCCCAATATAACATCTTTAATTCCTTTGATCATAGTACCCAACTTTTTATGCCAGCTACATCACCATTGAGAAGATGGGTTAATAGTTTTAATAAGTGCCAAATATAAACACAGATATATAAATATGTGAATTAAACATCATATACCAATAAAAATTAACCTAATATTAACCTGACTACTTATAAAAAGAAAGTAAATTTGAATAATACAATTTTTTAAACCAAATTAACATATGTTTTGTTGCAGAGGACATAATATTTAGAGACCTCTCACATACCTGCTAGATCTGAAAGTAATCTGGTGATTCATACCAATAGCACTGAGAAAGGGCATTCCATTTCATCTTGTAATTATATTCTAGGTGTCTAGTTTGAGGAAAGAACCATAGACTAAAAAAAAGTTTATGACCAAAGATTTTATTTAATGTTAGCATGATTTATGAAGACAAAAACTTGAAATGTATTTGAAATTTCTAAATTATAGTACATCTACGAATACAATATAGTGTAATCACTAATATCCTGGTTTGGAAGAATATTTAATGATCTGGAGAAAGTTTCTTACTATAAAGTTACTTTAAAAAAAGCCTGTATATGTATGAATATATACATACATATATATATAATTTCAAAACTTGGTGTATATTAATCATAGAAAAATGATTAATGTTGATCTGCAGTCAAACATATAAAATTGTAGTATTTTTACCTTTGTTATACAGGCTAATTTGTGTGAGGGTATGTGTGTGTGTGTGTATATAATTCTTTTTAAGTTCTTACCTCTTGGCATTTTCCAAATCCACTTTGTACATATTTATCAGAGAAAACATGTAACAAGGTATGTTACAGCTGTTAGCTCTGAAAAGGCTTAGGTCTCTGTGTTTTTGACTTACAATTAAGGGTGTTCGAAGAACTATCACATTTCAAATTCCATCTCCAAAGCAGTAGGAAGAAAGGTATTCATTTACATTATGTTTCAGCAACTTGTGCACAATCTTTTAAATGCAAATAGCTGGATGCATATTTCAAAGTTAAAAAAAATTAAGGCATTTTTCAAGTACTGATTTATAGTAGTGTATCAGCAGTATCTATGAAAGAAAATTTTATCATGTCAGAGAATAATTGAAATTGTGGTTGAAAGGTGTCTGAAAACAACCTTTTTATCTGTGGCTTAAATAAATACTTTTCATTTCAAATGCATGTCTAAGTGCCCCATATAGCTCAAGTGATCAGTAAAACTAGACAACTGACTTCTTCAAGGAGCCTTGATTTTTATGTGATTTGATCAACTCACAGAGTATAAATTCTATTGCCAGAGCTAAACATATGCACAGGCTTATCTGAATTCTTGTATTCCAGGCATATGGTAAAATATGTTCATGTCACTAGCTTCTTTCAAGTAGTGTTTATCATCATCTCCCTGATTGCCTAATATAAGTTTACAACCAGTCTCTTAGGTGTACTAGTCCATTACAGCTCTCCACAGATATCATAAACAGCGACATCTTTGGTAATGAATGTCAGAATCATGCCAGCCTATGAGTATATTACCCATCTCCACGCCTCATTGCGGACACACCAAGTGAGGAGCTCATTCCAAACTCTGTAGTCAAACGAACCCTAATATACAAAGTTTGCATGAGTTGCACAAGGAAGGTATTTTAGAAGTCCAGACAATTATGAAGACAAAATATCTTCATATTTAAGATATGTCATATTTAAGATAACACTGTCTCAGTTGTTTCTTATTTTCCTTAGAGTAATGTATCCCCTACTGTGGAAATACTTGAAAGTCTAGGATTTTGAGGTTGGAAGTGACCATAAAGATGCTAGTCTAAAGGTTTAAATTTTCAAATTAAGAAATTTATTATATTTGTCTAAAATTACACTGGCAGCTGGTGATGTATTTAGAAGTAGAACTAAAATATTTAGACTCCTAATCTGGTGCTAATTCCTTTATACTAGGCTAGCTAACCAAATAACTTCCCAAATCCGTGTTTAGAGCAACCAGTTTATTATATTTTAAAATGGGTTATCTACTCTCCTCTCCAGCCTTCCCCTTCCCTCCCTACTTTCCCTTCTTTCTTTTTGTTTTCCTTCATCCTTTTCTTCCTCCCTTTCTTCTGTCTCTCCCTGCCTCTCTTTCTTCTTTCTTCCTACTTACCTATCTTTCTTCCTTTGTCCCTTCCTCATTTTCCTTTTTTATAGCCTGTTTTGCCACTATATTTAAGCAACAATGTTACTTAACATTGTTATTTACCGCAGTAAGTATGCCACTTACTTGACAGGTGACATTTGTATGGCATTTTCTGTATTATTTTCTCTTGCTCAACCATTGATCTTTGGAAGAATGTATATCAGAGCTGTTTATTATTTACTATTCTTTATTTCCTTAAATCATCTGTGTAAATTTAGTCTTGAGTCAAGGAGGCAAATAGGTCAGAGTGAATTAAATAGTTTTGAAAGATGATTGATAATAATATTCTTTGGTGATTTTTCTAGATTATAATAGAAACAAATCTTTTCTCCCAGAGTGCACTTTTAAGGATGTTATAGCATCCATTTAGATTAATTACCGTTGATGTTCATATTCATTATGTAAGAGTGTATGGATTATTGGGGCCTTGCCACACTCTAGTAGCTGTAGAATAATGTTATGTTGGCATTATTGAACAAAATAATCTCTCCATGATGCTGATGTCTATTAATCAATACAAATGCAAGAAGCATCATCACTAATAATATGACAGCCTATTTGAAGAAAACCATTTTAGGCAAAAATGTTAGGTAGCAGTTTTATCTTCTTTTTTAAAAATTTTTAGTTTTTAAAAAGGTTTATTTATTTTGAGGGAGAGAGAGTGCACACGTGGGGGGAGTGGACAGAGATAGAGAGAATCTCAAGCAGTCTCCACACTGCCAGTGCAGAGCCCCACGTGGGGCCTAAACTCAGGAACCATGAGATCATGACCTGAGCTGAAATCAAGAGTCAGACCCTTAACTGACTGAGCCACCCAGGTGTTCCTTTCTTTGTCTTTTGACACAGACATAAAAACAGTTATTGAGTATTTCTGTAAATGAGGTATGTGTTAAGATATTAAATGAATACAAAAATGAATAATAGTGGTCTTATAAGTATAATCAAGAATTGTGAATTAAAGGTCACGTATAGCTTATTATACAAAAGAAATATTAGTGTTTGATAAAGGGGTTGTGAAAATTAAGTTACTTTTTTATCAGTGATATTTAGTAATGCTATTTGTAATTTCATTTAAAGTTGATATAATATATATTTATGAAATTTGACCCATTTGCACTGGGTCACTACTTAGTTGATTTGATTAGCCTGTTTTTGGAAGGGTCAGAGCATTTGCAATGGGGCCAGTTCAGAAGCAGTAGATTTGATTAGGAAAAACAGAGGCATGTTTGGTGGAAGAAAGAACCTTTTACTTAACAGACTGTAATCGAGTGATTACTTGTGTCCAGTTAGGTGAGTCACAGTAGGTAGATTACAGGGAATTCCAACTCATGAAGCTCCCATCAGACATCATTAGACCAGAATAAGCTGGTTTTACAATATAAAAGCAGAGTGGTGCCTGCGTGGCTCAGTTGGTCGGGCGTCTGACTTTGGCTCAGGTCATGATCTTACGGTTTGTGGGTTTGAGCCCCACGATGCACTTGGTGCTGACAGCTAGCTCAGAGTTTGGAGCCTGCATCAGATTCTGTGTTTCATTCTCTCTCTGCTCTTCCCCCATTTGGGCTCTGCCTCTCTCTGTCTCTCAAAAATAAATAAATGTTAAAAAAAAATTTTAAATATAAAAGTGGAGACTTACTGAAAGACTCCTGGAAACTTTTTGATCCTCACATTAGAAATAATAGATGATGATTCAAGTAAATAAGGACATGCATATGGTGAATTATGGTGTTATTAAAATATCTATAAAGTGTATAGGACAGTAGAGAGAAATCCTGAGGTCACAGCATTGAATAAAAAATAAAAACTGATAAAAATCTGTTAGTAACCACAAGTGTGTATATATATATATTTTTTTTTTCAAATAGTTTATTGTCAAATTAGTTTCCACATAACACTCAGTGCTCATCCCCAAAGTGCCCTCCTCCATGCCCATCCCCCCCCCCCCCCACATCCATCAGTCCTCAGTTTTTGTCAGCATTCAAGAGTCTCTCATGGTTTGCCTCTCTCCCTTTCCCCCACCATTTCCGCCCTTCTTCTCCCCCTTGTTCCTCCGTCAAGTTCCTCCTAATCCTCCTATACGTGCAAACATATGGTATATGTCCTTCTCTGCCTGACTTATTTCGCTCAGCATAACACCCTCAAGGTCCATCCATGTTGCTACACATGGCCAGATTTCATTGTTTCTCATTGACAAGTGTATATTTTAAAAATATTCCTTAAGTGCCTTTTAAGGAAAAGGTAGGTGTTGAATCCTTAATGAGTTACGACAGTGTTCAGCAGGGTAGGATATGATGGATATTTTGTATCTATGTATTACTTTCTACTGCTTTTGAAATAGTATGTAGTAAATATTTTTATGGAGAGAATAATAATTTTTAATTTTTTTAATGTTTTATTTATTTCTGAGAGAGAGAGACAGCATGAGCAGGGGAGGGTCAGAGAGAGAGGGAGACACAGAATCCAAAGCAGGCTCCAGGCTATGAGCTAGCTGTCAGCACAGAGCCTGACCTGGGGCACGAACCATGAGATCATGACTTGAGCCGAAATCGGATGCTTAACCGACTGAGGAACCCAGGCACCCTGGGAATAATAATTTAAAAGCCTAAACTTAGATGAGATAAAAAGATGCAATTTGAGGAGCAAAATCTTCAATGTATTGCATGAATATAAAGTTAATGCATTAGTTATTTGAATATTCTTTTTTGGTGGTCGGCTTGTTAAATTGGTTTTGCTCAACTTTATAGGATTTTCTACATTTTTCATATTTTAGATATGAATTATATTGTTAATATTCCCTAACGGTGTCTTTTTGTGAAGAGTAGTTCTTAATTTTAATGAAGTCTCATTCATTTTCCTTTACGGATAGTGTTTGTTAAGAATGTCCTTACCCATTCCAAGATCATGAATATATTCTCCTACGCTTTTTTCTCTAAGTTTCTTTATATTTCACATTTCTGCCTATAAACCCAGGTACAATTGATTTTTTGCATCCTGTAAATAAGAGATCAAGGTTCATTTTATATTTTTAAACATATCCAGTTGGTCCAATACCATTCACTATACATACATTATTACATCATTTTATTTCATTATCATATTTACGGGTCTCTGCATTCTATTCTCTTCCACTGACTTGTTTCTCTAAATTTTCACCAAACACATTTGCTTAGACTCCTGTCAAATAAATAACTCTTTATATCAGACACAAAAGTTTTCCAACTTTATTATATTTAAAGATTGTCTTCACAATTCTTAGTTCTTTGTATTTCATAAATGAGAGAGTTAATTCAATTTTCATAACAAAAATTAACAAACAAGTAAAAAACGTCTGCTGTGATTTTGATTGGGATTGCATTAAATCTGTAGATCAGTGTAGCCAGAATTGACCTGACAGTGTTGAGTATTACAAGTCATGAGCAAAGCATCCCTTCAATTCTTTGGGTTCTTCTTAATTAGTCTCAGGGGGGTATTATATTTCTATACTTTGTATGTTATATTTCAATCAAAAGGAGAAAAAGAAAGAAATGGCATAATATATACTTATTGCATAATAGTAGCCAATAAGAGTAAATATTTATCGATCATTTACAAGTTTCTGACCTTGTGTTTCTGTTCACTCTCACCATACCATTTCATTTTCACCAAGTGTTGTAAGTAAATGCTTCGATCATTCCCGTTAAACTGATGTAAATCTGAGATTGGGTAAATTATATGACCTGTGGGTATAGATCACACAGCTGGCTTGTGCAAGTAACAAGACGCAGTCCAGCTTTGCCTTAGGGAAAGCCCACGGTCTTAAAACCTACACCATAATTTCCAGTGGACTCAACAGCTGTACTTTTATAATGCGCACTACAACAATAGGTGGATTTTTAGATTTATATTTCCTGTGTTTATTGCTAATTCCATTTATAAAAATAGTCTTTCTGATTAAAAAAATGTTTGGGAGAGAGAGTATGATGTGTTATGGAATGCTAACTCAAGTATAAAGTGTTCTAGCCCTGCTTTGCCCTGGTACCAAGTGTTACAATAAGGATTTGAACTGATGTTTTTATTCTCATTGGGTTTTTTGTGCATAGCATGGGAATAATAATCCCTAACCTACTTTCATCAGCAACTATTGAGACTATTAAATTAGGTGTTTAAGGTGAAAATGCTTTAATAGCTCTTTAGATAATACATCATTGCTTTGAAAGCCTGTTTCTTTAATACATACTACAAATATATTTAGAATATATAAAAGGTATTTTTTGCCCCAGATGGATTCAGTACATCAACCATTAATTTATTCTTACTGATTGTATAGGAGGAAGAAAAATAAGGTTTTTGCTGTCTTTGTGTTTCTTTTTGAATAGAGTGGTCATATATTCTGGTTTGCCGTGGAAAGTCCAGGTTAATTCTTATTTACCCAGTGTAATGATTAAAAGAACCTACTGTAACTCTCATCAGGAAAAGGGTGAATGTGTGTGTGTGTGTGTGTGTGTATATATATATATATATGTACACATTTATATATATAAATATATATATATATATGGATGCCTTAGCATTAGGTGATGCTTTGCTTTTTTTTAAACAAAGACTAAAATGTATTTAAATTTGTCTTTTTAAAATGTATTTTACTTGAACTACTTCCAAAAAGATGCTAAGACTGCTTCCACATATTTTTTAATTGACTTAACACTCTTTGGTGTTATTTTACAACCAGACTGCAATTTAGTTTTTGCAGCATAAAAAAGCAGCTCATATGTGTATTTAAACCTCTAGATTTCTCTCTTCCCATATACATATCAAAATATGTGCTATTCTTAGATTGCTGGATGTCCTGTTTTGCTTTTTTTCAAAACCTAGATTGCCAAACTTAAATTTCAAAATGGCAGACAGAGGTATTTGATGTAGTGAGCATGTATTAAAGAAGTAGAGAGGAGAAGATTGTCTGGCCATACTGACTAATGCCAGCAATTTACTCAAGCTGAATTGGAAGAAAGGTGTGCTCAGTGGATGTCCGTGTTTCATAATGTTGAGCTCCCTTGGTAGCCTTGCTTAGTATCCCCATAACCACCTGTCCTAGCTGTTTTGTTAAAGGGTAAACAAGTGCTTGAAAGGAACCAAAACCTGGGATAAAACTCAGTTTCTGTGCCTCATCCCAAAGCCACAGGGACTCTTGAAAAACACATTGACATTTCATAAAAGAGTATTTTCTTAACATTTTTATAACTATAAAGACCCATTTCAGGGTTGTCTCATATTTTTATTATTTTTTAAGTTTAATTTTCTTTTTATTTTTGAGAGAATGAGAGATAGAGCGAGAGCATGAGCAGGGGTAGGAGAGGAGAGAGAGGAGAGAGAGCTGGGGTTGCACCTAAAGAGTTTATTACTCAAGAAACATTTAAATTTACCCTCTTGCCAGAATGGAACTGCATAAAATATCTACGTGACATTTTCTTAAGTGATAGGATTTGGCCTTTATTGTTGATTTTGTTATCTCTCTCTCTCTCTCTCTCCTCCCCCACCCCCCCAGCTTATATTCATCTCACCTCCTGAAGGTGTTACAATTTTGGATTTTCTTTTCCAACCCATGTGTTGAATACTGCATGGGCTATTTGGTCCTTCCCTCTGTTTGGTTCTCTTGAAGCAGTGCCTCACAGATTGTATGTTTTCTTAATATTGAAGCAAAATTTACTATTTCATCCTTGTTTTTGTCATTTGATGAACATTTAGGAGGAAGATTCCACTCACTGTGTGAACTGCAATCACTAATGTGAAACAAATTTCATTTCCTTATTCAAACATTTAAAAAATTGTTTTAAAGTGATCTGATCATAAAGTTTTTTTTTTTATGTGAGCAGAGAGAGGAAACAATATATTTCTCGTTGAGAGTCTAGAAATTGCTCATTTCAAAGATAATCTAGCCTCATGATCCTAGGAATATTTACATCTAGGGAGACATAAATTGATGTTAGTGGGGTGTTTTGTTTTTTGTGTGTGTGTGTCTGTTTCTTTAATGAGAAAAGAGCATTTAGATTGAAAGGGAAATGGTAGTGTGAGTAAAAATGAGTTGCGATTTCATATGGAGAAAAGAAGAGAGGAAGATGGCCAAAAATAATAATAAATATAATAGAATTGGTCAAGGGAAGTATTAGTTCTAAGTACTTGAGAGGCAAATTTAACTCTAAGGAAAGATTTTGTGTTTGAATGACATTACTCAGAATGTTCTGCTATTTAGAAACTGACCCGATGATCAGTTCTGATGTCAGCACTGACATTTGGGGAATTTTTACCTGCCTATTCCCAGCTATCTCAGTCACTGGAGGCAGATGTGGAAGAAAGAGAGTCTCCTTCATGACTCGCTGACATCACCAGAGAAACTCAAAATGAGCTGCCGGGAATAAAATAGCAAAGTTTTAAAGGAATTCTGTTTTTACACATTGTGAACTTGCCAACCTTCACACTGGATAAATTAATCATGCTCTGATAGGGTAGCCCCAGATAGCCAACATTTGAGCATCTATTCTTTTCTATAATCGATACAACAATTTAGCATTTAAACCTGCCTCCAGGCTACAGGGCATAAAAGTGATTGTAAAAGTCCTTTTATTCTATATATAATTCTTTGTTGATAAGATGAAATGATTTTTTGTAAAAAAAACAAATTCCAAAATAAAAAGGCAAATTATTGTTATTGCTATTATTTTCTTCATTCTGAACTTAAAAACGAGTTATATTCAACTTAAATGAAAATATCATTTTTATGATTCATAATTATCAATTAAAAGATATTTTTTAATCAAACATTAAAAGTATGTACACCAAGTAAGAATCATAGAATAGAGTTGTCAAAGTGACTTCAGTGATTTCATATGCTGGGAAATACCTCTATATTTAAAATATATAAATTGTATAAATATTTCATATTTATATTTATAAAAAATATATAAATGTGTACAATATTCATATTTAAGCTCTGTCAAATAATAATGTTTATTATGTTGAAAGAAAATCTTCGTCTTTTCTGCTTGTCAAATTTTACATATAAAAGTTCTTAAAATTGTGACACGTGGATGACTCAGTCAGTTACGCATTCAACTCTTGGTTTTGACTCAGGTCATGATCTCACAGTTAATGAGATCAAGCCCTGTGTGGGACTCAATGGTGACAGCATGGAGCCTGTGTGGGACTCTCTTCTCTTCCTCTCTGTTTCTCCCCCCCTTGCATGCACACTCTCTTTCAAAATAAATAAATTTTTAAAAAGTTCTTAAAAGTAACAATACTTACAATGTTTAGAAGTACTTAGTATGTATAAGACCCATCATGTTTTAGGGAAAGTATATACAAACTTTCCTGTGGAAAGAGGTGACCAGTCACAGCTTCCTTTTACACAGAAGTATACAAGGATGCCTGGGTGGCTCAGTCAATTGAGTGTCTGATTTGTGATTTCAGCTCAGGTCGTGATCTCATAATTCATGAGCTAAAGCCTTGGGTCACACTCTCCATTTGTGACAGCATGGAGCCTGCTTGGGTTTCTCTTTCTCTCCCTCTCTCCTGCTCATGTGCTTTCTCTCTCTCTCTCTCTCTTTCTCTCTCTCTCTCAAGATAAATAAACAAAATATGTATATACAAAGTATCTTCAGTTTGCTTATCTTTTCCTTTTCTTGTGACATGATCCCTATACCTTATATTCTTTTTATGAAATTTCTAGGAACTATTATTTTTTCGTTTTAGTTCTTTGTATATATTATCTACAGAATCTGTTCTTCAGATTACAAGGTACTGAAAGTGAGGGCAATCACAACATCATAAATGAAATTTAGAAATAAGCATTTACAATAGATAATTGGACTGCTTAGGTATTTACCCATACTTAGGTATGCATTCAGAGAATACAAAAATACTAATTCAAAGGGATGCACACACCCTAGTGTTTATAACACCATTATCTACAATAGCCATATAATGAAAACAGCCCAAAGGTTGACAGTTGATGAATGGATCAGTCACACACACACACACTCACACTGGAACATTGCTCAGCAATAAAAAGAACAAAATATTGCCATTTGCAATGACATGGATGAAACTAAAGAGTATAATACTAAGTGAATAAGTCAGAGAAAGACAAATACATGATTTCACTCTTGTGGAATTTAAGAAACAAAACCAATAAACAAAGAGGGAAAAAAAGGAAAACCAAGAAGCAAACTCTTAACTATGGAGAACAAACTAATTAATAGTTGCCATAAGGGAGGAAGAGTGGGGGCATGGATACAATAGGTGATGGGGATTAAGGAGTGCATTTGTTGTCATGAGGACCAACTGTTGTATGGAAGTGTTTAATCACCATATTATACACCTGAAACTAATATAACACTGTATGTTAACAAATTTAAATAAAAACTTAATAAAATAAAATAAAAATGGGTAATAAAATACATCCAATGAGCAGTGTTATACTAATGCCCACTATTTCTTTCTTACTATATCTAAACTGTCAATGCTATCATTTTCAAACTGAAACAAAAAGTAAAACTACCTGGCCAGGTGGTAAAATAAATGAATTTGTTAATTGAAGAGATCTCTCTAAATTATGAGCTTTATTGAGTAAGTCCCATACCACAAAGATAGCAGTACTATTCTTGTTTCCTATTCAACATGTCGGGTCCATAAACATAGGGCATAAAACTTGAGTTACTGTACTTGAGCTTATTTCTATGTGGTTTAGTTACTTCTTTTATCATGTTAACAAAGATAGAAAATTTTATTTATTTTTCTGACAGCATAGGTTATATATGATCTTTATTTCTTGAGGAAGCTCTGCTTAAATAAATCATCTCTGACTGAAATTAATAATTCTCATTCAAGAAAAGCTAATTGGAGTCCACCTCTTCACAAGCTGTTCTCTCTGTGGGTTTGAAGGCAGAGTTCAACTCTGTTCAGAGACCTTGAACCAAAGCCAAATCAATTTAGAGTTTATCTGTATTGTTCACTATGCCTCATGCCACTTCTTGGCACTGAAATGACTTGATGTTTGTATGGACCACCATAATGCACTGGTATATATGGATCCTGAAAGATGAAAGAATGTGTTCATTGTTCCTTCCTAAAGAACAACACTTAGCTAGAACTTATGGCCCATTGGCAATCAAGGGTAAAATGAAATCTGTATGGAACAAAGTATCTTCCATTTATTTTCCATTTATTTTCAAGAAGTTGGCTTTTTCTCATTTTGGTTTCCTGATTTTAAGTGATAAAATAATCCTTTGCTAAATAAGTTCTTTTGACAAGATCATAGGGGTTGAGGAGGGGCAAGTTTCTTTTACCAGAAGAAATTCTATTTTGTATATGTTTTGGCTTTGAAGGGTTGATATAGTTATTTTTTATAACAAATTATCACAAACAAAAACAATACTGCTATACTAAATGTTCCCCTTGTTCTTTAAGCCAGAAATATTTGTTTTTGAAGGAAGAAATTTTTATTGTTTTGATTTTAAGCAGTTTAAATCTATAAGTTATGATATTTCTTATCTTTACCTATAATTAGTTTCCAGCTATTTTACATATAATTTTATTCCAACAATACAACTATTGTTTAAAAAATAAACATACAAATTTTGACCAGTGTACATTACCAATGCATTCTTAGTAAAAAGTAGAAAGCATTATTATCCAGGTATTCAATCTGTTACTACTTATTAAACTATTCCAAATGATTGAGTTCTTCAGCCTCAAAGAAATATGTTCTCTCCATTCAGTATATATGTCTCTTATGATACGTTTGCCCTTCTGAAAAGTAGAAATATCTATAAAGTTTATGGCATATACTTTAGTCCAGTCAGAACTGGACTATTAATGTTGCCAAATTATAGCTATACCTGGATGTCAAGATCATCCCCTTTTGTCAGGATCCAGAGGCCAAAAAGTAAAGAAGTATATGTCAAGTAGCATGTCCCAGGGGCAGATGCAATACTGTTTATATGAAACTTGGAGAGTGGGTCGTTAAAAACTTGTTCAGGATCTGTATCTTGATTGGAGTTTAGTTTACACAGTGTATGCATTTGTCAAAACTCAGTAAACGCACACTTAAGATTTATACATTTCATTTTATGTAAAAACAACTTGCTTCCTGGCACTTAAAAAAGAAAATATCAATAAGTATATATCATTATCAGCAGCAGGAGCAGCATAATCATTATCTTGGTAATATTTGTGTCAGGAAAAACATACATGCTCACCCTTGTTTTTCCTTTTGTTTTTGTTTTTTGAGATCAATTAAATACAGTCAGGCGATTAATGTTCTTACATACGTCAGTGTCAGATTTCCCTCCTATCTGCTCTCAGAAAATGATCAAATAGTGCTTTATCTCTAAGTTGAACACAATATGTCCAAAAAATGATACTGACATTGTAGTTCATATTTTTTGTTATTAGTATTATATTCATCTTCATGTTCCCAGAATGAGGCATTCAGCAAATAAAGGGAAAAAAAGCTGAATACTGATTCTAGGATTCTTTGCCTTCTAAAATGAAAAGGATTTCATTGCATTCTGAATCAGAAGGTTAATGGGTTGAAGTACAAAATACAGCTAAATATATGATAGATTAAGATTTATGTGCCCCTTTCTCACCCAAACTAGGACAATTACCCCAAAACACTGGTAAAAATATAAACAAGACTGGAAAAAAAAATTGAGGGTCTCAAAAACCTTCCTAAGTTCTTAAAAATCAAAATTGGATTAAATAGAAACTTCAAAGAAAAACCAAGACCCTCTTGAAGACAAAGACCCTCTTGAAGAAAGAGAAAGACAAAACTTGAGGTGCTTAGCCACCAAGATATTTTTCCAAAGTCATTTACTTTGTGGAGAGCTGCCATATTCACTCACACAAAGGAACACAACCTCAACTAAGCAGCTATGAAAACTAAGACAAAGGCTTAGTGTGAAGACATGAAGAAAGCAATCTGTTTTGATTTTGATTTAGATTTGGCATGGCAGAGCATGAAAATTTCTTCACTGGAGTGAAACATAAGGGATCTTGAGATGAAGTCTAGATGTTAAACTCATTTGGTGTTGAGAAACAGTAGGAGGTAGGAGGTGTAAGAATATATACTGCCTGTACAAGAATAATGTGAGAAGAACAAACAAAAAAATGAAACTGGGAAATCCTCCGTGGGAATACAAAATTAATCAAAATGTAGATCAGTTGGTGAGAGAAGGTCAAGTAAATGTCTCGAGACTTTCCTTGAAGGACAAACTAAAAATAATTTAGGTGTTCCTAAAGTTTATAATTTTCTAACTAGTATTATAAGATTATTACTATGCATTACTTTAAAGCATTAAATGATTCAGGCTTTCTCAGAGATTTTTCTATGCTAATGCACATAAAGAATCTCCAAAAGGTGAAACACTACACAGTGTTTCCCAAAACTTTTTAACTAGGATCTTTATTTTAAGAATTTGAGTGGCTAGTATTTCACAAAACTCTCTTAAAAATCTAAGTTAGCTTGAAATTTAAAGGTAGAGATTAATACCCATCAATAATTTTAATTTCATCACATCCACATTGAGATGGAAGCACTTAATGCTGTGAAATCAAGAAAAATAGGATATAGTCCTTGCCCTTACAAACATGTGTGGCCTCAGAGAGATGTCACCAAAGATTGATAGGAGAAAAAAAATAAAGAAGATGAAAGACAACATACCTTTCTATCTCTACTCAGCAACCTTTATGTGTGCTTCAAAGTCTTCTTTTTATTTCCCAAGATTCTGACTTGGAATTTTTTTTCTTCTTACTCTCTTCATTCTCCATGGCTGAGCTAGTCTTCCCCTACAGCTTCATTTATGAACATGTTTTAATTGGATGGTGTTGCTGTTTCAGGTCCATAATACTCTCCTGATCTCCAGACTATATATTTATAGATCTACTAGTCACCTCATCCCAAACACCCTATGTAAACTCAAACACTGTGTAACTGAACTTGCCACTTTATTCCTACCATTTGTTTCTGCATGTTTAATGTTTGATATAATTGCAATTTTCAAAGAACCTGTCTGCTAAGACAGAAACCTGTTAGGTATCATTGACTTTGATCTCTGGCCCATCATAGCCGGTATGATCTCTAGCCCATTATAAACCTGTCAGGTTTTCCTTGTTCTCAACATGAATGCCTGCTCTGACACTTGTGTCACTGTTGTATTAGCTCATCCCTCATCATTTTTCACTTAGATGACTGTATCAATCACCCAACATTTTATTTTAATTTGCTATTGTAATAGCAGAATCTTTTTGTTTGAGGTGACTGCTTGGAAGCAGCCCTTTTGATATATAGACATATGACACAAATAAATAAATAAAATTGTGGCTTTTGATAACATTTCATAGTAGTGTCCCCAAATATGTCCATTCTTAAGCCATACCTAACTTGTGAGTTTGGAACCATATGGGACTATCAAAGACAGATATGGGAAAAGAATGCAGGTTGAAGGAACAGATGAGGAACCATCTGGCAGATAACTCACACATTCAAACCAGAGCATCCATTAATCTTCCTAAGGAAAATTGCTGTTACTCAACAATTTTCTAGGATCTTGAATGATCTGCCTTTCAAATATTCTGATCTCTTCAGCTCGATAAAAATGTGGAGGATGGAACACCTGGGTGGGTCGGTCGGTTAAGCCTTGGACTTTTTATTTTGGCTCAGGTCATGATCTCAGGGTTCCTAAGATCAAGATCCACATAGGGTTCTCTGCTAACAGTGTGGAACCTACTTGGGATTCTCTCTCTCACTCTGTCCCCCTCCTGCTTATGCACATGTGCACTCGCTCGCTCGCTCTCTTTTTAAATAAATAAACATTTTTAAAGAATCATTAAAAAATGTGGAGGACTCTATTTAGGTCACAGTATGAGTCCTGCTCTCCTCTCTGGACTTCACAGGAATTCTCACTTAAAATTTAAAAATTCTCCCCTACCTACAGCCTTCATACATTACAGTTAATGAAGTCACACTTTTATACAAATGGCATTTGGAAACATGGCTGATTTCTTCTCAGAGGCAAATTCACCTCTAACCAAAAATTTAAAAATCTTTTTGTAGATCTTATTCTAATTATAAAAGATAATTTATATATTTATGCCTACATATCCAACCAATATAGAATACAAAGATAAAATTTTCCTCTAATCATGGTTTAATTACTGGCAGAGAAAGAGGACACATTATGCACACATTATATGATAATGAAAAATAGTAGATACACATTTTAACACAGGTTCATTTAAACTGCCATGTCACGGATGTTTTGAAAGATACCTATGAGTCAAATGCCCTACTGTGAATTCTACCTCTATCTCCATATAAATGAAATATTTAAGCATAGTGGTTCTTTATTATTGTAACACTGATGCATGCTGATTCTAGATAACATTTGAAATATAGAAAAGCTGATGGTGAAAATTACACCAGTAAGCCAACCACACCATACTTTTAATTTTAATCCATTTGTTTTCATTATTTTTTCCTGCATATATAAATTTAAGCAGAAGCTTGAGAAAGAACAGGATAATCCAACATAAATAAAAGTTATGAAATAATTAGAAGATAAAACTTAACAAAATGGAAATTTACCTAGGTAGACTTGGACAAAAGAAGTTTACTGTAAAAGGTTAGAAAAGGAAATCTTTTTCAAATAGAAAGAAAGGTAGAAAGGAGGCAGTATTGATGTTAGGAAGAAAATACAAGACCCAACTACAGGTAAACAAAATATATCAAATAGGTAATTTTTTATACAAATAAATTTGAAACTTTGATAAGGAAAAGACATTTGTATGGATGGGTCTGTTAAATCTACAAGAAATGGTACTTTTTTAAAACAACCTTATTGAGATGTACTTACATAACATAAAGTTCACCTTTGACATGTAAAACTCCATGATTCTTATATTTACACAATTGTGCAACTATCTCCAGAATCTAACTTTAGAACATTTCATCCTCCTTAAAAGAAATCTTGTACCCATTAGCAGTAACCCCCATTACCGATTTCTTTTATTTTAAACAGTGACAGAATATAGGAAAAAAGGCAAAGTTGCCAAAAATATTATGAGGCTACAAAACTAGCAAAAGAAACCCAAACAAGGAGTTGTGCAAACATTCTCTATCTGTATCTATTTTTCTAATCTGTTTCTCTCAACCAAACTCTCACTCATGAGCATATGTGTAAAATACTAGAAAAATACTATCAAACCATAATCAGCAGTTTGTTGAAATAGTAAAATATCCTCATTAGGTACAATAAACTCCAGAAAGGCTGACAATGATTAACTTTAGAATTATTTTTTAAAAACTCATTTAAGCATATTAAAAATAATAATCAAATGATCATCTTGAAATATGTCAAGGTACATAAAAAAGTCAAATATCTATTTCTTATTTTATATGAGATTTTAGCAAATTTTAGAATAAAAAGTAATGATCTTATGTACAGTAGAAGCCTACTTAAGAAATGTTCAATAAAGTCCGAAATGAGAAGATTTGCCAGTACTATTGAGAATAGTCTCTGCTTACGCACATATAATTAGATAATATATTACAATTATATGAATATGTAATATAAAATAAAAGTGAATATATATAATTTTAATTAAAATTAATATAAAAATAAAGGCACATGAATACATATTTTTGTAATAAAAATACACATGGGTGGAGTAAGCCATGAATATAAAATGTGAATATTTATGAATTCATATATTAACACAATATATGAATTATACATAGTCCGTATATTAACAATACATCTGCCACTTTCATTGCATCCTTGAACTTAGTGAAAGCTGTCAGAATAATACATGACATTAGAGTTAAGAGTAAGAAGAGTATTAAGTCTGTAATATCATGAAGTATAGGAGATATATTTTATGTACAAGTGTTTCCTACAATGGAAAACATAGAGATTAATATATGACTTTGGTCTGTGGCTACATGATTATTTTCAGTAATCTTATTTCATTCAAGAATAGATCTATATTTCCCCTTATTTTCTATACATTGTATATTTGGAATTCATGGTAATCTACAGGACTATAAGGAACATGATTGGGTTTTATTTTGGTTTTTTGTTTTTGTTTTTGTTTTGAAATCATGGTAATATATCTCCCTCACTTTTTATAATCTAGGAAGGCTGTAATAAATCTACCTTCACACCATCATTCTGTGCAATAGTATGTATATCAGTTTGACAATTTGGTAGGCAAAAATTGTACTTAGCGGGGCGCCTGTGTGGCTCAGTCGGTTAAGCGTCCGACTTCGGCTCAGGTCATGATCTCACGGTTTGTGGGTTCGAGCCCCGTGTCAGGCTCTGTGCTGACAGCTCAGAGCCTGGAGCCTGCTTCAGATTCTGTGTCTCCCTCTCTCTCTGACTCTCCCCTGCTCACACTCTCTCGCTGTCGCGCGCGCGCTCTCTCTCTCTCTCTCAGAAATAAATAAATAAATAAATAAATAAAAAATTGTACTTAGCTTTAATTTTTATTTGAAATGAAAGTAAACATTGAGAAATATTTTATTAACAATTTATACATTTTAACAGTATGGACATTTAAAGGTAATTTTATACTAGACTACTGATGTTTTCTTGTTAATTTGCAATTTTTTTTTAATTTTACTGATTTTAGAAAAAGACATTGATGAAATACTTACTGATATCCAATGTGTGACAGGCAGTAGGTAGAGATCAGAGAGATGTAGTTTGTGATCCTCAAGAAACTTACAGAATGGTAGGGAACACAGATCTAAACACATCCAGTATCAATATTAATGTGAGAAATGCTATGAACAGCAAGCAAATGCTACTAGGGAGCAAAGAGAAGCAGCCAACCAGACATACAGATATAGATAGCTATATAGATAACTACATAGATATAGATACAGATATGTCATCAATATATTTGATATATATCAATGATATTTATCTATACCTATAGAGGTAGATAGAGATAGATAATATATATCTAGAGATAGATACAGCTATAGATGGTATAGATAGATATAGAAATAGATATATTTTAAATGCAATCATCTATGTTTTTTCTTCCTTTTAAAATTAAATTCTTAGAAAATCACTGCCCTTATAGAAAGTAATTAAATGTGCACCTATATTTTATTCTAGATCCTGATGTTTTCTTAAAATTGTGTTAATAATGTTCAGTTGTATTGCAGAATGGTATGAAATGCCTCCTGTGCAGTATTTAGTCTTGAATATGCTGAGATGATAATGTAGTCTGGTTTAGAAGTGATATTTTCAAGTATTCTATGAACAGTAGTGGAAGAGTGTCTCATTGTCATCTCAGAAACAATATGGAACAATGAGGAGAGAAGAAAAGGAGAGACATGGGGATGATGTTTTTAACCTCTACAACAATTGTCAAAGACAGAGTAAAGGATGGCTACTCTAGATACATGTGTGTGGGTTTTTTTGGAACAATAGTTGGATCTCTGAATAAGAAAGGAGATAACACAAGAAGAATATAGTGCTTTCCTATTCTATTTTGATGGCTTGAGTTGGCACTTTTTTGTCACAGATATTATGGATAGGTCACCAAGCACTTCTCTCAATCCAGCTGCATAAGTCACATGGGTAGAATTTTTTTTGCAGATTCTGACAAATAGATTTTCTGTCTTAGCATGTCATTGTTGTTCAGGTTTGAATTCTTTTTAAAAAAAATCTATGTATTTTTGCAATCTTATTGTCGTAAAATAAAATGTAACACATTTGTATGGCAGAGAAAGTAATCTTACAGACCCTGACACATTTTTCAACCCATTTCTGAACTTTTTCATCAATTACAATCCATACTGAAATCCAGGTAATTATGTTCACTCGCCAAAAATTCCACGTTTTCTGTGTTCTTCAATTAGCTGTACATTCATTGAGCAACTACTACAGGTTAGAGGCAGGTATCCTGTAAGATGCTGGTGATAAACAGATAAATAAGTCACAGTCCTTGAATGACTAACTTCCTCTAATGATTTTAAGTCATTTCAGGAATCATTTCTCTGGCAAACCTGCACAAAGTTACCCAAAACTCAGCACCTCAGGCTTACCTAGGTGATAGCATTTATCTCATGGTATTGTAATGGCGTGTATGCTCTCAGGGAGCTGGGGCTAAATGTTTATCTCCATATCTCCAGAGTCTGACACAGTACTTGGGACCTCAGAGAATATCCCTTGATATTTAAACAGTGGGAGCACAAAGGAAGACTGTCTCTGAGGAATAAAATTACAGTTTCTATCCAGATAAGATTGAAAATGATAGGTATAAGAGTTTGGAATTCAAGAGAGTAAAAATATGGGATCCAGGTTGCTAAAGGAAGGCTTATTTTCATCAATAAAAGTAGGTAATGGAAAATCAAGATAGGCTAACAAAAGCAATGGAAATATTAGATAAATGATATCTATTACTTAGAGATTGGTGTCATCAAGATGTGGAGTAGGTCAAGTACATAGAACTTGAATAAACCTGGTGAGGATAATTCTTTCAGTTAAGAAAAATTCTACTTCTATAGCTTTTTGTTTTATACCTTTTATACCTAGACTTTAAATTCATTAAGTAAATTACAGTGATTGCCTCTGTGCTCTTCATTTTATATAATTAATGGACTTTATAATACAAAAATTAAAAGAAGCCCAGTAGATATTATATTAGTTATTATGCAACTTTTTCCAAAAAGCTACTCCAAAATGCACATAATGCACTCCAAATGTGCATGAGATATAAACTAATATCAAGCTTGGTATTTGTTCCTAGCCATTATCATAATCAAAATAGTTAAATGATTAATTATTCATGGACATAATGCAGTTTTCTCAACTAGGGCTATGTTTGTTATTTATGCACCTTTTAAAAAACTCAGTTTCATGAAAACCAGATGAAATCAGAATATTATTGGAACAAGCCAGGAATGTATATAGTTTTGAGCGCTACAGGTGATTCTGCTGTAAACTTCTTAAGATTGCAGTTAGAAGGGATAAAAGAAAGAAAACTCTATTGCTAACACTTTGAACACAGTCTAGGACAATATTATTTAGCACATATAGTAATAGAGGAAAAGGCCAAACAAATGTCTGAATAAAAATATGTTTTCACCACATGCAAGCAGTAGTGTCCCCAAAATCCCTGGTGTGTCAGGACTCAGTGTGATCCTGGTGCTATGAAGTCAGAATGGTGGAGTCCCCATCTGACATGGCTGATTTCTAGAAAGTGTTTTTCATGCATGATCAGCAGGGAGCAAACATCAAAGGACATATTTGTAGTAATGGTGTTCCAGTCCATTGGACATTCTATTTTAAGACTATGGACCTCCTCTTTCAACTCCTGTTCCGTTTTGAAGAGCTCAGGGTCCACACTTGGTACCTTTCTTATTCGCCCTCAGAACCATGTGGGCACACTTCTCCACCACTGTGCCTTCAAAGAAAGTGCAGATTCCTTAGATTTAATAGAAAGGAGCAGAATGCAGTGCTGTTAGAGGTAGGCTGAAAATAGATGTGTTAGCAGCACTCTGTCGGTCTGGACGGGAACACCGCCATCCCTCACAACCTCTCTGGCACCCTGTGCAGGCACCAGGAGTCCAGCATTCACTTCCAAACGCAAGCGGAGTCCTCAAATTTCTTTTCTACTCTCTTTTCCCCCCAACTATCAGTTTCTAGCAGACATTCTGAACATTTTGATTTTTTCCCCAGAATAGTTACCTTAAATGCATAAAATAAGTAGAATTATAAAATAAAGCAATTATGTTAAATATTACCATAAAAATATAAACAAATTATTATATAGCCTATGCTCATGTTTTAACACATTAAGCAACAAAATCTGTTAGTCTAGGAGCTACTTTGATTGCAAAAGAATGATATGTGTGTATTATATTTTAAGACCTCTATAACAAGCTTGATATGAAAATATTTGATTTCTAGTAGTAACAAAGTGACAAGTTCTGATACTACAAGTGTGGTTTTTGGTCTACAGGGATGGTTGAGGGAAATAATGTCAGTTGAAGTTTAGTGAGAATAAAAGTATATTTTGTTCCCTTTCAGATTCATGTCCCCCCATCTCCAATTCTATCCAGAGGCCCTAACAGGATGCCAGATTGGGAAGCATTGCCTCTTGATTTTTGCCTTTGTCACTACTGCAAATCAATATGGCCTCTGCCCCTCATTTCCTAGTCCCACCATTTCCAACAGCAAAGGGGCCAGAAAAGACTTGGGGTAGGCAGCAGCAAAAATGGTTAGGGTTTAAGATTGGCTGTCATGATGATGTGGGTGGTGAAGTAGTGGGGAAAGGGGATGTGTAAATGGCACAGGCCTGGAAACTAACTGGCTTGTATCACTAGTACTGGAATATGAAATCACCACTCAGAGAGTCTGTACCAGCCAGAAGGAAAGAGAATCCTATTAGGCAGCCTTCATTTTATTCAAGAAATTTTTCTGTCTCAGATTCAGGGAATAAACTGAACTGCCTTTTTAAAATTTATTTTTAAATTAAAATTTTATTTTTATTTATTTTTGAGAGAGAGAAAGAGAAAAAGACAGCATGAACAGGGGAGGAGGAGAGAGAGAGGGAGACACAGAAACCAAAGTAGGCTCCAGTCTCTGAACTGTCAGCACAGAGCCCAATGAGGGCTCAAACCCACAAACTCTGAGATCGTGATCTGAGCCGAAGTTGGACGCTTAATCAACTGAACCACCCAGGCGCCCCGGGAAATGCCATCTTTAACAAAGACAGAGGATAGATGTGACCATCTTATAGTGAGCATTTGAAAGGAAAAGGCTAGCCCTCCTCAGTTACAAATGTTAGAAAGTAGAAAA
This sequence comes from Hyaena hyaena, assembly GCF_003009895.1. Classification (NCBI taxonomy): domain Eukaryota; kingdom Metazoa; phylum Chordata; class Mammalia; order Carnivora; family Hyaenidae; genus Hyaena; species Hyaena hyaena. The sequence continues at coordinate 483,199 of NW_024081583.1, forward strand.
CAAGCTATATATAGACCCTATGCTGACAGCCATGTCCCAAAGAATGCAGGAGAAGGCGATGTCTACAGTATCAACCTATGATTCCAAATTCCTTAAGTACATTTCAAATAAAGCACAGTCTAATTTATACAGTTAAATCCTTTGTAATTCAGTCATAATATTGGAAAAAGTGTTGCTTTGAAGACATGACCTTGGCTAGCTATCCATGGTACTAGCCATAACAACATCCTTGTGTGGTGAAATAGCAGCTATATATACCATCTAATATGCCTACTTAAAGCAATGACATCTTTCAACAAATTATGTAGCACTTACATATAATTGTTATATTAATTGCCAGGATATGTATATATGAAGAACAACTAACAGGAATTTGAACCAGACATTTTGTTAATTTAAGTCAATAAAGGCAACATATATGATGGTTGAGCATATGGTCTCAGAATCCCGGCTCTGCCATTTACCAAATGGGTGAACTTGAACTAGCCATCTAAATACTCAGTGCCTCACTTTCTTTACCTGGCAAATGAGAATGATCCCAGAAGAACCTACCTCATTCAGAGAGATGTGAATGAGTTAATCTGTGTGATGCAATGAGCACAGCATTTGGCACATAGTTAGTACTTTGCAAATGACAGTTATCAGTGTCTTTCCATGCTCCAGAATCATAAATAAAGTCCCTGAGATTTCTTTAAGATGTGTAATAGTGCAGTATAATAACTAATTCCAACCAACCTCTTCTTCTCTCCTTGTAACTATTTTATTAGAGTTCTTTTTACATTAGAAGTGCTGCCTTACATTCTTTCATTATGAGAACAGGTTTATAAGGAAAGAGAAGGTCTGGACTTCCTATGTCAGGAGGGCAGCTGTGTTTATGTTACTGAATCAGTCTCCACCAAGCATGATCTTCACAGGAGATGAACTGGGGATGATTAGGAAGGAAGGAAGCATTCCCTGGATGAATGAAATTATCCCAGCTGGCCACAGTGACCAACTCCTTAGACTTCCCTTCTCTTTCCTAATTGCTGATTCTTCTTATGCCTCTACACTATTGATCTTAAGGACCCACTTGATTTAGTTTCTGATGTGCTGCCATGTTTAAAAAGCATTATTAACCTCTAATAGGAATAAAGAAAGAAATGTAATTTTTCAGTCATGCCTTCAAAGAACATTTAAACTAAGATCCAAATGCTAACAAATACTTATTAAGATTCCTTCTCATCTCCTCACCAACTCTCCAGCTGTCAGCAACTCCCCAAATTCCCCCTCCAAAAAACCCTCTCTTTTTCCATTCACTCCTGCAAACTCTTCCCCCAACATACTCCTTTCTTTCATGTGGCACTCCCCCAGTATGTCAGAATTTAGGTGGGAAGTTTAGTGTTGTGTTTTCACTATGTTCTCCACGAGCGTTCATTTGTGTGCTTGTTCATATCACGTACACACCCTCCAGTTCATCCATCTCTAGTTCCGAAGGGTGAGGTGGAAGCCCTAGGCACTCCGGTGGCAAGGAATCCTCTTTTCCATCACTTTCTGTGCACAGTAGGAGATAGATTTGTGGTTTCTATATGCTTCTTCAAAGTCTGAAATTTCTAGTTGTGCTTTGGTCTCCTCAGACAGAAAGAAGAGACCCCCATGTGGGCTCCTCTTCTGTTTTGCTTTGTTATCTCTTCAATATGAGAAAATAGTCTTTGCTCTGTCACAGGTACAGACGCTAGATTCAAATCCAAGACAGTTGGACATTTTCAGATAAGTCTCCTCAGGTTATATAAAAGTGATTGGAGTAATCAGAAACACTAATAGCCTTTGTTTGACTTTGCTTTTTACATCTTCTAAAAGTGGCACTGTACTTAAAAATCATAATATTTACCCCATGAGAGATTGCTTAAACAGTAGTCTCAGAACTGCTGCAGTGTGAACACATAAAAATGTGGCTGAACGGTACAGCGTTAGATTATTTATCCAGCATGGTAGAAGGATACAAGTGATATGTCAAAATTTGAGACTGTTTCCTGATGGCCTATTCAAAACTATTGGTGTACAGCAGGAAAAAGTAAAAGCTCTTTACGTACCAGATGCCCCCACCCCGTTTTGTTGATGGGCAAAGACAAATCAATGTCACTTTTTATAGCATTCTCAAACTCTTAAAGTCTTGCCACACAGCTGACAACAGTAGCATGAGGTTTGAGCGGTCTACTTTCTGTTTCCATAGTTCATCTACAGAACTCAGCATTTTAAAATTAAAACTTCCATGGGACACCTGGATGGCTCAGTCAGTTAAGTGTCTGTCTTCAGCTCAGGCCATGACCTCATGGTTTGTGAGTTTGAGCCCCACATCAGGCTCTGTGCTGACAGTGAGAGCCTGCTTGGGATTCTCTCTCTCCCTCTCTCTCTGCTCCTCTCCTATGTGCACGCTCTCTCTCTCTCTCAAAATAAATAAATAAACGTAAAAAAATCTTCTGTGTAAACTTCTCATATAAAATAACAAAAAGGATCTTATTACAGTGTGCATTATTTACAAAACACTCTCCCCCCAATAAAGGCTTTTTTACTTTTACTTTTTCTAGGCTTTTTATCTAATGATATTTAAAATAAAAGAAATAGGTGGATACATATTTAAAAAACTAGCAAATACCAATTTCTTTTATTTGAATTTGTCACATTTACTTAAATGAAGTTTTATGCTTAAATTTAACTTGTATGAAATAACTTTATGTTGAAAAAAGCCTTGATTAATGCATTGCCTCTTTGACACGTACAAAGAAAGCGTGAATATATACTTTAGAAAGACTAACCACTCTCTTTAAAATCCAGTGCTTAATAATAGATTAGACTGAGTTAACTAATATAGCAAAGTGAATATTTATCTAAAGATAAATTAAGATACAGGATAATCATATTTTAGGTCTTTTTTAAATTCAAAACTTATAATTCTATCTAATATGGTAAATAGTATTAAGGCCTTATAATAATAATGATGGTATCGACTTCTCTGGTTATTGATTATGATAATGGAAATAAGTCTTTCTCTGACAATGCCATTTTATTTTAGATTTATTTAATTGGTATTATCATGGTCTTATTATTCTCAACATTTTCATCCATTACTGTAACATATCTCATTTGGGTCTAGAAATTTATCTATGGGAAGAGAAATTTTAGATGGTCTTTTTAATTATGTATTAATTATCCATCAATTTTCCATTACACCTGACTACTATACATTTTAGCATTAAAAATGAAAATAAGAGGGAGTTGAGATCCACTCAAACTATAGAAGAGTTTTGCATTTTCCTTATGTTACCGTAAACATTAAGGAAGAAATAATTCTCTCCAGATATTTTTAATAAAAACATTTATCATATAAAATATGCTTAAACATATGAAAAAAAAAAAAAGATGCCCTCCAGATGCTAGTGTTCAGTCACACAGGAGATCATCATTCTATTTTCTGCAGGTAAATGAAAATCCAAAGCAGCTTATCCTTCCCATGTGGCCATCACTAGAACAAGAGTGTATCTTAGTCATCAGTATCCTAGATAATGAAATTATACAATTAGAGCCTTTTATTACTTTCTTTACTCACTAGCCTAGTGAAATTTCAGATATTAAATAGATTTGTCTGTGTGCTTTTGTTTGTTTTAATGCACTGTGTCCAACACTATTATGGTGAGGCTAATTTACTTCCAATCAAATTGGTTTAAATCCAAATTAAGGTTTTTGTTCCCTCATCCTAATCAGAAATTTTTAGGAGACAATCAGATAAAATTGACATCAGGCATGTCAAGGGGGAGATTTGTATTAAATATTCACTTATAAAAGGTAGGACACTCTGATAGTATTCTTACATTCACATTTAAGCAAGAAAAAGGATATTTCACAAGGCAGGAATGTACTTATTTATTTTTTATGATTCATAAAACATTGTGGAATCTATAAATACCTTTTGAATATTCACAAATTAACTAGGTTTTTGCCTACAGCATTAAGTTTTATGGACAAAAACTTAAGGGAAAATAGATTTTGAAGAAAATCAACACAGTTCTATATAAGGTTTCTAAAACAGTTTACATGTAATTCCAGACAAGGAAAGGAAATCTAATATTTATTTAAGGACAACTATGTACCAGGCATTTTCATATATATTTGCTTTTTGGGGCTCTTGAAGATTAGTATTTTAAATTCCATTTTTAAAATAATTTCCAAATCCCATTTGGAAAATAAAATTTCCAAAGTAGATAAGAACTTTGTCCACGGTCATACAAATAGAAGTAGCCAAGCTAACTTTAAGGCCATAGTTTTTCCTCTGGATGACATTATCAGATACAGGGGTGCCTGGGTGGCTTAGTCGTTTGAGTGTCCGACTTCAGCTCAGGTCTTGACCTGTGGTCTGTGAATTTGAGCCAGCGCCAGGCTCAGTGCTGACAGCTCAGAGCCCAGAGCCTCCCCCAGATTGTGTCCTACTCCTCTCTCACTCTGTTTCTCCCCGACTTGCGCTCTTGCTCTCTCTCTCTCTCTCAATAAATAATAAAAACATTTAAATTTTTTAAACAATTTTATAAGATACATAGTTGTTTTTAGTGCTGTGGTTAGTGAACCAACCTTTTCTGGGCCTTGTGATTGCATCAGTCATTAAAAGAAAGGGTAAATAACTTTCTGTGAAGTCTTCCTATCTCACAAACTAAGAGCTGTAAAAGGTCTTCAGAAAATTTATTTTCAATTAAATATGTAGAAATGCACATGTTCCAAACTTTTGATTAAACCAAGTTTCTATTCTTTTTATTCCCCCTCCCTCAGAATGAGTCTGCTAATTGGAGTTTCACTTCATCTTTCTTACATAAACAACATAAAACATTCTTAAGTTTTTAAATTTTTTTAAAAGATTGCTTTAATGCAATCTGAGTGCAGATTTTAACCCTTCTAGTTAGAGTTGTTTCTACATCCCTACTTCCCTACTTTGACATAAGCTTTTTAATGACTGAAGTTTAATAGACTTTCCATAGCATTCAGTATATTTTATTTGTAATAAGTAAAATGCATTTCTATTAACAATCACTTAGTAGCTTAGTTAAATTATATAATTATAGTAACAAATACAAGCTGGTGAGGGAATCCCTAAACCCAACTAACAGGAGTGGTCTTGCTTGAGTGTGGGACATGTCATCACTTAATCTAGTTTAACTGTTCAGTAGAGGCTGTGGGAAAGGTTTACTCCACCTCAGACAACAAAAGTTCCCATTTGTTATAGAAACACTGCTTTTCCAGGCAGAATTTAATAACAGTTGAGCAGGAAGATGATCCCATGTTCAGAATCAGTGAGTAGTTATGCACTTAGAAATCAGCATCCATTTTCTCAGGAGTTAAAATCAAAATGTTTAGAGGCCTACAGAATGTAATTTAAAAGAGTGTTACTTCTAATTTCTCAAATCCCCTTCTGATTTCTTTGGAGCCAGAAAATCAAGGACACAGACTACGAGACTGAATAGAAGAATATTAAAAATAAGCTGGTGCTGCCAATTGATTGCACCATGACCCATGGGTTTTAAGCAACCCAAGAGAGTTAGAAGTTTCAAAACTATTGATCATGGCCCTTAGAAAGACTAATGCATTTTAAAGTCAGTCTGGCACCATTAGCAAACAAATGGAAGTGTACTCAAAAACATTTTAACTTGTCCTTGATTTTCATGATAATCTGGCTACAGTTTGGTCTTCTGTGGTAACAGAGTACATAAACATCCATAAATGTCCCAATGTATGCAACTTGTAAGACCTACAAAGTAAAAATTTATTCTTCAGTTGTGTTGATGCACAGAAAAGTACATCAGAAAAGCCAAATTACAAAAATGAAATCTCATGATATGAAAAACATAAATATCAAAGAAATTACCATGTTTGTCACATTTATTCCCCTAAATTCAGACTTTATTTGTAAATTAACATCTTTTGCTTTTTAGCTATTATTTAAATCATTGTGGTATACTCTAGCTTGCCCAGGAGACTATATTATGTAACATATTTGATGACACATTGAAATTCCCCATAACTGATCTTTAAGATCTACTGTATTAGCAGAAATTTGGGGAAGTTTTGATAACATCTGAAAGACAGCTGTCATAGAAGTTTATAAAATTTTGAAACTTAGCTGCTTTTTATTTGAAAGGATGAGGAGGTCTTTGCCCACATCACATACTCACACATAATGGACACTGTCATTGCCTTAACAGCTATGTGAAAATCAATCCGTTTAATCTTGTTACCAGTGCTAAAAATTTCCCTCGGCCAAAATTTCCTCCAGATTTGATGATATTTAAAAGTTTTTTGCATTATCTGCTTCAACCCTTGGACAGAAAACCTATCATCTTTACACTAATCTTCAGCATTTTTAGGTGAATGAAATTTATCTGTATCACATAATCAATACTGTAATTACCCAGGTAGATGTAAAATTTCATAAGCTGGTTATGGTTGCTGGCTGTGGTAGACATAATGATCATCTCTCCCTAAAGATGTTCATGCCCTAATTCTACAAACTGTGAATGTGTTAGGTTCGTGACTAAAAGGATAATGGTTGCAGATGGAGTTAATCCCATGAATCAATTGATGTTAAAATGGGGTGATGATTCTGGATTAACTTGGTGGGCTCAGTATTACCACAAGGTCATCAGTAGTTTTATGGAGGAATAAGCGTCAGTACCCAGTGATATCATGAGATATCCAGTTGCTGGAGGAAGGGGTCTAGATGCCATCTAAGGGATAGAAAAGCAAGGAAATGAATTTTACCCTAGCTCCTGCAGAAGCAACACATCACTGTTGATGTCTTGATTTTAGTCCAGTAGGGCCTGAGTTGGAATTGTGACTTACAGAACTGTAAATTATTAGCTGTTGTTTTAAGTCACTAAGATTTTGGTGGTTTGTTATGGGCAGCAATGTAAAGCTAATGCCCTAGCTTCTTGTCATTTCAGAATGCAGCCCAACTAATATTTTCCCAGCCATATTGAGATCCAACTAATTTAAATAAATGATAATTTTAAAAAAACCCAGAAGTTGAAAAACAAATATTCAAGTTACCACTACTGTTTCTTACCAATGTGAATAATGCATTGTATATATCTGTTACAATTAAAATTAGAGAAAAGTAACCAATTAGTTATAGTAATTTTACTTGTTTTTCCCCATTTTGAGATATAATTGACATAGGGCACTGTATACATTCAAGGTATATGGTATGATGACTTACATATATTGTGAAATAATGACTGCAGGAAGTTTAGTTAACATCTAGAATCTCACACAGATACAAAGAAAAAAGAAAAAGAGAACCCTTAGGATTTATTCTCTCAACAGCTTTCACATATTCCATATAGCAGTGTTAACATAGCCACTATCCTGTACGTTATATCACGTAGTACTTCTTTACTGTAAAACTGAAAGTTTATACCTTTAGACTACCTTTATCCAATTCTGTCTCCCTTCACCTCCCACTTCTGGTAACCACAAATCTGATCTCTATTTCTAGGAGTTACTCTTTTTTCTTTGATTAGACATATAGGTGAGATCATATAGTATTTGTCTTTTTCTCTCTGTCTTATTTCACTTAATGTGATCCCTTCAAGTTCCATCCATGATGTCACACATGGCAGGATTTCTTCCTTTTTATGGCTGACTGGTATTCTGCTGTGTAGATATGTAATACTACTTCCTTATACTCTCATTCATCAATAGACACTTAGGTTGTTTCCATGTCTTGGCTATTATAAATAATGCTGCTCTAAACATGGGGGTTGCAGATATCTCTTTGATATAGTATTTTACTCCTTCAGGTATAGTCCTAAAAGTAGAACTGCTGAATCATATTGCAGTTCTGTTTTTAATTTTCTAAGGAACCTCCCTACTCTTTTCCACAATGGCTGCACTGATTTGCATTCCCACCAGCAGTGCACAGGGCTTCCCTTTTTCCACATCCTCATGAGCATTTATTTTCTGTCTTTTTCAGTATTTTTTTTTTTTGGTATTATCAACTTGTGGCTTTAATTTGCATTTTCTAGTGATGTTGAGCATCAACCAGTGGGAGTAATTTTAAAATACCATGAAACAATTGCAGCTATTTTTTTTATAGTTCTCAAATTATGCTTGGGATGAAATATTCTTTGCCCCAAACTAAACAAACAAAATTAAAACTACAAGAATGACAACTAGTTTCAGCATTGGTCAGCATGGGATGATAATTTATTTCAATGTCAAATTATGACAAAGATAGCTTGGTTTCTCTAAAACATATTTGTGTTAATAGAATATTTAGTTTACTTTGTTAGATCCTTATTTAGGGTTTTGATTACAAAATGTAATGATATGATTTTTACATTTTACAAACATTCCATTTGTTTTGTAAATACATGATAATAATAATGATAATAGTAACTCACTTTGGTGTACTTCTGACTGTATTATTAGCCCTAGATGGAGTGCTTTGTAAACATCAGTTCACTTGGTCCTTATAACAAATAAATGAATGAGGTGTTATTAGTCCCATGTTATAATTGAGGGAATCAAAGAATATGTTAAGTAACTTGCCCAAGTCAACAACAAGTAAGTCTTGGAGCCAGGTTTTAGATTCACAAGGCATGTTCTTAACTGTCCAGCTCTCTCTCTAGGTCATACATAATCTATAAATCTCATATGCCTTGTCTCAGTTATTCCTTCTAATGTCTTTCTGTAGGTACTATTATTAACTCCATTTGCAAAGGAGGATATTGTGGCTTAAAGAGGCTGAGTGACTCATTTTATAATTGCTCTACTCCAGAATACTTTAACCTTCACCAAATGAGCCTTTATGTCTATGGTACACACTTTGATGAAACAACAAGATCCAATTTTACTAGTTATACAGTTGGTTCATAATATGGTAATTAAAATAAGAACTCCACCAACCCCAATCTTGCCTCATTCTAGAAGGTTTATTTGTGCTAAAGTTGCTGGCCACTGATCTTGGGAGCTTGGGGGTAACAGAAGAAGTATAACAAACATTTGACTACCTATCTAGAGCGGGCAGAGGTCAGCCTGGAAGCACCACCATTCCCCCAAACATCCAACAAAGCAAAACTAAATTTTGTTTTGCGAGTCCAATACACCATGGTTCTCAATGTCAAGGAAGAGAATTTCAATGCCGTATTGAAATCTGTAAAAAATAGGCCTCTCCTAAAAAATAAATCACAAATATATTAGCGGTTTAAAAATGGACTTATATTGCTTACTTTGATTATGAACTGATAAAACACAGAACTATCAGAAGCCTGGCTCCTTTTAAAAAACAGGCTGTTACACTGTGTTCTTTCCTTCCTATAATCTCTTTATGATCAAATGCAGAATATTTCAGCCTGCAATTTCCAATTTAATTCTTGTCCTCATTTGAGCTATTAAATTGGACTCCATTTCAGCAGTCACTGAGCCGACACTTGATCCTCTGTTACCAATGACTGTGGATCGCCATCTGCTTGAATGATTTTCACCATATGTGTTTAAAGAAAGACAATGTTTTATACAAGCTTGATGTAGGTAATATTTGAAAATCATAAAAGAAGAGCAAAATCATAGTAAACTGTAAAACTGCAAACAAAAACTGAAATGATAAAAACCATATTTTAAATCCTAAGGATTAGTATACTTTGGAGCACATATTTTCTATCATTTTGAAGGAGGTTCAGGTACAATTTGAAAATAGTTCCCAAACTGGAAAAAATTAATTCAGAGTAGGTAACTATCAATTGCACATTAACATTTTGAAACTTATTCTGATCAAGCCAATTGTCATTTGAAACATTTTTCTTTTTCTCTTTGATTTACTGAGTGCTCTTCAAACATAATTTTGTTGGGGGGCACCTGGCTGCCTCTAGTAGAGCATGCAACTCTTGATCTCGATGTTGTGAGTTCAAGCCTCACATTGGTGTACAGATTACTTTTAAAAAGTCTTTAAAAAATTAATATCCTTGGGCATGCAGAACTCCACTTGCTTTTTCTAAAATCTTTTAGTAACATATAATAACAAATATCCAACTTAAAAGCTTTTAGAAAACACTGCTTTATAATTTAAATATTAACAAATTGTCATATTTCTGTATAAAGACTTATATTTTCCTTACTTAGTATCATTAACTTTCAATAACTAATACATAGAGATCCTATGATATGTTTGGATATGGAAAAGGTAGAATTAACCCCAAGCAATGGATGTAGGAGAAAACCTATGTAAAATCAACACAGCAGGGCATAGCAGATATTTTTTTCAAAAAGAGTGTCTGAATTGAAATTTGTAATCCATGTCTCCTATTATTGATCTTATATCATGTCTATTTTGATGATTTGTAAAGCTCTTTAAACTACATTGCTAGAACTAATCTTCAAAACAGCCACACAAAGTGCTGACTTCAAATGTTATCTCAGTTTTACCAATGTGGAAACTGAGGTTGAGAGCAGTAAGTAAATCACCAACAGCCACATAGCTGATGATGACTGCAGCTTCCTCTTTTTCTCCCCCCATTTTTTGATCCCAAATCTCAGGCTCTTTCACCATCTCTGTTTAATATTATGTCTATGACATTTGGGAGACACCACCAGCCTTCAACGTTCCCTTGAGGAACATTGTAGACATCATTTCAGTGTTGTTGTAGACATCATGGCGGGGGGTGGGGGGGGCAGTTTTGTTCACTTCCATAAATGAAAAAGGAGCAGATACAAACCTGAGGCAAAGATTCCAAGGAGGACAGTTAGAACATTGTCTGGTAGTTCGTGAGCTGCATCCACAGACATGATTCACAGTAGCCCTAAAAGATAGAGATGGTGATTATGCATATTTCCTAAGAGAGCAAACAGAAACTGCTGGCAGTTAAATGGCTTAAACAGGGCAGTTAAGTAGTCAGTAAAAGGAGGAGGCAGGGTGTGAGCCATGGAGATCCATGAGCTTCGTGACCTTTTCAGTAATATAAAGTCTCCAAACTAAGAAATAATCTACATTTAAATGTAAATATGAAACTTATCAATAACTTACTATAAAAACCATTTATAAGTGTCCAGAGGTGGAATTTTATCAAAAGGGTCATGTAGTTATTAAAATAGAATACTTTCTTTTTTTTTTTTTATGCTTTTTTTTTTTTTTTTTTTTACAAATAGTTTATTGTCAAATTAGTTTCTACATAACACTCAGTGCTCATCCCCAAAGTGCCCTCCTTCATGCCCATCCCCCCCTCCCCCCCACATCCATCAGTCCTCAGTTTTTGTCAGCATTCAAGAGTCTCTCATGGTTTGCCTCTCTCCCTTTCCCCCACCATTTCCGCCCTTCTTCTCCCCCTTGGTCCTCCGTCAAGTTCCTCCTAATCCTCCTATACGTGCAAACATATGGTATTTGTCCTTCTCTGCCTGACTTATTTCGCTCAGCATAACACCCTCAAGGTCCATCCATGTTGCTACACATGGCCAGATTTCATTGTTTCTCATTGCCATGTAGTATTCCATGGTATAGATAAACCACATCTTCTTGATCCATTCATCTGTTGATGGACACTTAGGCTCTTTCCATGTTTTAGCTATTGTGGAGAGTGCTGCTATGAACATTGGGGTACATGTGCTCCTATGCCTCAGCATTTCTGTATCCCTTGGGTAAATTCCTAGCAGTGCTATTGCTGGGTCATAAGGGAGTTCTATTGTTAGTTTCCTGAGGAACCTCCACACTGTTTTCCAGAGGGGCTGTACCAGTTTACATTCCCACCAACAGTGCAGGAGGGTGCCCGTTTCTCCACATCCTCGCCAGCATCTAGAGTTCTCTGATTTGCTCATTTTAGCCACTCTGACTGGCGTGAGGTGGTATCTCAGTGTGGTTTTGATTTGTATTTCCCTGATGAGGAGGCTCAGCATCCCTCCTCATCAGGGAAATAAAATAGAATACTTTCTGTTTTTCTTCTCACAAATGATTATAAAGGCTGTGGCTGTGGGTCTGATCTCAAATTATAGTCAATAAAATGTATGTATCCATTTCCTGTGGTGTGAATAATAACAGTACCAAATTCAAGTTTGTTGTAAACACTGACTAGGTTACTTCATCTAAATTGTTTTTAAGGCACCTGGCAATAAAATAAGTGTTAGCCACCATCTAGATAGTCCAATCATGAGGAAATTTAAAAAAATAAGTTATGCTGGATATTTAATAGTCCCCTCATTGTACTGTTTCAGGGACGAGGAGGCCACTGATTTTCGGTTATGCATTTATTTTTCAATATGATTTCTCAGATGCTGTTATAGTTATCAGTTCGCTGCCTCTCAGCTTTGAAACCATTTTCAACTCCTGTCCCAGGATAACAGGACGCTCTACGTGTTTCTCCTTAACTGTAAACACAGCGTTAAAACATCTCAGTAGAGGGCGATAGAGTGCCTCCCTGGCTCCTTCCAGCTGCCGCACCCGGGTTCCCAGAGCAGGTGCAGAGACAACAGGTGATGCTCTGCTCTAGTCGCACGCCTAGAATTTGTGGTCCTTCAGCGTCGCAGCCCCAGCGTGGTAACATCCTTACCACAGCCCTCCCACCGTGGACACTGTGTACCCCTCTTGTCATCACGGGTGACACCGACTCCTTCCACTTCATGCCCCCCAGCTGCCGTTTGCCGGCACCCTGCTTGAATCCTCTTGCTTGCTTAGTGGCTGTGCATCAGGTCAGGTCTGGTCAAACCAGTGAGCTTCTCTGCCATCCATTAGACTGCAACCACACTTTCTCCAATGAGATGTGAACTTGAACCTTGGGAAGACTCCCTTACAAGTTTATCTTCCCCCCCACCCCCACTCTGGCCCTCAGGCCTAGGATGCCTTTTGCCTTTCTCATCTGATAGTTTTTCTCTTTTCAGGGCATAATAATTCTTGATATTTAAGCTCCCCTATTTAAAATACCATGAGAGACTCTTGAATGCTGAGAACATACTGAGGACTGATGGGTGTCGGGGGGAAGGGTGGTGATGGGCATGGAGGAGGGCACTTGTGGGGATGAGCCCTGGGTGATATATGGAAACCAACTTGACAGTAAACTATTTGTAAAAAAAAAAAAAAAAAAAAAAAAAGAAAAAAAAAGAAAAAAGAAAAATCAGAAAAAAAAATCAAACATATCTGGTCCTAAGAGTTTCAAATAAATAAATAAGTAAATAAATAAATAAAATACCATGTGGTGTCTACCTCCTACTCAGACTCAGAGCAATATAAACAGTGTAAAAATTATTTTTGAGATAATGATTTTTATCTAAATCCTCAATGAGGGTTGCTCTTTCGATGCAATCATGCTAGATAGAACCTGTTCTAAGAGCTCATCTATCCTCCTTTACAACCCTAATTCACAAATTTGAGGCAATAGCTCCTTGAGATCTTTCTCAAGATAGTCATACAAATGTTCTCAAAGTTTGTTTCACCACGAAGAGTTTATTCAGTGTCTAACACATAGTAAGTACTATTTGCATGTTACAAATTACCATAATTACTATGAATTGCAAGAAAATCTTCATCTTCCTTTTTCATGGTATTGGCTTTTCTTCATGTGTCTGATGGTGCTTGGTGCTCTATTCTCTATTCTTATTCGTGTGTACATACTAGCTTATGTGAGATTTTGTTTCATTTGTGGATAATTTCTTCCACAATAGGACTTTCTTCTGAGCAGGAAGTTTGGCTCTGATTTCTGTACATGGACAGGTGTGTCAATACACCCAAAATTAGGCAGAGGGAAGCAGCTGAGATTCCCCAAAAATACCAGTGTGACAATGACTTAAAAGACTAACTCTTCTGGGGTGTTTGGGTGGCTCCGCTGATTGAAAGTCCTACTCTTAAATTTGGCTCAGGTTATGACCCCAAGGTTGTGGGCCTGAGCCCTGCATTGGGGTCTGCACTAAGTGTGGAGACTGCTTAAGATATTCTCTCTCTCTCTCTCTCTCTCTCTCTCTCTCTCTCTGTCTCTCTCTCTCTGTCTCTCTCCTCTGTCCCTATCTACTGCTCATGCGCTCTCTCTCTCTCTCTCTCTCTCTCTCTCTCTCAAATAAGAATTAAAAAATGAAAAAGACTGTTCCTCCTCAGAAAGCATGTATTTCTTGGCAGTGTAATTTTATGTTCTTCACTGGCAGGAAGATCAAAAGTAAAAGTCATTGATGCCAGTTTTGTTTTGTTTTGTTTTGTTTCTTTAGAATAGGCAGAAAGAAGGGAAGAGGTAGGGGAACTGGAAAGAGGGATGTAGCTGGTCATCCACAGAACTTCCATAATTTCCCCAACTTCTCTGACATTCTCATTCTTGGTCTGCTCACTTGCTCACATGGAGTTTGGAGCCCTTTGAAGTTTTGTCCTGAAAAACTGGTTCCTACCTTCATTACTACTACTTCCTCTTTGGCAAGGTTTAGACAATTGATTCCTCTATTTTGTTTTTCTGTAATCATGTAATGGATTGAATAGTGATCCCCCCACCTCAAAAAAAAAAAAAAAAAAAAAAAAAATCATGTTTGAGTCTTAACTCCCAGTGACTGTGGATGTAATCATTTTTGGAAAGAGGGTCTTTGCATATGTAATTAAATTTAGGATCTCAAGACCATCATGGATGCACCTTAGTTCCTAAATCTAAGGAAAAATCTAATTTTTATGAGAAAAGAGAGGGAGATTTACAACACAGACACACAGATAGAGCAGAGATGAGTTGAGCAGCCACAACTCAAGTAATGCCTTTAGCCACCAGAAAATGGAAGAGGCAAGGAAGGATTCTCCCCTAGAGCCGTTGGAGGAAACATGGTCCTGCCAACACCTTGATTTCGGACATCTGGCCTCCAGAACCGTGAGAGGAAAGATTTCATGGGCTTTAAATCACCAAGTGTGTGGTAATTTGTTATGGCAGCCCTAGGAAATTAACAAAAATAGAATCCCATTAACTTCCTGTCTTTCAGATGTCCTCCAAAATCTCTGAGCTGCTCATAGAACCCCTGGTCCCAACCCTTTCTCAGCACTGCTCTGTATTTATCTCATTTTGTTTCTTTTGACTGGAACAGAAGCTAACTATTCTCAATCTGCATTGAAAATTTTAAAATAGTATTTAATATTAAACTCCAGTCTCTCTTCAGTCTTGCCCTGGTATCCAGATGCAGGCTAGATTGAGGCAAGAGCATTCAACTACAAAAAAGGAGATTTAATTTCAGTTCCATGGCACATAGAGGATGCATTCCCCAGATACAATGGAATAGAACCAGACGCATTTAAAATGAAAGCCAATCAAGGCTGATGAGTTTGACAGCTTACTTATTCAGCTTTTCAGCCATAAAGGTGTATATATGTGTGTATCTATTAAGTTCTTAATTTTTCCACCAGTATTGTTTCACAAGATTCCTTTAGAAATAACCAGTATTCATTTTAATTTCAGTCAGAATAAGTATAAAATCAGTTCCCCTTATAACATTAATTTTTAACTTCAAACCTTCAGAGACATAAATGTGCTTTACAAAAATCTCCTATCATTTCTTTCCTCCAGCAAAAATCATGCAGTGATCTGTTTCTGCCAGTGAAGAATTAGATATGTAAATGGGAAGAGGGCATTGGAAAGCAGATAGCACCTAGGAATAGACTGGCTGGTCACATGGGTTTTTCTTCATTAAGACATTCTAAAGTTTAGTTCTCAGTTGAAGATAATTTAAATTGAAAGAATTTTTGTACCTTGCTACTGCAATAAGTTCCCTGTAAATGCATGAAGTTTTACAAATGAGAAGCTGTGTGGCACTTTCACTAAGCAAGGTGCTCAGCACTAAGGCAACAGAGCATTCCTTAAATATCTCCCTTTGATGTCAGAACCTGAAAAATTAGGCATTAAAAATGAATAACTCTGCAACTCTAAGAAAAATTAAAGCAAGTAAAATATAATTTAATGAATCCCTATGTGATAGGAAACCATAGTTCAAATCATTTGGTATCAGAAAATACCCCCATCCCTTAACCTCTATATTAAAGCCAGCTCAATTCTCGGGTCTTCTAGTAAAACTTCTTGAGTAACTCCAATCCACATTGAATTCTTTCTTTGAAGACCTTATCTGTATTTATATCAATCAACAACTTGTAATCATAACCATCTTATAGCAATATCTAAACTCTTTCAGTGCTATATATCTTTCTTCCTTTTGACGTTACACATTCAGTGAGGTCAAGAACCATATCTTCTTTTGTACCCCTCAGTGCAATACTTTTAAAAACTGAAGTGAGGAAAACTTGAAAATAAAATGGATCAAGCACAGTAAGATTTAACTAGCCAGATTCCAATACAGTAAGCTGTACCATTTCATCTGCAACGTTAAAAGTTCTAAGAATTACCTACGTTAGTCATCAGTCATGGGGAAAGTCACATGGCTATTGTTATGTTCAAATCCACATTCTACCTGCCACACTTCTCTTTTAAATATTCCTCTTGTGAAGCTCTTAAATACAGAAAACAAATTGAGGGTTGATGGGGATGCAGAGAGTGGGAGAGGTGGCAAAAATGGGTGATGGGCATTGAGGAGGACATTTGTTGGGATGAGTACTGGGAGTTGTATGTAAGTGATGTATCATGGGAATCTACTCCCAAAGCCAAGAGCGCACTGTATACACTCTATGTTAGCTAACTTGATGATAAGTTATATACATATTAAATAAATAAAGAAAAATTTAAAAAGTTAACAGACTTTACAGAAAAAATAATTAAAGGATTTCACAGAAAAAAAAATGTTTCCCTTGTGAGATTTTAATGCCCTTTACTTAGAATAACTATGAAGTATGTCTGAAAAATAACTGACAAGACCTGTGTTTCCACCAACCTATCACCCAGGGCATCCATCTTGCTTCAGCCCAGAGTTGGCAAGTTATTGTAACTGCCATTTTGGAGCACTATTGGGTTCCAAGTACTATATGGATAGATAACTGCAGATGCATGCGTGTATATGTATATATGTGTATATACATGGCAACCACCTTGAAAGTTTGGTATTATTAGCCTTGTTCTGTAGATATATAAAGAACTTCCTCAATGTCTTAGACCAACTAAATAAGGATTCAAGCCCCAGTTTGGAATTTGCCTCCGAAATCCATGTAGTTCTTATTAAATCATCCTGTTTAGTTAACAACGATTCCTATTTCGGGAGACAAAAAGATGAAACTATAATGAATGTGAATGTTCTTTGAATTCCTGAGTTTAAATATCTTGGATTTTTAATTAGTTCCTATTCACTAAATCACAAACTACAAAATCTCAATATGAAAAAGCAGTGAACAGGAGTTACCCAGAAGCACGTGAGAGCAAATTAAAAGAAAGAAAAACAGCATAAGACACAGGGAAAGGAATTATGCAAGATTTGGGTCTGGTTACAAGAAAGTGGAAACAAGAAACAGGGAAAACCATTACATTAAGAATCAAGAAAATAGCTTTGTCAGTCATTTTTCATTCAAAATGATGTCATCTATATAGCTAGAATTTATCTGGAAGATTATACTAACAACGTACATTCAAAAGAGGGTAAGGACAGATCATTCTATAGCAGCAAAAGCTACCTGTGAAAATGCCAGTAATTACAAATAGGGCTGTGAAAAACCATGAACTGACTTACAATAAGACTGACCATTGACTCCTGACTTCATCTATCCTTTTCAGGAGAGATGAACAAGCCTTCTTATTTTCTGCTGTAGATGTTAGAGATGGGCCTCTGGAGAACTAGGTAAAGGTGACAGAATGGGAGGCAACCCTGATAAACCTATTAGCTTCAGAGAATACTAAAAGCAGACAAGTCTGTGTCTGGAATAGAGGAGTCAGAGAAAGAGTCTCTGGTTCTTAGTTATTCCCCCAACTCAAGAGTCTGGGTCAAGTCAACAAAATGGGATTTAACTAAGCAGGAAATTGGTGAATTCATTGTGGGTGCCAAGCTACCGGTGGGGCCTGAATGAATTTTGAGTCCAGACCCTGTACTTTGGACTGGCTAGGTGTGCAGTCTTTTCCGGGATCATTTTCTTAACCATGCAACAACTCAACAGAACATCTTAGGAAAGTGAACATTTTGAACCTCACTTACTTTTTCTTTTTGCTGTACTTAAAAATGCCCAAATAAACTAGATATTACTACACCAATTGGTTACATGCAGCAGTCCTCAAACCTTGCTGTGTTAGAATTACTTAGGGGGACAAACCATAAGAGACTCCTAAATGCAGACAACAAATTGAGAGTTGCTGGAGGGGAGTTGGGTGGGGGGATGGGCTAAATGGGTGTTGGTCTTTAAGGAGGGCACTTATTGGACTGAGTACTGGGTGTTACATGTAAGCAATGAATTGCTAAATTCTATTCCTAGAAAAGAAAAAAAAAAAGAATATATGAAATGCTCTGTAAAAAAAAAGAAATAAGACTTAAACATTATGACTTGGAGGGGCATCTGGGTGGCTCAGTTGGTTAAGCGTCTCACTCTTGACCTTGGTGGGGTCAGGTCACGATCTCATGGTTCCTAAGTTCGAGTCCCACATCGGGCTCCACCCTGACAGCATAGAGCCTGCTTGGGATTCTCTCTCTCTCTGTCTCTCTCTCAAAATAAATTAAAAAATTATAATTTAGAACAAAGTTCTAAAAATGAAAACCTTAAAGAAGTTTTCATAATCAGTAAGGAGAATAATCCTCAACATTTTCTAAAGTTCTTATTGTGTTCTAGAATACAGCCTTACACTTCTAGTAATTCATGATATCCTCACACTAATCCTAGGAGGTCATTTACAAGAAGAGAATCAGATGTTAAATAGCTTGCTCAAAGAGTGACACTGATTTTGAATTACACTACCTGTCCCAGGATGTTCCTGAGAAATGAGTGAATTAGTAATTAACTTGAATTCTTTACTGAAGTGAGAGCAGGACTACTTTCACCAGGATACCTGTGGATTTATACTATTTTACCACATGAAGAATATGGCATTATAATCCAAACTCTAGTCTGCAACAAGAAAATTATGAAGCTGAGGCAAAGCCTTCAAAAATTGTATGTAATATGCATATTATAATTATATGAGTAATTGTATGTCTACTAAATATAAGATTGCAAAAACTAAATTAATCGAATATGAAAAAAATAATTATTTGGGGGAACTTTTAAAATCTTGATACACAGACCACATCTTAGATGAATTATATTAGAATCTTTGGGGTGAAACCCTAACATCTTTATTTTAACTCCAGGGTAATCCCAATGGGAAACCAAATTTGAGAACTATTTTAATTAAATAGGGTGGTATCAGCATATAGACTTGGTTTAGAAGAGAGCATGGGTCTGAGTTAGGGGCTTGAAAGACACATGGGCGAACATCATTAGCCAGTCATCTTGAAAATATGTCATATGGTCACAGTAAGTGATAACCCCAGAAAATTCATATATAAGGAGTAAAACTCTGTGGCAATTCTGAATAAAACCAATAGCATGCAACTTTTATTCAAAGTACAACTGTTATGTGGAAAATTACTTTGATGTAAGAGCAGCTTCCCAGAACACTTCTAGGAAAGTGATCTCAGAGGTCATAAAACAGAAAGGCTTATAGTCAAAATTTTCTAATCACACAGATATTAAATCAATTTTAAATGCACGGTGAGAGGTAAAAAGGAAAGAATTAAGATAGGATAGCATACCATATTACCTGAATCCTAAATTCTGGGTTAGCTACACTGACTAGTTCTCCCTTTCACTGTCTCTGTCTCATCACCTCTACCCACGGACGGTGTCATTTTGAAGACTAGTATTGGTATTTGTGAAAAACAACTAATAGTTGATAATCAGGGGCAACAGATTTGAGAGAATATTTGCTATCCACTAGCAAACATATTTTTTATATTTGAAGGACTCAGGCGAGTATTCCAGGCCACAGAAGCACTCACCAAGTAGCCTGCTGAATAGGCACAATTATATTTGTAATTTGTGGACAGTGCATATGTGGAGCCACATGAGACTATTACGTGTGCTACAAAAGGGCAGCCAGTTTACGGTTAAAATAACTGTGAGCTGAGAGAATCATAACTTATTACTTAGTCTTTCCAGAAGAAACACTCCAACCACATATCATACTTGTTTTATTAACACACCTCATAAATCACAATCTTATTTTTGCCAACATCTCTTTTGAATTCTATGTGTCATAAGCTACTTGCTTATTCATACCTGTACCTAACAAATACTATCAGCTTTGTCTCTCTCTTGTAAGTTACTAGCTTTCTCACTATCTGTGTTTAACATTCTGACAAGCTTCATTACTCCTGTTTATTTTTTTAATAACAGAATTATTAAATAATAACGCAAGCACACATTTCAACAACTTTTTTCATGTTTGAAGGACAGGAATTTTATTATAGAGGTGAAAGAGACCTCTGTCACTTTCATTATTCACTTCGGATAACTTTATACATTTTTAAGTGGGAATGTTAACTGCTGTGTGCCACCCTTGTTAAGGACACTGTGTTCAAGGAGAAAATGCTTTGGGCAAATCAGAAAAATTTAAATTGAAGGAAGGTGACAAGTTAAACATTAAAGCATAAAAAAGGACGTCTCAAGAATGGAATGTCCCAGCAATGTAAGTGTCCACTGTCAGATGAATGAATAAAGGAGATGTGGTATGTGTGTTTATGTATATATGTGTGTGAGTTTAAGTATGTATACACACACATACACACAAGCATATATGTATATACATATGCATATATACACACATATACATACAATGGACTATTAGTCATTAAAAAGAATAAAATCTTGCCATGCGTGATAACATGCATTGTCTTAAAGGGTATTATGCTAAGTAAAATAAGTCATACAGAGGAAATCAAGTACCATAAGATTTTGATTATATGTAGAATCAAAAATACAAAACAGAAACCAACAATAGTTACAGGAAACAAATTATTGGTTACCAGATTGCAGTGGGAGATGGAGGGGGGCAAGCAGGGGGCAGGCAAAAATAGGTAAAGAGGATTAAGAGATACAAACTTCCAGTTAAAGAATAAATAAGTCACAGGGATGTAATGTACAGCATTGGGGAAATATAGTCAATGATATTGTCATAATTTTGTATGGTAACAGATGGTCTAGGCTTATTGTGAGAATCACTTCATAATGTATAAAAATACAGGGACACCTGATTGGTTCAGTTGGTTAAGCATCTGACTCTTCATATCAGCTCAGGTCATGATCTTATAATTTGTGAGATTGAGCCCCACACTGTGCTCTGCACTGATAGCTCAGAGCCTGTTTGGAATTCTCTCTCTCTCTCTCTCTCTCAAAATAAATACATAAACATTTATAAAAAATAAAAAATTAAAATATTGAGTCACTATGATGTATACCTGAAACTAATAAGACATTACATGTCAATTATACTTTAAAAAGTAAAATGTACCATTTTTAGCAAAATTTCAGGCTAAGTTCCAATGGAAAACATATTGATGTTTTTCAAAGACGTGAAAATATCACTAAAGAATAATTATGCACTGTAGGAACTATAGGTATTAATCTCTCAAATCAGTCCATTAAGTTGCACAATGAGGTAACATTTGCATCATCAGAAATAATATTTTATATTTTCATAATTGCATAATAGGAGAATAAACAAACTCGACACATATATATGTATAACATGTAAAATACACATATGCATGTATTCAGAAATAATCACAAACTATCTTGATTTTATGAGTGGTTACTCCCTAATGCCTAAGCTAGTCAGGGTACCAGCAGGAAGCAAGGGCCATACACACGTAAGGATAACTGGAGAATTTATTAAGGACATATTTACAAAGGTAGGGCTGGGATGCAGGAAAACGCAGCAATTAGGACAGTATCCTGTGCACTAGCACAATCCCTAGGCCTGGATTGGCTAGTAGAGGGGTTTCTGGCACTCAGAATTCGACACTCCTAAGGAAAGTGCCATCCTGAGAGGAGCTGTCACCTTTGCCTGAAGGACACATTCAGCCTGAGGTTACAAGACAGGAAAGGATCCAGATGGATACATGCTGGACGGAGCTCTTCCATTTCTGAAGAGATGGCCATGAGTTTGCCATGGCCAAACCCAACAGAGCTGGAAGTAAGGTTGCCTGTTGCTGTCATCTCTATGGATCAGCTTTGTGGAGAAGTGAGCAGGGTTAAAATGACTAGAGTGGGGCAATAAGGGCAAATTAGTTATCTGCCCTAACACCTAAGTGATATGTGCAAATATAAGATCATTTGTTCAATGGACTCCTTTCATAACAGATGAAGAAACATGGAGGTAGAGAATGGAGATGATTTTCTCCAATAGAGTCTTCTACTCTGAACAGCTGTAATAAAGCTAAAGATGATTAAGGCAGAGTCCAGACCTCATGAGCTCACGGTCCACAGGGGAGATAGATATGTAAATAAATAGATAAATATTTAAAGTAGCATTCAAATAGAAAGGTGATTGCTGCATGAAGCCCTTGTTAGGGATAGTTATGTTCAAGGAAGATACGCTGTATGTGAATCAAAAGAAGTAGAGGGGCACCTGGGTGGCTCAGTCGATTGGGCATCCACCTTCAGCTCAGGTCATGGTCTCACCGTTCGTGGGTTCAGCCTCATGTTGGGCTCTCTGCTGACAGCTCAGAGCCTGGAGTCTGCTTTGGATTCTGTGTCTCCCTCTCTCCCTGACCCTCCCCTGCTCTTGCTCTGCTTCTCTCTCTCAAAAATAAATAAACGTTTAAAAAAAGAAATAGAAATTATATAAAACTATATGCAAAGATGTATAAAATTGCTGCCAATAAATGTGGCCTGAAGGGGTAACATGTAGGATATAAAATCAGTTTCATGTTGAGAGCTACACAGAATTAATATTCTCTTATGTTAATGTGAAGAAATGGGGATTCATGGAGTTCTGCGACTCCCTCAGAGTTTACAAGTAAATATCACATCCAGGACTTTGGGCTTTTCTCTCTCTCCAAGTTGGCTGTGGATATTAATAACACTGTATCTCTTAAGCATCTTCATAGGAAAGACAATACAGTGATTATAGATTATAAAATTGTCTTTCACATCATCCAGCAGCCAAACAATATAGCCTATTTTTGAAGTATGTGATTCAGAAACTTGCTTTTCTGTATGTGACATGTGAACACGGGAGAGGTAACTTACCTCTGCCGAACTAGCACTTAATTCTTATAAGGATATTTTATTTAGTCCAGTTCACCTCAGGATGGAACCTAGAAATGTGAACATTTCAATGGTGAAGTGATAGTGCTAATATCCCTCCTTCTATCTGTGGCTAAATAAAAGCCAAATAAATGCTTTTTTCATCTCCAAAATGATATAAATTTCTAGGTGATGTTTACTAAGGAAAATTAGCTCTAAAAAATGTCACGTCTGGTAAATAATGATGTTGTTAAATATGTTTTGCAATTATATCTCCAGTTAACTGTAAATGTGTGACAATTAGGTTTCTCTGAATACAAACAGTTTGTGATATAATTCTCCCACTGCCTCTTGCTGCAAACCAGGCTCGAAAACATTAGAATATTTTAAAATGTAATTCACCTTATGAGATTCCTTCACTAGTCCTTAACAAATGTGTAGATATTTCAAATGATAATTTGAAAATGTCACATGCAAATCAACTTCTATGATTGAATTTTGAAGCATAGCCTGAAGCAACTGGGCTGAGGAACACCCACTGATAAACAATTTACTTTAAAGATATATCATGTATAAATAACAGCCCTATAATTGCTATGAAAATCTTGAAGCTATTGGATAAGTAAGAAAGCATGTAATCCTGCTTCAATTTTCACTTATTATTTTTTTCTAATAGCTTTGCTGAAATACAATTCATTCACCTGAAATTGAAGTCATTCGTTCAAAGATTATTATTTAATAGTGTTTAATGTAATTACAGAGTTGTGCAACCATCAGCACAATCAATTATACATAATTTTTGAACTTCAGCAAATACATATTGAGCAAGGACCATGGTTCTAGGTATGGGTTAGACAGTCAGCAGGGTATCCTGCCAAGTTGCTGCTCATTTGGAATGTATATTCTTATGTGAGAAGACATACAGTTAACATAGAATCAAATACATATGGTAAATATTAGATCTCATGTGATAAATGCTAGGAAGAAAAAGCAAAATAGGAGGAAAAGTTGCAGGAGGTAAGGGATCAGGCTGGAAAAAGCTCAATAAAAAATGGCAGTGATTAAAGTAAGAGAATGGATCAGATGGACAACTGAGAGAAGAGCCTTTTAAGCATGGAAAAAGGCAAACACACACCTCCAACAGAGATTTATGCTTGGCAAGTTTGAGCAAGAAGGCAAGTACAGAGCAGTGAGACCAGAAGAACTAAGATGAGAAGGGTGCAGAGACTGGTGGTGCACAGCCGTGTAGGCCATGGTCTATTCTTACTCTCAGTGGAGAGGGGATTGATGGAGGTCTCTAAGCAGCAAAATAGCAGCTCTGATTTATATTGTAAAGGCATCATTCTGGCAGCTATATGAGCTGGCTCTAACTGACCCACCTGGGTCAAGAGTGGAAGGGAGGAGGCTGTTACAGGGGTCTGGGCATGAGATGAGAGAGCTTGGACTTAGTTTGTTGTTCTCTATTTTAACACAGATATGTTAGCACATCAGTCTTATGAGTATATTAATCAGTTACTAGGTCCAAATGATACCAACACATTTACATTTGTAACGCTTAATAAAAATTACATTTATATTAAGAAAGTCCATTATTTTTGTCTACTTGGTTTTAAAAGAAGAGGATTTTATCTCCTTATTATTCTCACCCTTACTTTTAAAAAAAAAAAATATGTCCAGCATATGGAATTCATTGTTCTTCCACTGTGATGTCTTAGATATCTACCTCCTTAGGATTCCCACTAGAAAAGCACAGGATTTCTTCTCCACCAAGAAGGACTTATCTTTCAGCACAGATATTTTCTGCCCTTTATTAGTGGTTAATAGATGTACTTAAGTGGTTCCTGAGAAATACAAGTGAATATCTCACTGTCTCACTAAAAGACCCTTGATCAGATACTAGGATGTATGGGGCACTGGTTTTACATACTAAAGCTCTTACTCTTTATTTTTGTGATATGCAGACTTAAATAAGGCCATAATGAGTTTTGCATTGTTCCTTACGTTTTTCCTTTAGCATCTCTGGATCTAAGCAGAGCACCATAGACAACATTACATTTGTAAATTGTTTGCATTCATTCACTCGACTGATAGATCTGTGTTAGTCTTCCATGTGTCATTCACTCCTATTGTTGCTGGGGCTACAAATATACTTGCCTTCAAGAAGTTCACAGTCTCAGTGGGAAGACAAGAGAGCATACAGGTATTTTCAGTAGAGTGGAATTGATGACAGCCAGGTGCTATGACAGGGATAGAAATGAGAGTCCCTGTGTTACACAATGCCCAGAGACACCATTTATGTGGAATACAGTATAATCTGTGTCCAGTGAGTGGTGCAATATCATGAGTCTGCTGGCAAATATAGTTTGCATGCCAGTGCTAACTAACTGGTAATTCCTAGTGGTAAAACCCATTCTGAGCTTGTACCCAGTGAAGATATTGTGAGGAATTATCCATGTCTGCCTTTAACATGGGAGGAGAGAGTGGTGACGGTTTCTACTATGTGTCATGAAAATAGTAAAGTAGGAGAAATTTTAGGGAGGTGTCTGAAGAAAATTAAAAAATGAAGAGCTAAGTCTCATAGATAAGGTTGAAGGATAGTCCTGTAGAAAGCCTATCATGTACAAATATCTAGGGGAAAAAAGGCCATGAAGAATTCTTAAAATTGCAAATAACTCCAGAATGAACAAAGAGCATAGCTTATGAGAAGACTGTGAGAAATATGTTCAGAAAAGCAGGGTGCAGATAGATAGTGAAAAATCCTAGAAGCCTACGATGTGAAGTTCGATTTTTAGCCATGTGTTGTCATGATGAATTTTTGCACTTTAGGCAGCAACTTTGGTGTCGATGTACAGAGTGAATTGGAAAAATGAGTAAAGGAAGCAGAGCCAACAAAAAAGACTCAGAAAAACGGGCAAGTTCAGCTTGACTCAGTTAAGTTTTAAGGATGGCCAATATATGTGGACCCCAGGCTAGACATCAAATCGACAGACAGGAATATGACACACACCTGCTTTAACCCCACATGTTCTGGAAGCAGAGAGAAAGAGAAGAATCTGGAACAAGGATGACAATGAACAGTGACCAAACAGGGCAATTCATTCCCTTTCAATACAGTGGGTACCAATTCCTGAGGCTTGCAGGATCCCCCAGAGCTCTTAGCATTTCTGACCTAAGTCCTTAAGATAACATGCTACTTATCCAAGAGCACTCCACACACACACACACACACACACACACACACACACACACACACACACACAGGAATCTACATGTAGAAACACAGTTATATTCACTCAGCTCATTTCTCCTGTTTTCTTCCTCAGCCATTGAGTCTTTCATCAACATCTCCTGATCAGCTAGAAATTAATAAATATGCATGATTTGGAATGATGACTATTTTTCTACTCCAAAGGAAAAATTAAATTTACTATCTTGGTTTAGAAATGAAAGAAAAATAATACCATACTTTTATAGGTTCTCTTTCAATAATCTGAATTGTCCTGGCATATAGGAGACTAAAACCTAAAGAACATTAACGATCACACTTTTATACTTATGAAGTTAGAAGTATAAAATTAATATATATGTTATTTTAATTCATCCTTACAAAACTCTGGAGGTACATGGAATTACTATTCTTTTATGTTAATATGAAGAAGTATAGATTCATGGAGTTATGTGACTCACTCAAAGTTTATAAGTAAATATCACAGCCAGGACTTTGAACTTTTCTGTCTCCAAGTTAGCTGAGTAAATGTTGCGTGAAATCTGGTTATGAAATGTGTTTCTTGTAGGTCCTAGTTAGCTCTAATGATGCTCTGTTATTGTGAAGCTGTTTTCAGCCTTCAGTAGCACTGGAAAGATTTTTTTTTTCTGCCATCTGTACCAAGACTTAGAAGAGGATGAAGGAACATTCCTTTTCTTTTGCCCTTTCAAATGAGATGATTTAGTTGAAATCTTGAGAATCATTAGTTAAGTGCAGCAAGAAAGCATTTTGGCATTTACACATAGTGTTACAATTTTCTCCTGTTGTTTTTAATCCCTGAAGATGGAAGCAATATCCTCTTATCCACAAAAGTCTATTTTTTTCAGCATTCTAAAAATTAAACTTCATTTCTGCCCCTTTATGCCCTACATTTCAGATCATTTCTTGGTTCTTTTTATTTTGAAAGCATGAAAGACATTTTTTCCCTCTTAGACATCATGATATTATTAGGGAAGAAAGAAATAATTCATGAGATTTTGCTATTATAGCAAATGTGTTATTCTCCAATTCAAATAAATAGTTAATTTTCTAAAAGCTGCTTGCCAAGTCTCATAATCAATTTCATTCTTACAAAAAATAACTATATTATAAGGTAGTTATGTCTGTGGTGATCCAATGAAGTTCTTCCTCTTGCATAAAATTAGTTAAACCTGGGGGTGGGGAGAAGGCCATACAGAGCTAGAAATTAGTTTTGTGTGCTCCGTAAATACCTTATTCATCATTATCCTAAGTGTTTGAAGTATGAAGGCTCTCCTTAAAGAAATTATGAGCACTTATAGTATAGTTTTTATATATGCTAAGAACCAGTTCAGTTTTTCTGAAAAAACCTATGACTTGATATCCTCACTCTTCCTTGGCTGCATCCATTGCCTGTTTCATGGTTGTATTTTGGAACTGCAGTCATGGCATTCTTCGATAATTCACCCAAACTTTCCTCCTGAATTCACTTCCTCTTCTTTCTGTCCACACATCTACAACTGAGTGCTCCTCCACCAATCCAGGATTCATGGTAAAGGTGCCAGCCTGTGATCTTAACTGCAGATTCAGTTTTATGCATGTGACAGTCTGAAACAGATGTTAGTCATCTCCACTGCCTCCTCTCCATTGTATTTCCTCACTGAGCTCATTGGTTGAATGCTTCTGTCAAGGCCTATGTTAGGTGAATCCTTTTGAAGAGATTTTGTATCCATCTGGCCATGATCTTATTGTTGTTTAATGGGTATTTTTTATTAAATAATGTTACTGTCTTCTAATACTGCTCCTGTCTTCTTAGCACTGAGCTTTCTGCATGTCTGTCTTGAGTCAAAACAACACAAGTCATATCAAAATATAAAATTATATAGGAGAGTCCCAGAAGTCAACTCACACTAATATTTGAAAACATGAAAAATAAATACAAGTTTTTAATAACTTCTCAGGACTCTTTCTAAGCCCTTTTATGTTGATGAGGGGAAAATTGTTTAAATATTTAAATCAGTTTAACTTAGTTCAATCAAGTAACTTTTCCAGCTTTATTGTTATCTAATTGATAAATAAAATTGCATATATATTTATTTTATTTTATTATTTGGGGCACCTGGGTGGCTCAGTCAGTTGAGCATCTTACTTCAGCTCAGGTCATGATCTTGCAGTTCAAGAGTTCAAGCCCTGCTTTGCACTCTGTGCTGACAGCTCAGAGCCTGGAGCCTGCTTCAGTTACTGTGTCTTCCTCTCTCTGCTCCTCTTCTAGTCATTCACTCTCAATCTCTCTCTCAAACATGAATAAAGGTTTAAAAAAATTATTATTTTATTTTTTTAGAGAGAGAGGTAGAGAGCACAAGCTACGGAGAAGAGCAGAGTGGGAGAGAATCCTAAGCAGGCTCCATGCTTGGTGCAGAGCCTGATGTGGACTTGATCTCATGACCTTGGGATCATTACCTGAGTCCAGATTCAGAGTTGGATACTCAACCAACTGAGCAATGCAGGCATCCCTGCATATATATTTAAAATGTTCAAGATAATTTGATATACATATACATTATGACATGATTACAACAACCAAGTTAACATGTCCACCACCTTACCTTGTTACATTTTTGTGTCTGTAGTGAGAATGCTTAAGATTTCCTCTCAGCAAATTTCAAGTATGCAATATAGTTTTATTAGCTATAGTCATCAATCTGTAAATTAGATCCTCAGAATTTACTTATAAATGAAAGTTTGTGCATTTGACCAACATCTCCCCATTTCTAAGAGTTTGACTTTAAGATCCCACATACGAGTGATATTCTACAGTATTTGTCTTCCTCTGTCTGACTTATTTCATGTAACATAATGCCCAACAGTTTCATTAATCCCATCATAAATGGGATTTCCTTCTTTCTTATGGCTGAATAATAATAGTATATGTATATACTACTTTTTTAATCCATTCATCTGTCAATAAATGTTTAGGTTGTTTCCATGTCTTGGGTATTGTGAATAATGCTATAAGAATGTACGAGTCAAGCTATCTCCTTGAGATATTTATTTCATGTCCTTTGGACATGGATACACACAAACACACACATATATTTATGTTTTTTGAGGAAAATCCCTACTGTTTTTCATAATAGCTATACCAATTTATATTCCCACCAACAGTGTACAAGTATTGGAAAGACTTGGTCTCTAATTTGGAAAATGCCTTTTCTCAAAGATCACCTTTTCCTCCTGAAGCTTTTCTCCCTAAGATGACATTCAGGTATAATGACTAGAGATCCTGATGTCTTTCATGTTAGTGGTCATGGACCTTGAACTTCTCTTGCTTCCAGTATATGTTATGGTTGGTGTCTTTTCTTGTCCAGGGAAATGCTTTTTCTACCAAGTTCTTGGAGACCAAATGCCTTTGTCTAGTCTTGGCTTGTCTCTCTTTTGCATATCATTCTCCCCCTTTTGCAATGATAGAGGGGAGAATAGAGTTATACTCCAATGAGCTTTATTTGTCAGCAAATGTGAGTCTCTGTTAAGTCCTTCATCCAACTCACTGACTTAGGGGGCCACTCCTAATGCATGTTGAGTGTCAGTTTGTGGCTGATGCCATGCTAGGCTTACTGATTGATCCACATCATGCAAGGACTGATGACAGGCTATCAAAGCAAAATCTCAGCTTAGCTTTCCTTTCTACACATTTATAATGACTGTGTCAAGTGTGTTGTAAAATAATAGAATACAAAATATATACTGATCTGCCCATGGATACTGGCACACAATTTAGGATTGCAAGATCCTAAAACTCTTGCAATATCCTAAGTGATAAGAACACTAGGAACATCTTTTATTCTAACATTTTGTCTTTGACCCTGGTTTCTAAGACTGAGCTCCTAAATCCCTTGGAATTTATTTAGGTGGAGGAATGGTTTTGTTTTGGAAGTTCTTAGTGGGCTCCTGTATAGCTTCAGGTTGGAGGCTGGACACTCTAAAGACCAAGCCATGATTAGAAGCTTGCAGCTTTCAGCCCCAATCCCCATACTCCAGAGAGGGAAGGAAACTCTAAATGGAGTTTATAATTGATTATGTCTTTGTGATGAGGCCTCCATAAAACAATCCCAATAGTACAGGGTTTGGCAAGCTGCTGGTTTAATGAACACATCTGCATGCTGGGGGCTAGACTACATCCAAATTCCATAGTGACGGAATTTCTTGTGCTAAGGACAATTCTAGACCTACCCCTGTGTGTCTTTTCATCTAGCTGTTCATTCTTATCTTTTGAGTTTTCCCTACAATCAATTCTAGGCAGACAGAAAAAGCTTACAAGCTTCAATCAGTCATCTCATTCCTGCCCACATCACTCCAATAGTGCTGAATCTCCCCGAGCTCATCTCTCCTGGCCTCTCCTGGCCTCTCCTGCTTTTTGCTAGCCCCCTTCTGCCTGACTCACTCTGTTCTAGGCACAATGGCCATCATGCTGTCCCACTAATGTGCCGCATGTATTCCATTCTTGGGACTTTTGCAAACACTGCCATCTCTGACCAGAAGGCACCCCTGCAGCTTTTGACAGCTCTTTCCCAGATGACATTCAAGTATGTGCTCTCATACAGTACTTCTTCAAAAAACTCTTTCATGATCAACCTACCTCATTTCCCATCACTTTTACTCCCTTGCTTTTCCTCATCTGATTTTTATCATTTCTTGATTCTATTTAGCTTATTTCTTTGTTTATCACCTCTTTTCCTCTCTGGAATGTAAACTCCACAGAGGCATGGGATGTCTCTTTGTTGTTTGCACTGCAACTCCAGCCCTTGGCATAGAAAGTGAACATTTGTTGAATAAAAGAAGGAAGGGTGATAAGAAAGTAGAAGAGAGGAAAGCAGTCAAGCATGTATATACCAAATTTCCTCACTCTTATGTTAGGCTAGGAGAGGATGTGGGTATCTGAAGTTTACGTGGGTTGATGAAAGAATAATGGTGGGTTATGGTTTCCACTCATATAAAGGAAGAACTTCTCTTCTCACATGTTCACAATATTTCTGGTACCAGATGTATGGGTTTCTCAAATATTAAGCAATTCTCTCTGACACCAGTTGGGTGTCCTACATACTCCATTCTGGCAGTCACTACCTGGAGATAGCATCAGATCCCACACTTCCTTCCCCCAATTCAGATGAAAACTGCAAGTCCCAGTGTGCCACCAGTACTTCTGACAGAATATATATCAGGGTTCCTAGGATTCACTCTTTGGATTCCACAGTTTGGCTCACAAAACTCAGGGCAACACTTAACTTTGCTGGCTTATTATAAGAATGTATAATGTAGACACATTGTACACATTCATGGACTTTACATTCCAGAGAGGAAAAGAGATGATAAATAAATAAATAAGCTAAATAGTATCAAGAGATGATAAAAATCAGATGAGGAAAAGCAAGGGAGTAAAAGTGATGGGAAATGAGGTAGGTTGATCATGAAAGAGTTTTTTGAAGAAGTACTGTATGAGAGCACATACTTGAATGTCATCTGGGAAAGAGCTGTCAAAAGCTGCAGGGGTGCCTTCTGGTCAGAGATGGCAGTGTTTGCAAAAGTCCCAAGAATGGAATACATGCGGCACATTAGAGGGACAGCATGAAGGCCAATGTGCCTAGAACAGAGTGAGTCAGGCAGAAGGGGGCTAGCAAAAAGCAGGAGAGGCCAGGAGAGGCCAGGAGAGATGAGCTCGGGGAGATTCAGCACTATTGGAGTGATGTGGGCAGGAATGAGATGACAGATTGAAGCTTGTAAGCTGTTTCTGTCTGCCTAGAATTGACTGTAGGGGAGAAGGAAGGGAAAACAAAGAAGAGATGGACATATTTGCAGGCATGTGTGACAGTGGCTGGTCCCATGGTGGAGAAGTGATTGAATCTGGGATATACACTGAAGGTAGAAATGAAAGTGCTTGCTGATGGAATGAATGTGCAAGTATTGAGTAAATGTTGATGCTGAGATAAGGAAGAATGAGAGTTGATGTATTGGATGGAATGGATCAAGAATCCTTTTTTTGGAAAGAAAATTTGAATGCCCATTAGGCATCTAGGTAGTCATATCGAGTAGGCAACCAAATAAGTGATCAGGAGCTCAGAGCAAAGAATGTGCAAGACTAATACGCATGGTAATCATCAGCATAGAAATGGTATTTAGCATTAGAGGACTGGATGAGATCAACCACAGAGTAAGTTGAGAATGGAGAGAAGAGGTCCTGACCACCTTCACCTCCTTGAGCAAAAGAACACACTGAAAGGAGATTGAGAATAAGCAGCCAGTCAGATGAAGAACGTCTGGAAAGTATGTCTAAGAAGACAAGGACAGAAAGTATTTCAAGAAGGAGGTAATCAGCTGCATCACATGCCCCCAAAGGGCAAGCAGGAGATGACCTTGACAAGAATATTTCACTGAATTTGTGGGGATGCAAGTCTGATTGGAGAGAGTTAAAGAGAGAGTGGGGAGAACTTCTAATTAAACAATTTATTCCCAACACCTTCCCAAAACACTACTAAAGTATATGTAATGGAACCTATTTTTAAGAAGTAGGCATAAACTACAAGGACAAAGGGTACAAAAAAGAAGACAACAGCAGAAAACTGATGTCAACAGAATTTTATCATCTGGAGACAAATGAAGTAGTGGTACCTGAGGAGACCAGAGAAGCTGAAATTTAACCCCATGTTCAGGAGGCCGGAATGATGCAAGTATGTTTACTGATAAACCCCAAGAAAACTCAGAAATTCAAGAATCAGTTTTCTTAGACGGCAAATAGTGAGATGGTGTCGAAAACAGGAGGATTGATTGAAAGTCTCTTTATGGACCTACTAGACCACAGACTCCACTCTCCAGACCTGTGAGCCACCCAGGTGTCTGTCTGGACTCAGCACAGGGCCAAAGCAGCACTCTCTGGAAAATCCTGACAAGAGGTTAAAAGGCTCTGGAGGCTAGGATACTTGACATAAGTGAGGACAGGAGTGCAGTGACTTGCTGAAAACACAGATTTTAAGTAAAATTCTTTAAAGAATGGTAAAATACCCATATACAGTGTTTATATAGCTCCTTGCCTGTTTCTCTGCTTCACCTGCACACCTTTACAGAATGGGCTACTGCCAGGCCTCTGTCAGTGTTTTCCTACCTTTGACCAATCTAAAAATCTCAGCTTTAGTTTTGAGATTGTAATCCTCTTGCAGTAACCCATTTCTTCTTCTGCGTCTTTGCTAATCTTCCCTTCATTGACACCATCCAGTTTTCTGATACCAATAAGGAAACTTCTCTCAGACCGTTCCCTGTATTTGGAAAAGCCTTCTTCAAATTCACTCAGAGGATATTTTTGTCTTCACGAAAAAAAAGAGGAAGAAAGGAAGGAAGGAAGGAAGGAAGGAAGGAAGGAAGGAAGGAAGGAAGGAAGGAAGGAGACAGAGGAAGGAAGGAAGGAAGGAAGGAGGGAAGGAAGGAAAGAAAAGAAAGAAAAGAAAAGAAAAAAGAAAAGGAAAAAAATCACTTGAAATAAATGTCCCCATTTCCATCTACTTCCAACCTTAAATAGAATGTAGTATCAATCCAGAGGCCTTTAACAGCCAAATACGGTGTGAAAACATATGGTCCAGTGTGATGGATAGAGGATCTGGCACAGCACATGCATCTAGGTGTTTAATGATATTTGATGACATAAATTTAAAAAAAAATCTCAGCTTTCCAAATCATTACTTAGATCCAAAGAGGCAGAGATCCAGCTGCTTTATCACATTTTTTGCACATCATTATTAAATTCACATCTTAACTGCTCTTTTTAAATAAATTGTCACATAAGACCTTCAGAATCAACCACACAATGATGTTATAACCTTTATGTCTCCTTTTCTAAAGCTTTAAATGGAGATCTAAAAACAAAGCAAACCAAATGCTTAAACTCCCCAGGCCAATGCATATATCAATAAAATCAGACAATGTTCCTTCAAATATTTCTGCCTAGAATATATGCACAATTATAACTTGTAATAAATGTTTTATACTGTCATAAATAGCGGTTTTAGTAAGAGTTTCCTATCTTACATATACTTATGGTTATGAGTTGTGCATAGACCTTGTCTAGAGGTCAGAAGATCACATTCACTCTGCTTTTACAGCATAATTTGTTTGGCAATTTTGAGAAAGTCATACATCTTTGGTAAGACTTATCCTCATTTACTAGAAAATGGAATTCTGACCCTGGGATCTCTCACATGAGTCATAAAATCAAAAACGACAATGTCCAAAAGTATACTTTTATTTCCTTTTCCTGGTGTCTAGTTTATCTATCTATCCCAGTCTTGTCTACTGTTCTTACCCCAAAATTTCCTACTTGTTTCTAAGTCTACACATTCATTCATTCACTCAAATAGATATATTTTGAGTAACTTTAAGTCACATAATCTAATAAGACCTCTTAATTTTTTAAGGTGAACAAATGTCAGGTGGCTGACTCAGGACTAAAACCCAGGCATCTGGTTTTCCTGTTTATTAGGAACTATATTCAGTTTGTAAAACAAACAAAATAACACCTCTTAATTTTGAAAGCACTGAAATGTTGCTAAGAGATAAACACAATATGAAGTGAGATTGTACGTAAATGTTGAAGATGACATACGATATGTCTCAAGTAAATATGAGAAAACTCTGAAAAGAACATATTTTCCTAAATACACTTTTATTCATAGAAACATATATTCATTATAACTCTTAAGTAATAATAGTGATGAGTAGTTTAATTCTGAAAAACTGTCTCCTTACTTATGAGTCTTTTGCATACATCTTTGGGTGACAACATTAAAAGAAAATTAAATAATTCAGATGATCAGAAGGCACACAGAACATGGAACATTTTTTTGGTATGAACAACATCTCTGAGATTACTTATGGCCCTCTGGTCACAACAAAGAAAGACAAGTGCTTCACCCATTTGTTTTTAATTTCCCCCTTTCCATGGTCATGTGGCTATTTGGGGAATTCACAATGTGTGTGTGTGTGTGTGTGTGTGTGTGTGTGTGTGTGTGTGTGTAATCACTAATTGTTAGAATTCTGCCTGCACTAATTTAATAAGGAGTTCCAGGTCTTATCTTTTTTTAATATTTTCAGAAAATTAGCATCTACTTTTATTATTTCCAAGTTCCAGAAGTGTATTACAACCTTACACATCATCACCTCCTGGAGTTCAGTACATAATGCCATAGGGAGGAAATTGTTATCAACATGGAGGTTGGGAAAAGGGAATACTCTTAATGCTCATTTGGAGAAATAACATGTTATAACCAGGGCACTTACTTCCATGATCTGAAGACATTTAGGAGCCAGACAGATACTTTATCTACATGATATTTGACTAACTGCATCCTCAGAAGAGACTATAAAACTGCATTTAAGTCTGACATCCTCCTGGCTAAAGTGTTGAGTTTATCAAATAAACAGAAAGAAATCAATTATGTTTCCACAAACATCACTGAGTGTGTCTGGGTGGTGAGTAGAGGAATCAGAAGCAGACTCTGCTTTCTTTGCAGAAAATGTCAGAAGCAAAGCCCTGCAATTTTTCCCAATAATGCTGAGGAAACAAACTAGGTGCCATTTTCATTCTTGGCTTCCATTTTATTCATCGGTATTTTTCTGTGGAGGTTTACTTGGTGTCAGAGGAAAACAAAGAAAAAAGAGTACAAACTAAATAGTATAAGTAGATCCATCTTTATATGAGAACTTCTCTAGCCCTAAAATTTTTGTACCGTGGAATCTGGCCTTTTCACATTTTATTTTTTGTTCATCCAATTGTCTTCTTGCAGAATTATGCTCTAGTAGAGCTAATGACAGCTCTCTTGCTGCTTTTGCTTTGGGGTTCATGTTCAAGATCAAATTTGGAAACGCAGGGACAATTTTCAGTTTATTCACTTGGTATATTGACTGAAACCTGGGTCAAGGTGCCTAGGTCATTCCATCCAAATTTAGCTTATCTGGATGTATTTGAACTTGACAATTAAATTCCTCTCCAGCCAAACTCTGATGACACAGTCATTCGTAATGCATGTTTTTTTAAGGGAATAAAATGCTTCAAAAATTTTCAAACTCTGAAATTTGAGGCTCCTCAGTAGCCTCAAGGAGCTGTATTTATAATTGTTTTTAATTAAATTTCACAGTCAAGCTATGGAATATGAAATGCATATGGATGCAAATATTTGCTAGGGAGGTTAGACTATAGCAAAATGTGTTTTGTTGTTTTAATTTTTAATTTCCTCTCACCAATTGCTCATGTGCTTGGAATGTCATATCACCTTTTTTTTTTTTTTTTTTTATGTCTTCTCTGACTTGGATATCTTTGTTGCTCTCATTTCATTAAATTTGTCTTTCAGGGGGACTTTAGTTTCAGAGGCTTAGGATTTTTATAGCTCTGATCCCCTGTTACTTCAGTATTTTTTTAACTCTATGTTAGATAATCATGAAATGATAAAAATAAGTGCAAGTTTAATATGAGTTTAATGATTGTTTTTGGCGAGCAGCCTCAAGTAGAAGTTTAAAGACATACTTTTGATACCATCTCAGAATAAACTGAGACCTAATAATTTATCGTGTGAGGAGGAAACCATTTAGGATTTGTTCCCTTTCTGCCTTTTGATCAGTATCAGGAAAGTATTTAAGTCAACTTTAACCCCATAGGTAGACTAATGCAGAGTTGTAACACTATATCTATTTAATACTATTGAGCCATTGCCACATTTATCACTTTTAATCCAGAGATATTTTCTTGCATTGGTCTTTAGAAGATTGTAAGTAACATTTTTATTGTAAGTTCTTTGACAAATGACTATTTAGCATACTGTTAAAACCAGAGATTAAATGCTCAGCATGACAGACACATTGTTTGGCTTTATTGTTTGCAATGTAGTGGGAAATCTAGACTTTTAGGAAGGTGATAATAATACTGTGCACTAAGTGCAGATTGTAAGTAAATATGCACCTAAATTGTATTTATGCTCATCAGAAAAGGTTTCTGGGGGAAGAATGCCTATCCTAAAACATGAAGCTTAGGGAGAGATTAACTAGAGAAAGAGTAATAGTGAGTGAGAAAAGAAGAGTTGAGGATGGAGAAGGGAAAGGGAAAGAATATTCTAGATAGACTGAGTTCTACCCTTGAAGCCAACACTACACTGTATGTTAACTAACTTGAACTTAAACAATTAAAAAAAATAAAAATGAAAAAGAAGTAAACACCTTTCCAAGACTTGACTTGAAAGACAGCATGATGTGTTTAAGGAGTTTAATGTAGTCTGAAGCACAGATGTGGAGGAGGGTATATCCAGGGATGAGTCTGCAAAATTAAATAAGCAGGGTGTAGAAAATGAAGGAGTTGGTAAGACATGTTAGTTTGGAATTTAACTTGCTCGCAAAGTTATATTGGTGAAACCATTGGTGGTAGCTGGAAAGGGATTGGAAGGGATTGACACAGGATTGTAATATAGGATCACTTTGGCTTTATTGAAGATAAGAGATGGAAGGACATAATACTTAGAGCAAGGAGATTAGGAAGTAATTGCTACTATCTTTGTAAGGGGTCTCAACGAATGGAGAAGTTTTGGAGACTGAGAAGGGGGTTGGGTTGTAAAATATTTGAGATATTTAACATCAGGACTCGGTAGGTTTACTGGTAGTAGAGTAGTAGTAAAGAATGATGTGAGGATTCTGGCTTAGAGAACTGAAATGTGGGATGTCCAATTCACTCCAAAACTTCAGATGTTACCTGATTACTCTTATTATCATGACCGTCAGTTTTTCAATTTAATGTTTCGTTGAAGTTTCTATCCTGCCATTTATAACCTGTCAACTTTATACACTTTTATATGCTTTGTAAATAACTTATAGATGAATTTGCTTTTTATCCAGCATGAAAACCCAGGGAGTTATTTGTATTCTTGAATATATTCCGTCATCTTATATATGCCCTTTGATCTTATTTTGACTTCTGGGTTTTGGTTTTTGTTGTTTTGTTTGTTTGCTTTTTTTGTTAAAAATGTTTTTAATGTTTTTTTAATGTTTACTTATTATTGACAGAGAGAGACAGAGACATGGGAGGGGCAGAGAGAATGGGGAGACCGAGAATGCGAAGCAGGCTTCAGGCTCTGAGCTGACAGCACACAGCCCGAAGCGGGGCTCAAACCCACAAACCGTGAGATTATGTCCTGAGCCAAAGTCAGATGCTTAACTGACTGAGTCACCCAGGCGCCCCCATTTGTTTGCATTTTTATCAGCCCAGCAATTTATTTAAAAATATTTCTTCATTTTATTTCTCATTGATAATTGCTTTATTAAGAGGCCATTATGTAGACTATATCTAGCACCATTCTGTCAGCAAAGGAATATTTCCAGGTTTCTTTCCATTGTCATCTTTTGCTGTCCAGTAGCCCATTCTCTGTAAGCATATACTCAAATTTACCCAAATGTGAAAAAAGTGCTTCCCTTGATCCTAAATTACCCAAGAGGCAGGTAACTCATGGCTGCCACTAAATTTCTTGACATATATTTTATACCCTTCATCCTCCTCAACCTCACAGTCAAATCTCTTGCAGTATAACTTCTATGCCAACCACTCAAAAGAAATACCTTCTTAGAGGTAGAGAAATTCACTTAGAGGTGAATACTTTAGTGGTAAGCTACAGACTCAACAACAGTTCACCCTGTCTTCTTTACACTATAGCATTTTGAAAAATTTCTGATGTCTAGAATTTAATTTCCCTCCTTCATTTTCAACACTAAGTTTGCTTCATTGCAATTACAGTTATTTGTACCTCCTAAGAGCAAACTTCTGAAGGAGAAGGTCAAAGATTTGTTAATTATGGCATCTTCCACAGGCATTACATAGCTCCTGGAATACAATGAAATTTCAGTGTATGTGTTTTCTATAAATCAATATCTGATAATTTCAATAATAGGATGTTTTATAGGAATGTATTAATTTGCTGTAGCTTGGTGTTTTTTTGACTCTATAAGTAAGCTAAGAAAAGAAATATTGAGCTTATTTTCAGAAACTAAATTTATAGGTGAGAAATTGAGAAGCTTGGGGATCATGGTGAATGGGGTAGATTCGCTGAAATTTCTTTTATGGTGTTTTCTAGGTAGGTAAGACTTACCTTAAATAAGCTTTATTTATTAAAAATTGTATTTTTAATATTTTTATTGCCTCTTATTATACTCAGACCTATGCTGTAAATCAGTTTTATGCATACCTCACTTCCATTTTATGGTGACAGAAATTTTAGTATTTATGTATACTATATCCCAAGAGTGCAACGCTTTGAAAATAATTGTTGGTTTTGTATTTATTTTACTTTATTATAATTACTTAAATTATCATTTATAAAAGGAAGTATACATACACACATAAATAGATTTTTGGTTTCACCATTGTGGAATATTTCTGAGTCCCCTGTGACTTTCAAAAGACTAAATCATCATCAACAAATATCAGTCACCTTAATATAAATTTACTCTGACTTGTCAGTTTGTTGGTTTGTGCTTGCTTAGGGCTTTAGTGATTGTACTTAAAGAGCAGTTGAAAAGATAGACCTGCCTTTTGCATTGTTTATCCACCTAGCTCTTCTAATTCCTCATTGCTTGTTGAATACTACCGCTCTCTGAGAATACGATAGCACAGTAAAGAAGCCAGTCAGGTATCCTTCCTGGAGGCAGGCTGTATTTTTGGTACTTAGCTGGCTAGCAGCCAATGCACACAGAGAAACTGGATTGGTAACCCAAGTTACTCTCAAAAAAATTATCAGGAGAATATTTGTGTCAGGTGCCCAATACTCAGGCTTGGTGATTCACTAGAAATATCCTTAGGATTCAGACATCTTGAGACACATAGTTTCAGGTGTTTTTCACAGGCAAACAGCACATGGGGCATAGATTAGAGAAAATCAGGTGCAAGTTTCCAAGCATCTTCTCTCACTAGAAATACACAGAACATACTTAATTCCTCTGACAGGTGTGACAACATATGCAGTGTTGTCTACCAGTCATACATAGTGACTGTATCACTGATTTCCATTACTATAGCTCTAGATTCCCAGAAGGAAAGCATGCATTCACCATAAATACCACTGTTTGCTTAAATCATCTAGACAAATTGATCTAACATAGTTTGAGGTCTCAGTTCCAAAAACTTAATTCCCAACATCTGGCCAAGGGCCAGTATTGAACACAGGTCCTCATTGGGAATGTGCAGGATTTGAGCAACTCAGGTCTGCAGAGCTAACTCTTACCTACACAACAGTTTTTCCTTATCCTAAAGTCTAAGAGATTTTCTTTCTTCTGAGTAGCAACATCTTCCCCCAAACTGTAGAATCCTTTCATTTCCATGGAGACTTCTAAAGGGGTTCTGAGGGTTTGAGTTCAGTTTTGTTTTGCTGTTTTCCTTTCAAGGAAACGTAACAAAACTAGATTTTTCAACTAAGAAATTAAAAATTCCATAGAGAACATCTGGATTATTTTATAGCTGAATTATCAAAAATAGAATGAAATGTTTTAACAGATTGTACCCAGGAGGCATAACGTTCTGCTTAGGAGATTTCCGGGTATATCAAGGGCTGGGTGTACCATATGGCTTTCATGGCCATATTATTTAGAGTAAACCTAGGCTATTTTGACAAGGAAACTCAACATTAATTCACTTGCCTAAAAAAGAAAACTAGACCACTTGTGTTATAATTTGAAGTGAGAAGTTAGGTCTGTAGGTCTCTGCCATATATAATCACTCACTAATGAAGCTTCCTTCCACGTTGTTGTGACATCATTCAGAGACTCATCATAAACTGCATAGCCAAGTCTAAATCAACATGGGTTCCAGATAGGAAGAAGGGGAAAGAGAAAGTTCAGGAAGTGTCCCACTGTCTTAAGGATCAAGTCTACAAGTAGAGAGTATCCTTTTCAGATCCCTTAACTGGGGAAAACTTAGTTATGTGAACATATTTACCTGTAAAGGGAGCCAGAAATGCAGTTTGTCCATGTGCTCAAAAGGAAGATGAGAATGGATTTTTTTTAAGTTTATTTATTTATTTTGAGAGAGAGAAAGAGAGTGTGAGGGAAGGAGGGCCAGAGAGATAGGGACAAAGAGAATCCCAAGAAGGCTCCGTGCTGAGAACAGGAAGTGGGGCTCCAATCCACAAACCATGAGATCATGACATGAGCCAAAATCCAGAGTCAGATGCTTAACCAACTGAGCCACACCGATGGGTCCAGAGTGGAATGGATTTTAATAGTCAACCTGCAGTCCACATCTCATGTGGAATTTTTTGTCACAAGTAAATAAATTGTATGTTGATATCAGCTGTTAAAACTGAACTCTCACACCTTGACTTTCCAAACCATCTAGAACTTTTTAAATTATATATTTTCTTCCAATTAACCACCTAGAGGGAGAGATTTAAGCCAGCACACTATAACTATGCTTTGTATAGATTAATTTCATCCTCGCTTTCATTCTTATGCTAATTTTGCCAAAATGAGTGGAAAATTTGAGTAGAAAAAACCTGTTCTATTTTTGTCAGAAAAATTACTGTTCTGCAGTTATTTATTTTATTTTTGAGAGAGAGAGAGAGAGAGAGACAGTAAGCAGGCGCAGGGCATAGAGAGGAAGGACAGAAGATCCTAGTGCTGGGTTGGAGCCCATGAACTGTGAGGTCATGACCTGAGCTGAAGTCAGATGCTCAACCAACTAACTGAGCCACCCAGGTGCCCCAGAAAATTTAGTTTTTAATGAGCATTTACAGTATGTGTTAAAAGTCTAGCACTTTTATGGAATTTTATGTCAGTGTTGTTACTTATTAGGTGTCTGCCAAAAAGAATATATTGATTATTGTGTGTTTCCATTTAATACTTATTTTTCAATATTTCACTTACAGACTTTTCTTGACAATACAAATAGCTTCTCTCTTCTCATCAACATACATGGTTTTCTGTTTATCTAGAAAGCATAGC
This sequence comes from Hyaena hyaena, assembly GCF_003009895.1. NCBI lineage: Eukaryota > Metazoa > Chordata > Mammalia > Carnivora > Hyaenidae > Hyaena > Hyaena hyaena. The sequence continues at coordinate 525,582 of NW_024081583.1, forward strand.
AGTAAGTGCCTTCGTGATTCTTGCTGATTCTTCATTAAGGAATGTGAGTGCAATTTGGGCATAAAGTGTTTGGGTGCTTTCAGCAGTCACTGAAGGTTCACCCAAACCCTGGGTCCCATTACATTTTCCAGACAGATCGCTGAATTATTGAACACACATAAATGCTATGCAACCTTGATTAGAGAATTGTTAATCAACCTATGCTGGTATGTCGGTCAAAAACCAATTAAAAATCTGTGACTGGAATATATGGTTAAGGAACAATTAAATGCACAGTTTTTTAAAAGGATGGGGAGAAAGGAAGACAAATATGCTGAATTATTCTTTTCTGTACTCTGCAAGTAGTGTTCTTAGTAACAATCCTACAATATTATCAGATTTATAAATTTTTAAAAAATGGATTGGCTGATAAAAAGTATATTCATTTCTCAGCAAATACTGTGCTTGTCACTATGGCTTCTTTAAAATACCATTGTTCCAGGTCTAGTCCTGGATTTTATTGTTTTCCTCCCTAAAATAAATTATGTATGATATTTTAGAGAGGCTTTGAAGTTCAATCAGTTTTGGCAAAAAGTAATATTTTGCAAATAGTTAAATTAGAATTCTGTCTGTAATTTATGCCTTTGAAACACTTCTGCATCAGAGAGACCTGAAAAATAAATGAGCAGCCATTTCACTAGTTTTGCAAAATATACTGTTAGGATACTGAGGGAAAATGGTTTGCTTGAGTTTTTGTTAAGGTAACATGAAAAGACTGAGGGGAAAAAAAGAAATGTTGTATTAGCTCTTTAATCTATAATTTAAGAGAGCTAGAGGGGCACATGGGTGGCTCAGTCAGTTAAGCATCCAACTCTTGATTTTGGCTCAGATTATGATCTCACAGTCGGTCATGAGATCGAGACCCACGTCAAGCTCTGTCCTGGCTATAGAGACTGCTTAAGCTTCTCTTTCTCCCTCTTCCTCTGCCCTTCCCCTACTCATGTTCTTTCTCCCCTCTCTCTCTCCACCCCACAAAAGAAAGAACTAGAAAATCAGATAATGCTATCTAATATAAGTATTTCACCTTAATATAAATAGTATAAGGTGATGGTGGGAAGTTATTTTGAATTTGTATGTGTTGAAATTTTTTTAGTTTAATTTTTTACAAAGTTACTTACAAAGGAATTAAACTTTTTGGTAATTTGGTCAGAAAGTCTAAGTTAGATGAAACTTACTTCTTCCTTCCACTTTTAGACTTATAGTTTGTTAATAGATTGAAATCAAGCCTGGTATTTTCTCCTGCAAGGGCTCATGTCTACTATTTCCTTCCTTAGTTTGCAGAGAGTATGATAATTTATATTAATTACAAGAGTCAGGAATGAAAGTCCTAGATATTTAACACTGTTTTTGTTGTTTGTTTCCTTAATTGTAAGATGGTATCATGAGAGAGTTTTCTTATTTTGCTTGTTTTCTTTATTTTGAGTTTTGTTTTATTCTTTTTCTCAGGAATAGCATGAATGTCCTTGTGAATAAGCCTTAAAGTCAACAACATGGTACAATGTGAATTTCATTTTATAAATATTTCATAAACTGGTAACGCATATGTTTTTCCTCATTCCAAGTAATGACTTGGTTTGGTTCAGGTGAAACTGACTTCCTCTAACAAAAACTGCTATACTTTCTTTGGGATTTCTGTCAAATCATAAGGACAATTGTTTTTTGAATAACCTCAATGGTTGACGAATATATTTTTTTGTAGATAGGCTTAACGTTCTGACATTTCTAAAAGTTGTAATGACCATACTGGGTTGTGTGGAAAATATACGTGGATGAAAACATTTTGAGACCATAACATAGTAAGATTTGGTGAACAGAGAAATTTGAGAATTTTAATTTTTGTCCTTCGAAAGTGATGTCATATGAGAAGAAATCTAAAACTCCCTGTCTCATTTTATCCTGCTCTTCTCCAAGACAATTACTTTGAGCGATTATGTTCTGGAGCAGAGCAATACAGAACCATTATCTACCAGTGGCACTTACAATCATGTTCAGAGTGGATTAAAAAATATAGCTTGCATTAGAGAAATCACTTTGGAGAGGACTTTTGCTTAAATCCTGCCTATACTCGAGTCCCTCTAAGAGAATGGAAGAGTACAGAAAAGCAAATTGGGAATATCAGACATAGAAATGAGAGCCTTTTTTTTCTTCCCCCTTCCAGCAAAACTATGCATGCAGAAGTTTGCAAATTCTGCTCTATCAGGTAGAGCCTCAGATGGTTTCTGCCATTGAACACAGTCCTTATCAGGAGCGTGTGTGTATATTTTGACCTGGTTTGAGAACGTTAGAAGTGTTTTCAGATTTGAGAAAAAATAGTCCAATAATTTTCTTTGGTAAAGTCTCACTTTTATAGGCCAAGGTGAGCTGTATAGTGGATGTGAGAGAATCAATAACAATAATAACCTAGATTTTTAACATGAATTTCCTTTCATTTATAATAACACTTTTTTAATGTTTATTTATGTGTGAGAGAGACAGTGTGTGAGTAGGGGAAGGGCAGAGTGACAGAGACAGAATCTGAAGCAGGCTCCAGGCTCCGGGCTATCAGCACACAGCCTGACGTGGGGCTCAAACTCACAAGCCATGAGATCATGACCTGAGCTGAAGTTGAATGATTAACTGACTGAGCCAAGCAGGTGCCCTTATAATAACACTTTTGAACATAAAGTGAAGTGATTAAGAGTGTTGTGTTTAAAAGCAGACAGAACTAAATATGAATTTAAGTATTATGAAGTATTAGATGTACTTACTTTGTATGTTATTTACTCTCTTCCTTTTTTCTTTTTTTCTCATTTGTAAACTCTCTGAACATAAGATTATTATCTGTTTTGGCCGCTTGGGTTCCGTGTGCCTAGAAAAGTAATTGGCGCATAATAAGTGCTCAATAACTTTGTATAAATTATGGAATAAATGTTTTATTGTTGGTATTAGAATACTTAATTCACTCTTCACATACTCTGTTATCTGAGGAAATGATTTTAATAATACTTACAGACTTGTGAAGTTTAAAGCAGATACGTTTCTGGATCACCTGGGTGGCTCAGTCATTTGAGCATCTGACCCTTGATTTCAGCTCAAGTTATCACCTCAGGGTAGTAAGATCAAGCCCCGCATCAGGCTCTGTGCTGAGCAAGGAGCCTGCTCAGGATTCTTTCTCCCTCTGTCCCACTTCCCCACTTGTGCTCTCTCTGCTTCTCAAAAAAGCAAATAAATAAAAAAAAAAATAAAGCAGATTTCTAAAGTTCTTAGAACAGTGCATGTAACAAGTGCCCAATAAATGTTAGTGTGTCAATGTTAAAAGTTAAATGTAACTCTCATGCAAACATCAAATAAACACATCAGGAATTCATTGAACTCATTAATGGAGAACCAATAAGATGCCAAACATAGCTTTAAGAATACCACAAGATCTGGGTATTTATTACATTTTAAAAATAAGGACTGCTAAAAATATAGGTATGTAACTAGTTAATTTCATACAGAACTGTTTTTTCTACTAGACAGAAACCTAATGGCCAACATTTAATTGTGCAGTGTCTGGACTGTAACCAAATGGTAAATAGAAAAGTCAAACACAGGTATATTCTCTGAGAGAATTAAATAATCAGTGGGTGGGTGCGTTCAAAAGTACCCAAGTACGATGTTGGAAAGATGTGCTTTATTCTATTTTGCATAATTTTCACCTTGGAATATTTTTTAATAGTTATTTTTTTAAGACGGAGTGCATCACATTGGTGTCATCTGAAGGTTAGTTTCACATATAGTTGCCACTTTGTCCCCCAGTATGGGTTGGGAGAGAACACCGGGATGAAGAGTGCAGTGGTGAGTGAATAGATTGATTATCATTGTTGGATTTTTCCCTCCCACTATCCAACGGTAGTTACGACTGAACCTATGAATAAAGAATAGAGTATTCTTAAAATCAATATAGATATATAGATATACACCACAAATTCAATAATCACAATACAACCTGATTAGGGGTCATAATAAGTATTACTGTAGTATGTAAACAAATCATATTACTGCTTGATAAAAAAGTAATTGAAAAAATTCTCCAAACTATGTCCTCTGCATTATTTATATATGTTTACTTAGCGATCTATTTCTGAAACTTTTTAAAAAATAGATTAAATAAGGTTTTAAATGTTATTCTTTATAACAGGAGAATATGAGCTTCAACACTGTTACCCAGAGGTAAATCTAACTAAATGGTTAAATCACACAGTCATGCTCTATGTCAATTTTACTTGTATATAGTTGAATTAGTAGAGTTTTTCCTGCATTTTAGAATTTTAAAGAAACTTGAATCACTTAATCATACCTCCTCATTACACAAATTGCAAGTTAGAAACCCACACAGATTAGTGTAGTTGTCTAAAAGTGTTTAGCAGTATAATTACCCAACTAAGTTGGGAACTTGCTGCTTCTTCCTCTAGTCTATCACTATTGTCTAGAAGTATTTTTATTTTTATTTTAATAAAATCTCAAATCTTACATGGTTCTCCCTTGTCTAATAAACATGTTATTGGACCCCAGATATAATAAGTAGTGGGAGGAATTGTCCAATAGAAAGAATTGATGCTTTAATTAATGACGTTCAAGTTCAACTTAACATAAAAAATTCTCATTCAAACTTAGACATGTGCACATTTGTGTGTATGTGTGCACGCGTGTGTTTCTGAAATTTGAATGCAGAATTCTGTGTGGCCCCTCCTGTGAGAGGGAGTATAGAGTTGGAATCCCAGCACTCATTTGTTACACATTATCATCATTGTCCTGATGACCTGATGACTGTCCTGATGTCCTGATCATAGCTGTGTCCACACTGTGTAGCCTACTTTCTTCTGTCTTTTTCTATGCTCCTGCCAGACTGCATAAGGCACCAGTAGTAGTACTAGTCTCTATGTATATCCTATCTTGTGCTTCTGTCACTTTGCGTCTGCAATCCCTTTGAGTTCTCCTTCCTCACTTTAAAAAATTACTACTGCTTTCTTTATGGGTCAAAGTGGCTTCTGTATGTGGTTTTCCCTGATTCTCCTCCCTGCCAAAGAGTTCACTATTTACTCTTTTACAGCGAATTCTGTACATTATTCTGTGTTGATTGGCATACTACTCTCTAGCTTATTGTTTGTGTTTGAATATTAACTTCCTGTTGCACTTTAAGCAACTCGAGTATAAAAAAGAGTGCCAAATCTTCCAACCCCTGGAAATAAGAAAAATTCTTCTAATGCATAGGAGGTATTTAATAAGTGCATCAGAAGGAGAAAAAGAGGGGAAGACACAGGGACCGTATGCTGAGGGGGGTAACTGAAGGACATATGAATTCTGGCATTTATTACTTTAGACAAATCTCCTTTCTTTTGAGCTTTCTGAAGGGTAAAATTATACCTATCTTACAGGTTTGTCCAAAGACTTGAAAGAAAGTTTAAATACTAGAAGTGGCCAGTCTTTTGCTTCCCTAGATAAAACTTTATCTAACATCCATTTACTATTCAGTGTGTAAGCAAAAAACAGAGTGTTTTGTGATGAGACTGGTTAAGGTAATGGACCTGAACCAGTCCCAATAATGAGGTTTATGCTCCCGCTGTGTTGACCAGCTTTCATGCATGAAAACCCAATGCGCACAAGCATCTAATCTTAGAATGCATTTTATTAATGCCTTTAAGTAAGGAAAACATAAGATTCACAGGAGTTAAAGTATATCAAGGCTTGAATGGTATTAAAACTGAAGTTCAGCATAAAAGCAATCTTAACATTTGCTTGGGTATAGTTGAATTTTCTGTTCAAAAATAAAAATAGAAATAAATGGCAAACTATCTCTTGAACTTTGAGCTAAACTGGAATTTATGCCAGGTAAAATAAATGCTCTCTGGGTTTATAAATTAGTACAGATACTTCATTTTAAACAACTCTTTTATGAAAGAAAATAAATATGAGAGCATTGTATTTCATTTTAGTACAGTTAATCCAGAAAGCTCTTTAATTGTGAACAGTTTCACAAGGTTGTAGCATCTAGTTTAACATATAATTCAAATTTTCCCAGGAAAATCTTGATAATGACCTGTAAATCATTCCCAATTTCATCTAGGAAAAAAAAAAACATAAAAATGCACTCCTATCTTGCTTTGAAATTATATTCATGACAATTCTGAGGTTACATACAGTTCCTCAATGATTCTTCTCAGCCTAAAGAAAGGTATCGCTTTCACTCTGCCACACAGAGGCGCCTTAAACATGTTTTGCTATTGCAAATCTAGAAACAACATTCAGACCTTTTGAAGGGAAAGAAGAAGTACATCAACACATTTTCTTTAATCTGAGTATATTTCTCTGCCCTAAGAAATTATCTTCAGTATGTTCTACAGAATACACCAAAATCACAGAAGTCCCTAGGCAGGCCAAATAAAATTAGATTTTTCTTCTGAAAAAAGAACTAGGATAAATGGCAAACACGGTTAATTCTGATACACCGTGTCCATTAAAAATACGGTAAGAGCCAATGGTGCTCAAGTAAGTAATAGAATTAATTTTAGGGGGACTCATCCCAGTGAGGGACATGGGGAGATAGAGAACTTTCCCTTTCCATGCTCCCATGGGCATAGTCTGTGATGATGTGACTGGAACACTCATTGAAAGTCAGACATCTTCCATCTTTGTTCTTCTTTACCTTTGTCTAGAAACAACTCTTCAGACTGGAGTTTCACAAGCAACATTTTTGGAAACAGATGCCCATGATGAAGAAGTAATCAATATTTAAGTTTCAATAAGTCAATCCATTCAAAATATCTTTTGTCAGAAAAAGTCCACCGTTAAATATCTAAGCTGAAATCAGTTAGTAGTTCTCAGGATTCTTATTTTCACAGCTAGTAGGCCAATGTTCTTCCCTTTTGCAAACAACTTTCTGTAACCCAGTTAATTTTAAATAACTTTTTGAAAAGTTATAAAACTTTTTAGAACTTCAAAAAATTCTGTATGTAGGATTTACTCCAAACATTTCTCTAATAAATTTTAGAGGGAAAATGCTAATTATTATTAAAATACTGAAGGCATTCCAAATCATCTCTTAAAAATGTTTTTTTTTTCTCTTAGGCCATATAACTAAACAAGTGTTTCCAACGGCAAGAAAGTCATGTTTTGTGGTGTATGTTTTATGACAATATATAAAACAGGATGTTCTTAGTATTTCTCCAGGTAGGAGATCCCAAATACTTCAGAGCTTTAGTTTTACAAAACTTTCAAACCATCAGCCGTTAAAATTGCATGGAAGGCTTATCTGCATTGGATACTAGGGAGAATATTTTTAGCTCAGAGCTATTTTAGACATGACTGGGTAAAAGTGAACTCCCTTAATGTCCCAAGAGTATACGTACATTTCTACAATAAATAATGAAGAACAATAACAAAAAAAAGATACGAAGAATAATACTGCATTTGGAATTAGCTCTTTACTCTAAGGTCTTTGAAGGGAGGTTAATGTGTAAAAGGGCATTCTTATTCATGGCAATCTGAATGCTGATAAATAATACATAATGCTGGCGATTATCACCTAATTTCAATATTTATTGAAAACTGCTATTTCAGAGCAATCAAAGCACATAGAGAATTGTGCTGTTATCTACATTTGTGTAAATTTTCCCAAAATAGTGAGTTTCAGTGATTATCATTAGAATAATTTATTATTAACTTTCTGGAGACTTGAATACATATGGAAAATGATTTAAATCTTATATCACGAGAGTCTTCTGTCTATTGTATCCTTTGTAAGGTTGATCCAAATAGGAGAATAAGTTATTCAATGAGGCCAATAAAACATTTCACAGAGAGGGATGTTTCTAAGAAAAATATAAAAAGTTGCATAAATTTGTGTCTCACGCCATCACATTTCCCCATTTACTGGCCATTCTTATATCAAAGGCAAACATATAGATCCTCCTATAGAGTTTTAAGCTGCTCATGTTGGTCTTATAGAGCCAGCATTGCACTGCAGAGACCTTCTTGGGCAGAAATTACATTCATTCTCCAAAAAAATCAGCCATCTAATCAGTGAAAAAATATTATTGTTGTTACCAGCTCTCTGCCAGATATTATGATAGGAACAAGGTATACATAAAAAATAATAACTACTGGGACACACTGCTTCCAACATCCTTTGGCCTAAAGTCGATCATGATCTACTGGAAAAGATGGACACATACTGATGTGTGCTATAATAAAAGCAATTGTAACAAGTAATGAATAACTGCCAGGCACACTTCTAAATACTTTACATATATTAATCCTTATAACACCATGAGTAAACGTTATCAATATTACCATTTTATGCTGAGATGCAGTGTAGGTAAGTGTAAGGGGGTTATAACAAAGGAAGAGGACATCTAACTTTATCCAGAGGGTTCAGAGACTAAGTAAGAAAGACTTCATAAAGGCAAGGAGCCTGAGTTACTGAATACTGTGTATTCAATAAATACTCACTTGATATATTGCATAGAATGTAAGATAGAATGGGAACGTGCAGAGGCATGGCGCCAGAGAAGGCTCGGTTTATGAGCTTGGTGCGCTCTGCTAAGAAATTTTATTTTATACAGGGATTTTCAGTACAGGAATTAATCTTTTAATCTTATCAACACTCATTTACCAAATGTAATGTATTGTCTCAATTTCTTTTTGCTGTCTTGTGCTCCTTTGTAGATGAATACAGATAGAAAACAACATAATATCAATGAGTATTACTCAGTTATTATTCTCCACAGATATTTGTAACTTATTAAGGAATACTCGAAGACTACAAATCCTTTGAATTTTTTTTTATTTTTATTTATTTCTAGGAGAGAGAGAGAGACAGCGTGAGCAGGGGAGGGTCAGAGAGAGAGGGAGTCACAGACTGAAACAGGCTCCAGACTCCGAGCCGGCAGTCAGCACAGAGCCCGACGCGGGGCTCGAACCCACGAACCGCGAGATCATGACCTAAGCGAGAGTCGGACGTTTAACCGACTAAGCCACCCAGGCGCCCCTGAATTTTCTGATATTGCAGTTTCAAGCCGGTTGGCAGAATGATGAGATATTTTTGAGCAGAGAAGCCATTTTCCTACTCCTGTAAATAATTAAGATGGTTGGTTACAAGCAAGCGTGGTAGTGGCAAGTTAGAAGTAGTGGATTCAATTCCCAGGCCTGTCACTCACTTGTGTGGCCACAGGGAAGTCTTTGGTTTCACTAACCTTCCATTTCCTCAACAATAAAAGGACTGGAAGAGGAACACTGAGAGACAGGATCATTTCAAATACTTTTTCAAGTTCTTAAATCTTTCCTCCATGAAACATTAATCTTATGCTACACAAAAGACAAGTTCTGATTTTGGACCCAAATTGCTTTTGGAATTATCTTTTACAAAATAGAGTTAACTCTACAAAAGATCAAAATGTTGATGAGAGCAACAGAAATTTTTCATAATCTACATGCATCCAGCTGGAGACATTTCATTAAATGTGGAAACTAAAATGACAGAGTGGTAATATAAAAAGGGTCATATAATTCAATCTGTGAACATCATTCTATATACCATATGATTACCTCCATTTTATTTTATTTTATTTTATTTCATTTTATTTAAATATTATTTTGGGGAGAGCACAACTTGGAGAGAAGCAGAGAGAGAGGGGGACAGAGGATCTGAAGTGGACTCTGTGCTAATAGGCTGACAACAGTGAGACCAACGTGGGGCTCCATCTCACCAACCCTGAGATCATGACCTGAGCCAAAATCAGTCAACTTCCTGAGCCACCCAGGTGCCCCTTACCTCCATTTTATATTTTATCCTATAATTTAAGTATCATGTTCTAGGCTTTAAGACTTTCCAAGCATCACATCACTGAACAATGGTTGAGCTAGAAGCTAAGCCTCCTTCTTCTGATTCCAAGTCTACTGCTCACTTTACCACAACAGTTTTATGTTGACAATTAAGACATACCACTATTAGTGGTATAGACAGTTTCATAAATGATAGGGGTCTTCTATCTCAACTGGTGTTAGAAATATAATAGGCATAACATCAAATATATTGATCACTTGAACCACAAAGAGAGAAAGCTTGCATTTGCAGCAGTGTGCGAGTGTAAGCTAGGCGGTGCAGGACTCTCAACGTGCTCACATTTCTGTAGTGCGTGTGGTAAAGCAGCGGCCCTGGGCAGAACTCGGCACAGCAATCACAGAAGGAGCCTGACCTTGGGATAGTTCTGTTTATTTGAGTTTACAGTCAAGAATGATCTATTGGCTTTGAGAATCTGTATAGCCTTCCTGAGCATTCTTTTAAAATACGTATATGTAGAGTAACATCTGGGTGGCTCAGTCAGTTAAGTGTTTCACTTTTGATTTCAGCTCAGGTCATGATCTCACATTCATGAGATTGAGCCCCCCGTTAGGCTGTGTTCTAACAGTGTAGAGATGGCTTGAGATTTTCTCTTTCCCTCTGTCTGGCCCTCTCTTGTTTGCTCATGGGTGCTCTCTAAATAAATAAATAAATGTTTGTATGTATGTATGTATTTTTGTATGTATGTATGTATGTTTAGAGTAACATTACCAAAGCATGTTCTCTGGGATGCTAAAAATATTTTGGAAAAAAAAATTCATGTTAAAATTACAAAGGCAGTAAAATAGTCTTAAGTCTTATATATGCTAATTAATACTAATTTTAAGTTTCTGAGAAGGCTTATAAAGGGTATGACAAATGCAGCATTTCTCTAACTACTTTGACCAATAAAATTTCCCTCACAAGCACATATATATCCCAAAGTATGTAAGGCAAATGAAAAAGCAGATATAAGTAAGAACTTACATTTTCCTCAGTAAAATCTAAGTACTTTAAAGAAGAATGACAGCTAAGTTTTCTGAGGAAAGATATGATAATACCTAGAGGGTGTTGTAAAAATTCATGTTTCTGCTTTCTTTAATTAAACTTCCATAAAAATACAGAGAAAGTGAATTTCAATGTCTTTAGTCTCCTGCTAATGTATACACCAATCAGATTTTACATCTTTAAATATGCTTGTTTAATAAGACCATAGCATACTTTGGATGTAGGCAACACTGTGTGAAAAAAATCTAGATATATTCTGTGGGACATAACTGATGTATGTAAAAAAGGCTCTGCAGTATTTATGAACACTAGAGTACTCTTTTTAAATTGACGTATAATATATATTAGTTTAAGGTGTACAACACAGTGATTTGATAAGTCTATATATTCCAAAATGCTCCCCATGGTAAGTGTAGTTACCATCTGTCACCATACAAAGTTATTACAATATTACTGACTATATTAATAAAGAAACTTGCTATATTAAAATACTAGTGAATCTGTAAGAATTTATTATATAATATTGTTGACCTCCTTTATTATCATAAAATTTAGGATGTGCATTTTTCTGTTTTTTTTTTCTTTTTTTCTTCCCAGATGTTAGGAAATGGATTATTAAACTGCCACAACCTAAATCCATCATACTATTGTGATATTGCATTTATTTAAACAAAAACATATAATATTTTATTGTTTAAATGATCAGTGTTAAAGATGGGCATTTAAATAAGAACAGGACATAAAAGAATAATTGTATAAGACTCTTTCATGATTTCTTATGTACCAAATAGCATGACTTTAAAATACATAAAGCAGTAGCTGTGTTATCTATGGGAACTATAAAGAGAAAGACACAAAATAATCTTAAAAGACTTTAATATCCCTCGTTAAGTCCCGGAAAATTTAAGTAAACAAAATTTTAGAAAGATTGGGAAAACATAAATAAAATAATGAATATAATACATAATGTAAATACATATGCTTATGTATTGGGCTACATAAAAATCAGATGCCTTTATTTCAGGTGTTATAGGACATTGAAATAAATCCGGCAATAAATTCACCAATGGCCAAGAACACACATGATGTTTCAAGGCTTTAATAATGAAATTATAAAGTACTGAGGAAACTCTTACAGTTGCTTAAATTTTAAATTCTCTACTAACCACCTCTAAGCCAAGTAAAGAACAAAAACTGATTTTACAGATTGTCTTTATTATAATGGATGAAAACATTTCATATCAAGACTGTGGTTTACAGAAAACCTGTGCTCTAGAAGCAAATACAAAATAGCTTTAAAATGTTCATGTTGCTTAAAAAGTCCAACACAAATGAATTAAGCATTTAATTTAAAAAGTGCTAACAAGGCAACATTAACCAGAGAGAAGAAATACAGAGCAATAAATTTTAAAAAGGAAAAAAATGTGCCAATAAAAAAACCCCAGAAACTGATTTTTTTTTAAATCAAGAGCATATGTTTAATAGTTAAGCTACACACTAACTTAATCATGGGGAAGGGAGTGGGTGCTGGGAAGCAGGGGAGAAAAAAGACACATACGCATCACAAGAAAATAGGAAGAAACTAGGGAATAATTTGAAATAAAGGTTTCACCTCTCTCTTCACTCAACTTAAGATAATCACACCATTATTCCTGATTCTACCTCCACCAAAATCTATTTTAGTTCCAGTGATAATCCACTGTTACTATTATTTTCTGGTTTCCCTTCTGTATGTCATCCTTTAGTATATTCAATTAAATTTACTTTCCCTCCCAAGTACATCACAAACTCATCTTCTTATTTTTTTTTTTAATTAATTTTGGGGAAGGGGGTGGGGAACAGAGAGAGGGAGAGAGAGAATACCAAGCAGGCTCCTCGCCATCAATATAGAACCTGACGGAGGGGCTCCATCTCACAAACCATGAGATCATGACCCGAGCCTAAATCAAGAGTCTGATGCTTAACCGAGTGAGCCACCCAGGTGCCCCACAAGCTCCTCTACTTCTTGTTTCCCCTCTTATCTCTCTCCTAAAAGACTGTCATTTCACAGCCTACTGGCTGCAGTTTCTTCCACCCTATCTCTCCATATCAAGGCTTCCTCCTAGCACTCATTCTCCACATACAAGCCAGTGGTTTCATTCTAAGCAGCAATGGATAATGTAGCGTTCATTTCTCTCTTTTTTTGTTTTGTTTTATTTATTTCTGAGATAGAGACAGACAGCCAGCATGAGCGGGGAGGGTCAGAGAGAGAGGGAGACGCAGAATCCGAAACAGGCTCCAGGCTCTGAGCTGGCAGTCAGCACAGAGCCCGACACGGGGCTCGAACCCATGAGCCGCGAGATCATGACCCGAGCTGAAGTCGGACGCTTAACCGACTGAGCCACCCAGGCGCCCCTGCAGCATTCATTTCTTTCAGCTCTTCTTCGCATTCTAAACCTTACTTGCATTACAGCAGCCAAGTCTTACCTTAGATTTCTGGTCTACCATCTTCCGCTTAGTCTTCCCTGCTGGCCATTTTCCAAGGTTTTTATTTCTCATATTGATTTCTTTTTCACTGAGAAGCTCCAGCTATATTTGCTGCTAAGTATCCTATTCAGGTTTCTTACCTTCCATTCCCTATGTTCTGTATGAGATTCTCACAAAAGAGTCAATTGATAAATATTTCTGACATTTTTCTGTCTTTCCAGGCATTAGCCAAACATCATCACTATTGCACTCATATTAATGATGATCCAAAAATTTTACTATATATTCTTTCAGGTGAATTCTATAAACTGAGATAATTAGCAGTATCCTAGCAAGGATTATAATTACCACCCTTTTCTAGGATTTACAAAATTTACCTTCAAACTGTAGGAATTACATACTTTCAGGAATTTTATTTGAAAAGGCACTCCTCCTTTCTTGGGCAATTCCTTAAAAGCGAGTAATATCTAATGCCTCAGTTAGTGCAGCCCTTCAGCACTTTTCCCATGGTGATTGCCATTGGAAAATAAAAATTTGTGAAGCAAATGGTTTACAAGTGGGATGAAGAATAAAAGCTAGACTCTGTTTCTTTCCTCCTTCCTTCCTTTCTTCCTTTCTCCCCCTCTGATTCTTACTAAGTAATCTCTAAAAAGTAAGGTAAATTTCCAGAGATAGTCTATTTGCAGGATTTTTTTTTTTTTTGCACAAATGACCATTCATGTCCAAGTTTTTATAAACATTCTCCCTTTATACAAACTAAAGTAATTATTTTTCTCACAAATGATTGTAATCGATAATCTGATGCTGACCACCTTAAAGATAGATTATTGCAAGGAAAGATTAAATATTTTAAAAAGTTAAATATTTAGGTTCGTTTGACACCTCCCAGTCCTTCTTGTTAGTCACTCTTTATGATCTGAAAAATCATAGAAGATTGAAGAGTAAATAGCTAAACCTTCCTAATATTAATTATGGGGAATAAAGATAGCATGGGTAATTATATATACCAGTAATTAAAAATTAGTCATTTTAATTCTCCCTTCCTCAATTTTAAATAGATTTTTATAAGAAGTATTTGCTGGTTTCAACTTCTGTATTAATAGAGATGCTGACAAACTGAATCACTCCAAATTAAGTGGTCAAAAATATTAATAAAAAACATATGCATAAACAAAGTACTGTGACTAAATGCAGGTTAACTTTCATGACCTCAATGATTATATTGACTACAAGCTTGCCATATCAGAGATAACTCTGTAAATTAAAGATGGATATTATTAGGTAATGTGTCGTCATAAAAATAGTAACTTTGTTCTCTGATCTTAGTGACCTCCTTTACATTATTAATGGTATCAAGATATTGAGGAAAACAAACTAAGAATTTATTAAAATAACTTTCTGTCCTTATTGGCTCACATAATCAGTACCCAAGAATAAATTATCAAATCTATGTTAAAGCCTTTTTTGTTAAATCACAACTGTCCCTTTATAATAGGAATTGCAAAACTAACTGCAGAATAAATGATGATTAATTTTTCAAAATTAGATCACTCAATTTATATTAAAAAATAATATGAGGCTTCTTGTCAAGAAATTGTGAATAATGCTGTCTCTGTCATTAAACACATTATTATTTATGCACTGAGAGTATGATGAGAATTGGTAGTTTTTGTTTAAAATGGCATATTTCATGTTTATGCCATATTGAATTTCCTTATTACCCTGATAACTGCAATTTTATTATGAATACCTTCATATATTCATGTCCTAAAGGGCACTTATTATTTGAAATAGAATAGCAAATTTTGAAATACAAATATGTGTTGTACAGCAGCTTTATGAAATTACTCACCAATTATCTTTAGGTTGACACATTTTTGCAAAGATAACGTGCATATTCAAGTGAATTCATTTAAATTCAAATAACATGTATTTCATAAACACCATGAAAAGTACAAAGATGATTAAGATGAGTTTCTTCTCCTAAGTAATTTCAATTTAATCATGTAGGTGGATCATGTATACAACGCTGAAATGAAAGATAACATGAAATTTATTTTAAAATGAAAGAAAATAATTGTTCTTAAAGACAAGCATGTGGGACGTCAAATGTAGGAGAGGTCATAGACAAATTATTGATCAGTCTTTTGAAGTAAGACAAGGATTGGCTGGTAAATAGAAAATTATGTTAAAAAATCCAAGAGAGTATGAAATTTCTCCCTCTAGGAAAAGCAGCAATTATACCAGGTTATAAAGAAAATAATTTTCTAATATGTGAAGTAATCAATATTTGCCAGTCAAAAGAACATTAAAACTGATCTGTTGATTTCATTGGATATTGTGATAATATTTAACCATATCACTTTTCTACAATCAGAGGAAGATGGTATGTAATGATAAATAAATGTGTCACAGAAATCCATTTTATTTAGAATGATGGTAAAAAATACCACAAAAATAGCCATTAGAATTAGTATTATTACCTTTGCAGAGCGTAACTGGACTAAAGGATGGAAATTAATCATACTTATTATTAATCTTGTATTACTACTTGAAGTTTATTTTAAAATGCAAAGATAGGGGCGCCTGGGTGGCTTAGTCGGTTAAGCGTCCGACTTTCGCTTAGGTCATGATCTCGCGGTTTGTGGGTTCGAGCCCCGCGTCGGGCTCCGTGCTGACTGCCAGCTCAGAGCCTGGAGCCTGTTTCAGTCTGTCACTCCCTCTCTCTCTCTGACCCTCCCCTGCTCACGCTGTCTCTCTCTCTCCTAGAAATAAATAAAACATTAAAAAAAAATTAAAAAAAAAATAAAATGCAAAGATAGTCGGGACGCCTGGGTGGCTCAGTCACTTGGGCGTCTGACTTTGGCTTGGGTCATGATCTCAGTCTGTGAGTTCAAGCCTCACATTGGGATCTGCTGACAGCTCAAAGCCTGGAGCCTGCTTAGAATTCTTTGTCTCTCTCTCTCTTCCTCTCCCCTGCTCACTCTCTCTCTTCCCCTCCCCTACTCTCTCAAAAACAAACAAATTTTTTTAAATAAATAAAATTCAAAGATAGCCTTAAGATGTTATAAAATAAAGAAAACTAAATGGAAAAGCAAGAGAAGGAAATGATTTAGAGGACCAGAAATTTAAGGGAAAAAAATCCCAGGAAAATACCTTATACTAAGGATTAAAAACAAATGAAGAGGCAAAAAAAAGAGTAGATTTTGAGAATCAGTCTAGAATGTCTATCATTTGGTAAAAGTGAGTTCCACAACTGTCAAGTGAGTAATACAGCAGGCCTAGGAGCAACTATTTGGAACAAAGCAGGTAAGACTTCTCCAGGAAGGAGATCTTTTTTTAAATTATTTAAATATACAGTCATTGGTGATATTCATATAGAAGTAGTTCCAAAAGTTAGAGATTAAAATAAAATATTGAGGGAATTAAATGAAAATAATTAAAAAGATAAAGCCATGAGCAGGAATACCACCAAGCGCTACCATTTCAAGTATTTGGCAAAAAAAAAAAAAAAAAAGAAAGCTGAAATCCAAGGCTAAGGCTAGGTGATTGGGAAGTTGGGGAAAGAGGGAGAGACTTAGAATGTGAGACATCTAAGCATGTTTGTAGGTGGAATATGGAATAAGTTCAATCAAGAGTTGAACTTATAATGGAAGAAGTTACAAAATGGCTTTCTCTTTGTATATCGCTATTTGTGAATGTCTGTGATTTGTTCCTCGCATCCTTGGATGAAGTCTCAGATAGATAGTATCATCTTCCTTATCACACTCAGGCCCTAACTTATATTCTCCAACCTGAAGGGTTAAATATTCTAATCCAGTCTGGTACATGTAAACTCTCCTAATGTGAAATTCCTAGTCCACCACCCATTTCTCCCTGAGGCTAGGAAATATTTGGAGGAGAAATGATGTAGAATCAGCTTCTCTTTCTTATGCCCCCTTATGAAAAGCTGTTTTTCACGAATAACAGCTCACTAGCTGTTGTCATTCAGGTACTAGGAATGAAATTGGAAGAAAAGGAAAACATTTTGAATCACCAAAATACTGCAGCACCTGGGTGGCTCAGTTAAGCATCTGACTCCTGATTTCAGCTAAGGTCACGATCTCACAGTTCATGAGTTCAAGCCTTGTGTCAGCCTCCATGCTGACAGCACGGAGCCTGCTTGAGATTCTCTCTCTCCCTCTCCCTCCCTCACTAGTGCTCTCTATCCCTCTCTCTCAAAATTAAAAATAAATACATAAATAAAAACTTACTTTAAAAAAATAGAATCACCAAAGTATTGTCATCAGACAATGGTTCTATCCAGCTGAGGCAAAAATGTCCAAGCTGAATCTACTATGGTTCCTTGGGATGTCACTGCTGGTAGGATTCCACCGCCAGCCTCCATGCCCATCCTGAGCTCCCATATCTGGCAGGATCCTTAGGACTTTTGTCTCAAGCTTTAGCTGCCAGAGTCCAATCCTCTGTTACAGTCAGCTCTGATAGTCTCCTGGGGTAACATCTATTTTAGTAAAGATAGATTCAGTTAGGTTTCTCCAGAGAGGTTCGCATGTGGCATACAGAAAACATGACTAAAGATTTGCCCTGACTTTCGCTGATGTTGAAGCATCTCACTCCTAACGTCTCCAGCTCAAGCAGTCTCTTATTCTCAGACTTTGCAAGACGTGAATCAGGTACAAGTTCCCGTCTATTTCCCAAGGATGATAACAACTAGGGAACGTATATCACGTTCTCTGTGTATTTTTCCAAAAGGGCACTTTGGTGGGTATTTTCCATATTTTCCCATTGCCCCTTCATGTCTTTTTTCCACCCAGTTCTAGTCTGCTCTATCTATCCTAGGGTGGTTTGTCCCAACTTTGAGCCCTCTAGCTTCTGATTAATTCTAGCACCATAAGGAAAAAGAAAGCATTGGGGGAAATAGAAGCTGTGATATTTGTTCTTCTGACTTTACCCTTTTTTTAAAAATTTTTTAAAATTATTTCTGAGAGAGAGGGAGACAGTGTGCGCAGGGGAGGGTCAGAGAGAGAGGGAGACACAGAATCTGAAGGAGGCTCCAGGCTCTGAGCTGTCAGCAGAGCCTGACACGGGGCTCGAACCCATGAACTCACGTGAGATCATGACCTGAGCTGAAGTCGGACAATTAACAGACTGAGCCACCCAGGCGCCCCTCTCCTGACCTTACCCTTGACAGGCTATAGGTTGACAGGGACTCTGTTTCTGCCCTGAATATATGGTTCCTCCTGGAGGCCCTCTCCTTTAGCTAAGGAGCCACAGTTCCTCTGGGCTCTGAGAACCACTCATTCTGTTTCACACCATCAGGCCTAGAAATGATGATAATTCCCCTTTGTTGCTGGTTCCAGATTGCTTCCTGTTCCGATTTTGGTTTGTGAACGTCTCCACCACTCTGTAAATGGCTCCTTTATTAAAATGTTTTAATTAGCACTTTAGATAGGTTTTCTTTTTTTTTTTTTTAATTGGGACCTTGAATGTTATACTTGGATTGAAGTGAGGAGAAGCACCCGACCCCTTCCACATTGCTCTATGGCATTTATTTCCCATAAATATGGCAACTACTCTCTTAAGAGAAATCCTCATCACAGTCTTGCCTGCTTTAATTTAAAAACTGCACTCTTATTTAACCTGGAAGGGGATAGTGGGTAATGCTGTTAGAACCAGCTTCATAATTTTTAAATATTTAGCAGAAGCGAATTAGCACCTCAATAAGAATATGGCAAAAGAGAGAAAATAATGAGTGACTTTCAATATCCTGTCATACTTTTTATGGAGTGAGGTGAGGGGGAGGGCGCAGAGCAAGGAATCAAAGTTTCAGGCATGTAAATTAGAGGAATATTTCTTCCTCTGAGGAAATAGTGAGACAAGGAGTTATGTGGAAGAATACAGGAAAAAAATGTTTAGGAAAACAGCCAGACTGCAGGGGGTTTCAGTGTTGTCAGCCAATGAGCATGTAGTTGGAGGACTGACCTGTTCAAAAGAGAGGGAAGTGCGAGGAAGAGTTGGGACAGTTAAAACTATTTGGAACAGGGGTGCCTGGGTGGCTTAGTCGGTTAAGCGTCCGACTTTTGCTTAGGTCATGATCTCACAGTTCATGGGTTCGAGCCCCGCGTCGGCCTCTGTGCTGACAGCTCAGAGCCTGGAGCCTGTTTCAGTCTGTGACTCCCTCTCTCTCTGACCCTCCCCTGCTCATACTGTCTCTCTCTCTCTCTCTCTCTCTCTCCTAGAAATAAATAAAATTTTAAAAAAGCATTAAAAAAAAACTATTTGGAACATTTTCTGCCAAGACTCCTAGGATGCCAGCTAGAGGTGAATGAAGGAATTGCTAAATAACTGTGAGGGCTGCGGAAGTTCCTCACCAAACAGAATATCCCCAAGTACCTGAACTCACACCTTACAACTCTCTCTTATGTAGTGGGTCGTAAAATCACATGACTTTTATGCACCCTGTAATTTTCCCATTTAAAAAAAGAACACCTCTTTTGTGTCCTAACAATTCTTGAATTGAAGTTTCCTTTACCTTCAAGTAACTGTAGTGGATTGATTGTCATGAGAAATCTTGTAGTAGGTTTTCTACAGTAAGGACTAGGTTCTGTTTTCAAATATCAGATAAAGTTTTGCTGAAAAGAAAACTTCAGCAATTTTGTATGGCTAGTATATAGAAACAATTCATATTTTGTAAAAAAGCTGAACAAATCATTGTTTCTGAGTATTGTGAAACTTGAGGATTGCAAAGCTTTCAGTCATTTCCCTTAGAACTTTATTGTTAATATTTAATTTTAAATTCTGGGGGAAAGATCCTTGGGTCTAGGAAAGCTCTTTAGTGGAAGCATATCTCAGGTTTTACATCTGCCATGTCCATTCAAATCATCTTCATTGTGAGTTGTGTCTATAACCATAAAGGAGTGAGATTTTATCCTACTTGGAAGTTATCTAATGATCGCTTCATGGATAATGGTAAAAACTGACAAGTTCTTGCATAAAAACAGTTGCCAGAGTATTGGAACTGTTTTCCATTGGCTTTTCAAACCCCAGTTCACACAAATCAGTACAAAGAAGGCCAGGTGACATGCCCACAAAATGAGTTGCATCATAGCAAAGAAACCCTGAGTTTAGGGAATCCACATCTTTTATAATGGAAAGTATGCTGCCTTTGCTCAGCAAGAAGATGCTATTAGGATCTTCAAGGCTCTAAGCAAATTTGATCTTTGCTCTGGAGGCAGTCACTCTCTCTGTTTTCCAGGGTTGTTTGTTCACCACACAAATGTTCTTGATGGGATAGTTCAAAAGACAATCAGTATCTCTGCTTTTAAGATACACAGAAATGTGAGAACCACATGATGAGCTGTCTTTTAGCAGGGTATACTCATATGTGACATAAACTTAGACGTGCAATATCCAGTATTCAATCTTTGTAACTGTGTCTAATTCATATCTTGCTTTTATTACCACAGTGGTATGTCCAGAAATTATTAACCTTATGATATCAAGCTTCTATTTCTTTGAGACCCTGTGTCACTGTGATTTTGACAGCATAATGTTGTCTATTGAGAATTTAGATTAATTTGGGTATATAATCTGAGGTATTATCTTGAATATAAGTTTACTAATACAAGGAGTTTTGAAAAAGGTTCTGTCATATGAATTCCCATATTAAATTAGGTTTTTTAAATTTTCATTAACTCAGATTGTAAATTTTCATATCCAAAAAGGAACCCATAACACTGTATAATTTATTTCAGTTGGCATATAAAACTATTCTTGGTCACTTATAAAAAGTTCAGAGTATCATTGAGAAATATTTCTTGGCTACATAACATCTGAGTAGAAATTGATTAATGATGAGTTCTTTTAGGAAGTAGCTTTAATTATAACTCAATGTTTTTTTTAAATTTTAAAAAATTTTTTATTTATTTATGAGAGAGAGAGAAACAGCATGAGTTGGGGAGGGGCAGAGAGAGAGGAACACACAGAATCTCAAGAAGGCTCCAGGCTCCAAGCCATCAGCACAGAGCCCAACGCAGGGTCCAAACTCACGAACCGTGAGATCATGACCTGAAATGAAGTCCGACACTCAACTGACTGAGCCACCCAGGTGCCCCTATAACTCAATGTTTTAATGTAGTGTGCGAATTCAATATTCTAACTCCACCAATAGAAAAAGGTAGTTTAGGCGCTCAATGGAGAATTCAGTGAAAAAAGACAAGTAAATCTATCCTGCTGCAGTTTAATGCAGGGCCTGCTGTTAATGCCTCCCACCCCATCCACTCACATATACTAACCAAGAACTTAGAGGATGGGGATGAATTCCTAGTGGACATTATTCAGGTTTTCTCAGCTTTAAGGAGAACAACTCTATTTCCCTTAGCAGTCTTTTTCTTAAAGTTATTGTTACTTGTCTTTCATCATCATTGGAGTAGTTAAAACCTAAAAGTAAAGGTTAGGTGTAGGTATTAAACACACTATCTAAGTCTTTGATCCAAAGATCACGAATAGTACTTGAAACTCACAAGCGATGTCATTAAGGAGGTCAGGGCTAGGTAGCCATATAGGCCAAAGCTTTAACAATTCAAAGTATAATGCCTTTTCTTTTGTGTTCCTAGTTCATGGCTCTTTCATGAGCATTTATTCACCATAGGAATCACATCAAGGCTCTTGGAGTCCCAGATCCCTGCTAAATATCTTTCCATCTCCTTGCATTGAAAATGCATTTTGCTTTAAATCATCCCCATATAAACTATATCAACTGGGGCTCCTGAGTTGCTCAGTCGGTTTAGTGTCTGACTTCTGCTCAGGTCATGATCTCAAGGTTCATGGGTTTGAGCCCTACGTTGAGCTCTGTGCTGACAGCTAGCTCAGAGCCTGGAGCCTGCTTCAGATTCTGTGTCTCCCTCTCTCTCTGACCCTCCCCTGCTCACTCTGCCCCTCTTTCTCTCTCAGGGGAAGAAAAAAAAACTGCATCAATTGAAGTAAATCACTTATCTAAAGTTAAGGTTTACAATTATATAATCACATTTGCTCTTTTCTCTTATTGTAACATTTACTCAGAGTGTATAGTACTAATTTTGACAAAGTTAAAGAGAAGTCAAACAGTACACACACACTGTACAAACGGTAGTACTCAAAAGACAGTCTCCCCCCACAAAAGTGATGAATTTCATTGGGAATATTGGGATTGAATAGAGGAAGCTCTTTCCTCAGGATCTCGGCAGGACAGTCAAGGGAGATGGACTCTAGCGTTCCAAAACTGTGTGCTGTGGGGACTCTCCTGGGTTAACAGCTTGAAATTTTCAATGTTTGGAGATTAGTAGGCACACCCAGAGCAGGGAGCACAAGAGGGAAGCCACGTGGTGTGAGGGAGTTTTAAATGAGGAGGAGAAAAATATGAGCTGTGGTTATGGGGACTGAAACTTTGAGGAGAAAAGGAGAGATCGAAAGAGGATTGTAAGCGTGTTGTACTGTGTGGTGTGTTATGAATTACCTCATTACTGCTTCCTCAAGAGATCTTTAGTAAAGGTCAATATTCATTTTGAGTCTCTTTTTAGAACGTGATGCTTTTTTGGATGGGATGCTGACTTACTGCTGGGTTGGACTACAGGTGGCCCAGCTCAGATGAGTTACATATAATTCTCATCGCATATGGAAAGAAGATGGAAATAAAATTCCTTTATAATATTTGACGATTATCCCACCAAATATAATATTAATGGAGTGTTGATAGCTTAGACTCTTTGATCATGCCTTAGTAGGCAATGAAATACACATACAAACACGATTTGTACACTAATTTTGCACTATTTTATATTTAGCCTTCCACAGTATTCTTAAATAATAACTATTACTTATTCCCCTGCTTGAAGATTTAAACAAAACAATAATTAAATGAAATTAAATAAGAATCCCAATCATAAACGAGATTATTATGAAATTCCATTTTTTTTTTTTTTTATTTCTAGGAGAGAGAGAGAGAGACAGTGTGAGCAGGGGAGGGTCAGAGAGAGAGGGAGTCACAGACTCTGAAACAGGCTCCAGGCTCTGAGCTGGCAGTCAGCACAGAGCCCGACGCGGGGCTCGAACCCACGAACCGCGAGATCATGACCTAAGCGAAAGTCGGACGCTTAACCGACTAAGCCACCCAGGCGCCCCGAAATTCCAATTTTTAAGACCCGTTCCTTTGAACCTCAATTAAACCTTAATTTTCCTTCTTACAACATGACAAGGAGGTCAGGTAAAATTTATAAACTAAATATTTCCATGCCATAGAGGCAAACATGTAGCCCTTTAAGAAGAATTATCTTGTCAGATTATTTCCCTTCTAACAGATTGGTCCCAGAAAGCAGGTTTCACCTTTAGCAATTTGAGGGGCAAGAAATACTTCATTTTCCCAGTGAAGATAGCACAGCATTATTTATCATTTCTGCAATAGCATAATTACTCACTCGGCATGGCAGCCATGGTTTATAGAACCATGCTGCAGCTGGGGTTTGTTTATTGGTTGCACTTTCCACAGCTTTCCATCAAGTTTCATCCCTTAGTCTTGAGCTCCTGGGGTAATCAGTAGCCAGGCAAAATCAAATACGTGCAAAGAGCCTCTTTCTTATCATTACATTAAAGGACACTGGTACTTGTAAATTATGTACTAATAAAGGCTGTTGTGTGGTACAACCATATTTACTGCTAGTTATATAATGTAGTATTTCTACATGCATTAGCAATAAAAGCTCTATGAACAGGTCATGATGACACATATTTATTGGTTTTGAAATACCTAAAAGGGTCCCTTCTTGTTTTCAGTCTCAACAAATTATCTTCAGTCATGGAACAGTTACAAAGTAGTAATTAGAATTATTTCACATGAGAAATTATAATTTGGCTTTAAAATACAGTTTATAACTGAAATGAACTTTAAAAAAATATCTGCTCTCCTATCTGTCTCTCTCTGATTTTCTGTTAGTATATATTCCCTCTACTGAAGCCTGTCCAAAGTGTTCTGGATTCCCAAAATAGCACAAATGAATTCCAGTCAGTGGCATATAGTCTCCTCCTGAACCATACATGGCTCTTTACTGACATTCTCTAATACAACATTGGTGAGGTTGACTAAAGTACCTAGACTGGAGTTGTTGAATATCTACTACACTTGAGTCTAGCTTAAACTTTAATAAGCGTTTCCTCTCAGCCCCAGCCTGACATCCCTCTCACTCACCCAACACTAAGAGAAAAAGTGAGAAGGCAAAGCCAAATTTCCTTTGTCACTCAAAGTCACATAAAAACCACATTGTAGGTCTTATTTTTTTGTTCTGAAGACTCAACCCTATTTTTATTTAAAACTTTAATCTTTGGGGCTCCTGGGTGGCTCAGTGAGTTAACCATCCAATTCTTGATTTCAACTCAGGTCATGATCTCACGGTCCTGGGAAGCAGCCCCACATCGGGCTCCATGCTGAGCTTGGAGCCTGCTTAGGATTCTCTCTCCCTCTCTCTCTGCCCCTCTCCCCCACTCATTCAGCCCCTCTCTTTCTCTTTCAAAATAAATAAACATTAAAAAATAAAATAAAACTTTAAGCTTCAATATCCATACTTCTCTTCCCCCGGGCTGGAGCCACAATGTGGGCTTCACTGGAGCACAGCAGGGTTGGGCGTTCTGGTCCTGAGACGTTCCTTATTCCGTGCCCAGCCCTTACTATCAGGTGTCCAGGAAAGCTAGCAGAATTTTAACCTGATGGGCTTGCCTCTTCATAATGTGTCCCAAGCATCATGGACATTCAAACTGGTTTTCTCACCAGTGATGGACATGAGTTTTGGCCCCTTCATCACTGAAGACATCTTTGAAAGGAAATTGGAGCTACCATCTACCTTGTGCCCATATTCAAGCCTCCAGCTACTGGTCTAAGTTGGGGTCTCATTGTCCTGACAGACACAGGTCTATCCCATAGCTCCTGTCATCTCTTCTAACTCCCATATTCTCCTTGTGGGACCAAGAGAACTACTCGGGGTGTGTTTGTCGCCAGAGGGCTTCAGAGAATTAGGAAGTTTTGGCAGTAGTTTGCCATTGTGCTTTTCATCATGCTATACCAAATTCTCTTTGCTCCTTGTCACGTGCCATAACTGGGAACCTCAGGCTTTCTCCTTGTTCACACACAAAATCATTTCAATAACCTGTGGGAAAGGCTTCTGCTTCAAAGGAGGTCCCAGAATAGGTCTGTTGATATTCAGTATGAAGAGCCAAAAAACAAACAAACAAACAAACAAACAAAAACAGGATTCTCTTCTATAAGAACCCAGAATTTTTATCAAAATTGTGTTGGCACTCACCTCACCTGGATTTAGAAGTTCTCACACCCATTCATACTAAACCAGGACAATGTATGGCAGAATGGATGCTTAATTCCCATTAACCCAGCCTGGTGTTATTCTTAAACTGACTAGAAGAGAAGAGTCTGTGGATTGGTTTAAAATGTAAGGCAATTTGACCTTCTCTTGGTAAGAATTAAGTTCCAGATCCTGACTGGTGGTAACCAGCTGTCAGCACGGTATGTAATGATAGATTTTTTTTCAGTTGCTCTTAGCTCTTACCATAGCCCCTTAATTTGTGCACCTAACTTCTATTTGTTACATATAAAAAACAGTGATTTTCACTTGTAATGTGACAAATAAGCCTAGGAAGCAAAATTCTCATGCTGACAAATCAAGAGTGTACAGAAACATCTTTGAATACACAATCATGAGGATCACAGAGATAATACAAACAATAAAGCACAGAGTATCATAAAATAATAAAGCGTGGAAGCATCAGCAATGATTCTATTCTTTCCCAATGTCAAGCTATTTCTGAGCTGTTAGACAAATACCACCTGTGACTGATGTTTGGGGAAATGTAGAATTAGAAAATCCACAAGTCATGAATACAAAAAAAAATCAATAGTACTGCATTCATGGCAAATATTGACAATATAATGCAGGGATTAGTGATTTTTCTGTAACTGAATTGATTCTGATTATCCTCAAGTACTTAAAGACAAGTCCTAAGGCAAGCCTTCAAGAGAAACAACAAAAATGTGCTATATAAGAGCAACAGGTGCAACAGATGTGAATATTCTAGGGATATACCTTGAAGAAACATTTTTTATTTGACTTTTGAAGAAAGGGAGAGCAACTGGGAAGAAATTTATGTATTTAAAGTAGAAATGGGATTTATATGACTACTGAAGAATGGGAAAGAGTGATTGGAAAATTAAAACATAGTAAGTATTACTATTACAGCTAACATTTAATGAGTGATTATTATGTGCCATGCACCATTCTAAGTCAACTTGAAAATATTAAGTTATTCAATACGAAAGCACTTTAAAATAATAGATGTATAAATGTTAGCTGTAACAGTAAAACTATTTCTTTTTAATTTAATACTACTCTTTCCCATTCTGCAGTAGTCATATAAATTCCATTTCTACAGTATTTTTTCCTACTGTCTTTAATTAAAAAAATTTTTTTTAGTTAAAATGAAAAAAGAGAGAGCAAGTGAGCATGAGTGGAAGTTCTCTATTCATTTAAAGTGATCATCTAGGGGCAGTTGGGTGGCTCAGTCAGTTAAGCGTCCAACTTCAGCTCAGGTCATAATCTCACGGTTCATGGTTTTGAGCCCATGGTGGGCTCTATGCTGACAGCTAGCTCAGAGCCTGGAGCTTGTCTTCAGATTCTGTGTCTCCCTCTCTCTCTGACCCTCCCCTGCTCATGCTGTCTCTATCTCTCTCTCAAAAAAATAAATAAAACATAAAAAATTTTAATAAATAAAATAAAAAATAAAGTGATCATCTAAGCCTACATGAGAAAAAATATTCATATAAGAATTTTTATTGGTATATTATCATATTTTACTTCTCAGCTTAATCAAAATGGATTTTTTGGCAAAACCTTTTGTTAGTCAAATTTATCAATCCCATTTTAAAATTAAGGAAATACTTTCTGATTACAATAAATAGAAACATAAGAGACAATGAAATTTCTTGTAATCAAAGCAGAGATATTAAAATATCACAGAAACATGACTGTTTTCCTGGGAACAATTTTAGTAGTTCAGATGTAGCCCATAAGGTTGGTCTCTGGAGTCTCAATTTGTCCTGGCCATAGTGCTACAAAACAATATTATATGTCAATATAACCACTCTCTGATGTGGAAAGACTGGCCTTACATATTTTTAGTCTCCTAATTTCTCATTATGACAAAAGCCCAGTTGACAATGATAAAGATGTGATGATGCTTCTTTATTCATCTGGAATAAGCTACCTAAAGTTATCATTCCATATGGCTGATCAAGCATGAGTTCTTAATGTGAAAACTACTGGATTTGGAATATAAAACATCTCATGTTCTATCTAGGGATCTTTCATAAATCCATTTGATCTTTTTCTATTTTTCTCTTTATACATAAAATACTTTATACTAAAGGATTGTTATATTTAATGAAAACATGCTTGTCAACTGTAATTAAAAATAAGGGTGTATTATTTATCCAAAGAAAGAAACTGTCATTTTTGCTTATTCTGTTATTCTAAATAATAACAGTAAAAGCCTATTTTTTAAATTAAATTTTGTATGTGTTTCCACAACTAACGCAATATACTGATATTATTTCTAGTGTACACTTCACATTTCCAGACAGTCAAGGTTTATTTCTCTTTCTCAACTCAGTCTGAAATTAGATGAAATATAATTTAAAAGGTGACATAATATCAAGGAGTGCATCCTAGGGATGTATTAACTGTAAAAGCCACACATGCATTTGCTTTGTCAACACAGGATCATGAAATTCTAGTATTTTGGCCACTTGGAAGATGCTATCACACATGCAAAACATCCTTCTCTGTTTATCTGCAATAACATCTGAAGCTAGTGGTTGACACATTTGAATGTCAAAGGAGGAAGAGAATAAAAACCAAACTAAGGAAATGATTTGGTTTCCTTAAGGTTCTGATACCTGATTGAGTACAAGTATAGCAAAATCTGCCCCTTAGATAAACTAACCTGCCATAACAGAGAAGAGTTATTATCTGTTGCTGAGCTTGAGAAAGAGCAAATATTTACATGCAAAAATGAGGGCCTAAGAAGATAAAAACTTACATGTTATAATGAAATAAAACTGTGCCCTCTGCCTTACCTGTGTAGCCTGTCAGCACATTTGTAGGCTAAGTACAAAGCATCAAGAGTTGAATTCTAATTCTACAACTGGTCATTAAGCTTAGATAGACTTGAGGATAGAGGGATACCCGGGTGGCTTACTCGGTTGAGCGTCCAACTTTGGCTCATGGTTTGTGAGTTCAAGCCTGTGCTGACAGGTTAGCTGTGTGCTCTGTGCTTACGTCAGGATCTGTGCTGACAGCTCAGAGCCTGGAGTCTTCAGATTCTGTGTCTGCCCCTCCCATGTTCATGCTCTCTCTCTCTCTCTCTCTGATGATAAATAAACGTTTAAAAAAAAAGATCTAAGGACATAAATTCTAGAAGCAGCACTTAGATATTTAATTTTTTTAATAACAAGCATCCTCAAAATATTTTTTTATTTTATATATACTTCCCCAGGGTTGTTTATTGTTTTTCAACTCTGACACATGACTCCAAACTACAAATCATGTGTGACATTACCAGTAACTTTTCTATTATTTTGGAGAATATATATCATACATATATGAATATATATGAATTTTCATATATATTAGATCTACTCCAGCTCTCTTTTATTGCTCTATAAATGCATGCATTAAGAACATTTTTTTAGTTATTAAGACTTTATAAACTGTTGTAATATCAGATAAAGCAGGTAAATAAATCACATTAGTTTTATTTCTCAGATACATCCTTTCCCTGCATTGTTGCCCTCTGATAAGAAGTTAAGAATCGTATATTCTGTGTCAAAAAACAAAAATATAAACTGTCATTTTTACTGACCCCATGATAAATGTTTTTATATTTGTGAAAAGATATGTTATTTATACATAGGCATTAAAAGTGTTGAAAATGTTAAATTTTCTGATTGGTTAGTTATTTGTATATTTTAAATTTTCTTTTTATAATTTTTTATTGTATTAAGAATGGAAGACATAAGATCTAGACACTTAAAATTAAATAGCACACAATACACTATTGGTAAGTATAAGCACAGTGTTATAATGCACATTGCTACAACTTAATCTTGTTATAACTGAGATTTTATACTCTTTGACTAGCAACCTCACATCCTCCCTCCCATCATTCCACACCCCTGCAGCCACCATTTTACTCTCTTATTCTGTAAGTTTGACTATTTTAATACCTCATAGTAGTGAAATCATGCAGGATTTGTCTTTCTGTGTCTGACTTCTTTCACTTAAACATAATATCCTTGAGGTTCATCCATGTTCCTGCATATTGAAGGTTGTCTTTCTTTTTCAAGGCTAAATAATATATTCCATTCTATGTACACATCACACTTCATCTACTCATCCATCAGTGAATATGTAGGTCTATTTATATCTTCTTGAGTAGTAATTTTGTTTCCCAACATATTATAAAATATTTTATCATAACAGTTTTCAACTCATCTTTACACTTAGAAGTTTTCATGATATTTAAAAGAAATTTATCAATTAATGACAATTTTGCTTCTTCTTAAATATTTTACCTATTAGGTTTTTTGATTTATTTATCAGTACTTCTAAATATTGTTAATGACTGTATTAATAGACACTTCAACTTGTTTCCTTGTTAATGGGAATCCATTAAGTTTTTCTTCAATAAGGGCAGTGTATGTCTTCATATATTTACATGTTATTTTTTATGTATATTTGTGTTTGTTTTTATCTGTATGTGGATTTTGTGTGTATGTACAGTATTCATATTAAGAAATACCACTATCCCAGGGATGCCTGGGTGGCTCAATTGGTTAGGCCGCATACTTTGGCTCAGGTCATAATCTTGCAGTTTGTGAGTTTGAGCCCCCCATCAGGCTCTGTGCCTGGAGCCTGCTTCCGAGCCTGACAGCTCAAAGACTGGAGCCTGCTTCTGATTCTGTGTCTCCCTCTCTCTCTGCCCCTCCCCGCTCATGCTTTGTCTTTCTGTCTCTCAAAAATAAATAAATGTGTAAAAAATTTTAAAAAGAAATACCACTATTCCTATTTTATTAATCCCATTTTAAGCTTAAAAATAAATGTTAACATTTTCAAATGTATTTTGGTATCTTTGGAGGTAATCCTATGATTTTTCCTTTTTCAGTTATTAATAGCATGAAATATACTCATAATTTTCCTAATATTGAAATATCTTACATTGTGATTTTGAATCTCACTTGGTCACTATAAATTATTTTTTAATGTATTGCTCAATCCAATTTGCTACTACCTTACTTAGTGTTTTCTGCATCAGTTTTAGGTTTCTTCCTCAAGTTTTAACTGCAATGTTAGGCTTACTTCACAGACAGAATCCCAAAGTTGCTTTTTTCTGCACATGTTCTGAAACATTTTAATTATCAAAGGAATTATATGTTCTTCAAAGTTTGAGTACATGTAACACAAGACATGTGTTAGCCCTTGCATCTTTTTGTGCAGTAGGGGAAGTGATGAGGGTAAGTAGGTGATGCCTTTGAACTCTAGATATTATTCTCTTTTTATGTATTTTGCCTGTATTCAGTGGCCCCCTTTGGTCTATAGAGTCTAGCATGTCTTTAGCATTTCTAGTATTTTTTATATTGAATATTAGATTCTTCTTCAAAATCTTTTTTTCCCCTAAAACACAATTTTATGTACCTAGGATGTATATTTTCATCCCCTCCATGTATATCACTTTATAATCCCTGAAGTCTCTTTGCCCAATTCCTTTGGGACCTGAATAAAATTCCCAAGTTTGCATTTGCCATAATTCAGTATTCCACCGCTTTAATTGTTCTCTTCATTGCTTCTAATGCATTGTTTAATCTCCTTTTGCACTTCAAGTTGCCTTACAGTGTTGCCTTCACTTTGTTTATTGTCCTGCTGGCCTAGTCATTGGTCAGAAAAATATTATTTATTAACTTATATAGTGTTTTCAATTTTAAATATTTTAACACAGTAAGTTTTTTCTGAAATGTACATGTATATCTCATACATATTTTGTTCAAAAATAAACTTTTGCTGCTACTGTTTTATTACACTGTTAAACATCTTAAAAATTTCTATGCTATAGTCTGTATATGTATATATACTAATCTTTAAAGAAGACAATAGCTACAAATTCTCCTGATTTCCCACTAACAGTGCTTTTAAATTTCTTTTGGTTCTTGCTCTATTCATGTTTATTGCTAGAAATCTCAACAGATCTCAGGTTGAAGACTCTAATTTACGTAGTTAGAAGTAATGTAAACTTTTATCAATCTTAGCTCTTTCTTATGCCAAGTTTACTGTACTAGTAAAACTTGTCTTCATTTACTTGCACTTTCCACCTGCATTGAACTTCTTAGAATACTAGAACCAGAATAGATACAGATAAAAAGGAGCCATAAATTTGAAAGAATAAAATGACCCTGGCCACTTTTTAAGCCAGGTATTACCCATTGGTCATGGTTACTAATGGCCAAGAGACTTGGAGAGGGATTGTACAAGTGCACTGTACTACGTGAGCATCTAATTTGACATCTTATTAATTAGCCTTTAAACAGGAGTCTAGACAATATTAACCAGTATTCCTAATTTGTAATGTAGAAAAAACCTTATTTTTTAAGAAGGCCATTCACGTTTTTAGGAAATCATGTAATACAAATCTATTAAATGTTTATTTTGCATCAGAAAGATGTTGCAGAAAATAAATTGACATAATAAATATTCTTGATGACTATATAGACAATCATCTAAATAAACAATTATTACTGTAATATATAGGTCACGGAGCTATGAGTATGTGTAGGACCTAGATTCCTGGGCTTAAATGGGCTTTCCCTATTTTGTTTTCCTGCTTTTCTTGACAAGCTGTCAGCAATCACTTCACACTATTGAAAATATAACTGCCTTTAGCAATTCCCTCCCTGCTTCTAATCTCCTGCTTTGAAGCAGAAGCAGAAAATTAGTTTGCCTGAGAGTCATACCTAGTCTGGATGTTGTATTATGCTGGGGTCAAAAGTCTTTGAAAATGGACTGGGGGGCTTTATTTATAGAGGAAAGGGTATAAACTTTTATTTCATTGATCTTCCCTTCCTAACTTTACATTTACAACTGTTGTTTGAATTTTGGGGTTTGTTACTCAGATAAATAAGACATTTATTATTATTATTATTATTATTATTATTATTGACCAAACTTATATATGTGCCCCAGATCTCTTGTGTTCTACACCAATGAAAGGTACTACATCTCATTCTCCCTTGTCTTTTTGGTTCTCAACAAAGCTCCTTGCATATGGTAGGTATTCATGGGATGTTAAGTTGAATTGAACCAAAAAACTGATTGTATATTCCTCCTTGAAATTCCAAATACATCAGGAAGCTTAGTATGTGGAAAACTAAACTCATCATCCTTGTCACCTACTTGGCTTGGTCTTTCCCCCTCTGCATTTTCTATTTTGATAAAGAACTTAACCCTTACCCATTCACATGGTAAGGGGCCTAGCCTTCTAGGAGGCTAGAAACCAACTTGTGTTTCTCTTTTCCCCTGACTGCCATGGCTAAATGATAACCAAGTCTTCTCTATTTTCCCTTATAACATCTCTCAAACACATGACCACCTCTTTACCCTCACTGCCCTGCCTTGGTTAAGACTCTCACAATTTTTAATTTAATATTTCCTAATAGTCTTATCCCTACCATTTCCTTTTTCAGATCCCTGCCAAAAGTTAGTTTTCAAAATATAAATCTGAACATTAAATTTAACTCTCCTTGGTATAAATGAAAATTCAGAAAGGCTAAGGCTGTTAGAATTCACAGGGCAAAATGAACAGAGAAGAAAGAGCCTTAAAGAAAGAGAACTTCAGATTTGAAAAATATTTCCCTTGAATCTTTACCGGAATACTGATCAACACATAGTGCGAGGAAACTATCAAGAGCCAGGAAAAGGCAGAACAATTTCTAGAACTCACTCAGGGCCATGACTAATCTATGTATCTAAGATATAGAGTAGAAAACCTTGGAGTGAGGATACTCGGAAGGATAATTTCTCACCTTTGAACAAATATAGTATGTAGAGTAAAAGCTGTTCTGGTTCCACCAAATAAGACTTTGAAGTTAGCTTCAAAAGGAGTAAAATTTTCCCAAATAACTTTATCCTATAAAAAAAATGATTTCAAAAAATACAAAAAATATTCAGCAGAAACAAGATCTAGCATCCTATAAAACTCAAAATGTCTAACACACTATAAGAATCTATCAGGCACTCAAAGAAGCTGGAAAACATCCATAATGAAGATAGAAAACAGTAAATATAAACAGACCCAGAGATAACACAGTAGCTAGAATTAATGGCTAAAGACATTTAAATAGTTATCATCTGTTTCAGAAGGTAAATGAAAGCATGGAAGGAGAAACATGGAAGATATAGAAAAGTCATAAAACAACTTCTAGATTAAGAAAAAAGTCTAAGATCAAAATATACTGTATAGACTTAAGAGCAGACTAGCCATTGAAGTTAAAAAAAATAGTTAATCACATAGTAATAGAAACAATTCAAAAAGAAAAAGACAAGAAAAAATACTGAGAAAAAAATGAACTGAGAATCAGAGAGCTGTCAGGCTTTAAGACACTTAAAAAAGGATAATTAGATTCTTTAAAGGAAAGCAGAAAGGAGTTGCAGAGAATAATATATGAAGGAAAAATTGCTGAAAAATTTCTAAATTTGGTAGAGATCTTTTTACCCTAGTGAGTGTCCAAAGTTTCATCTCCTTTTCTTTTTTTTCTTAAATAGTTTATTGTCAAGTTGGTTTCCATATAACACCCAGTGCTCATCTCCACAAGTGCCTTCCTCCATGCCCACCACCACCCCTTTCCCTATACCCCACCCCCATCAGCCCTCAGTTTGTTCTCAGCATTCAAGAGTCTCTCATGGTTTGCTTCCCTCCCTCTCCCCAGCTGTTTTTCTCCTTCCTCTCCCCCATGGTCCTCAGTTAAGCTCCTCCTGATCAACCTATAAGTGCAAACATATGGTATCTGTCCTTCTCTGCCTGACTTATGTCGCTCAGCATAACAACCACAAGTTCCACCCGTGTTGCTACACATGGCCAGACTTCATTCTTTCTCATTTCCATGTAGTATTCCATTGTATAGATAAACCACATCTTCTTGATCCATTCATCAATTGATGGACACTTAGGCTCTTTCCATGATTTGGCTATTGTAGAGAGTGCTGCTATGAACCTTGGGGTACATGTGCTCCTATGTATCAGCACTCCTGTATCCCTTGGGTTAATTCCTAGCAGTGCTATTGCTGGGTCATAGGGGAGTTCTATTGTTAGTTTCCTGAGGACCCTCCACAGTGCTTTTGAGAGGGACTGCACCAGTTTATATTCCCACCAACTGTGTAGGAGGATGCCTGTTTCTCCACATCCTCACCAGCATCTATTATCTCCTGATTTGTTCATTTTAGCCACTCTGACCTGTGTGAGGTGGTATCTCAGTGTGGTTTTGATTTGTATTTCCCTGATGAGGAGGGATGCTGAGCATCGTTTCATGTGTCTGTTGGCCATCTGGACGTCGTCTTTGGAGAAGTGTCTGTTCATGTCTTCTGCCCATTTCTTCACTGGATTATTTGATTTTTGGGTGTGGAGTTCCTTATAGATTTTGGATACTAACTCTTTAACTGATACGTCATGTGCAACTATCTTTCTCATTGCACCATTTGCCTATTAGTTTTATTGATTGCTTCCTTTGCCATTAGGAGCTTTTAATCTTGATTAAGTCCCAATAGTTCCCTTTTGCTTTTGATTCCCTTGCTTTTGGGGATGTTTCAAGTAAGAAATTGCTGTGGTTGAGGTCAAGGAGGTTGTTTCCTGCTTTCTCCTCTAGGGTTTTGATGGTTTCCTGTCTCACATTCAGGTCCTTTGTCCATTTTGAGTTTATTTTTGTGTATGGTGTGAGAAAGTGACCAAGTTTCATTCTTCTGCATATTGCTGTCAAGTTCTCCCAGCACCGTCTGTTAACGAGGCTTTTTTTCATTGGATACTCTTTCCCGCTTTGTCAAAGATTAGTTGGCCATATATTTGTGGGTCCAATTCTGAGTTCTCTATTCTATTCCATTAGTCTATGAGTCTGTTTTTGTGCCAATACCATACTGTCTTGATGATGACAGCTTTGTAGTAGAGGTTAAAGTCTGGGATGGTGATGCCTCCCGTTTTAGTTTTCTTCTTCAATATTACTTTGGCTATTCGGGGTCTTTTGTGGCTCCATACACATTTTAGGTTAGTTTGTTCTAGCTTCGTTAAGAATGCTGGTGCAATTTTGATAAGGATTGCATTCAATGTGTAGATTGCTTTGGGAAGTAATGACATTTTAACAATATTTATCCTTCTGATCCATGAGCATGGAATGTTTTTCCATTTCTTTATGTCTTCTTCAACTGCCTTCATGAGTTTTCTATAGTTTTCATCATACAGATCTCTTATATCCTTGGTTAGGCTTATTCCTAGGTATTTTATGGATTTTTGTGCAATTGTGAATGGGATCAGTTTCTTGATTTCTTCTTCTGTTGCTTTATTTTTGGTGTATAAAAGTGCAACCAATTTCTGTACATTGATTTTGTTTCCTGCAACTTTGCTGAATTCATGGATCAGTTCTAGTAGGCTTCTGGTGGAGTCTGTCAGGTTTTCTATGTAGAGTATCATGTCATCTGTGAAAAGCTAAAGTTTGACTTCTTCTTTGACAATTTTAATGCCTTTTATTTCCTTTTGTTGTCTAATGGCTGATGCTAGGAACTCCAACACTATGTTAAACAACAGTGGTGAGAGTGGACATCCCTGTCGTGTTCCTGATTTCAGGGGGAAAGCTCTCAGTTTTCTCCCGTTGAGGATGATGTTAGCTGAGGACCTCTCATAGATAGCTTTTATGATATTTAAGTAGGTTCCTTCTATCCCAACTTTCTCAAAGGTCTTTATTAAGAAGGTATGCTGTATTTTGTCAAATGCTTTTTCTACATCTATCGACAGGATCATATGGTTTTAATCTTTTCTTTCCTTAATGTGATGGATCACATTGGTTGATTTGCAAATATTGAAGCAGCCCTGCAACCCAGGAAAGAATCCCATTTGATCATTGTGGATAGTTCTTTTTATGTGCTGTTGCATTCGATTTGCACGTATCTTGTTGATGATTTTTGTATCCATATTCATCAAGGATATTGGCCTGTAGCTCTCTTTTTTTTGCTGGGTCTTTGGCTGGCTTGGGAATCAAAGTGATGCTGGCTTCGTAGGATGAGTCCAGAAGTTTTCCTTCATTTTCTATTTTTTGGAATAGCTTGAGAAGAATGGGTATTAATTTCTCTTCTAAATGTCTGGTAGAATTGCCCAGGGAAGCCATCTGGCCCAGGCCTCTTATTTGTTGAGAGATTTCTGATAATTGATTCAATTTCTTCACTAGTTATGGGTATGTTCAGATTTTTCTATCTCTTCCTGTGTGAATTTTGGTAGTGAGTGTGTGTTTAGGAATTTGTCCATTTCGTCCAAGTTGTCCAGTTTGTTGGCATATATTTTTTCATAGTATTCTCTGATAATTGCTTGTATTTCTGAGGGGTTGGTTGTAATACCCATTTCATGCATGATTTTGTCTATTTGGTTGCTCTCTCTTTTCTTTTTGAGAAGCCTGGCTAGAGGCTTATCGATTTTGTTTACTTTTTCAAAACACCAACTCTTGGTTTCATTGATCTGTTCACCGTTTTTTTTTCTTGGATTCTATATTGTTTATTTCTGCCATAATTTTTATTATTTCTCTTCTTCTACTGGGTTTAGGGCGTTCTTGTTGCTCTGCCTCTAGCTCCTTTAGGTGAGCTGTTAGATTTGGACTTGTGCTTTTTCTAATCTCTTGAAATAGGCCTGGAGAGCAATGTACTTTCCTCTTAGGACTGCCTTTGCCGCATCCCATGGATTTTGGATTGTTGTGTTTTCATTTTCATTTGTTTCCATATATTTTTTAATTTCATCCTTAATTGCCTGATTGGCCCATTCATTCTTTAGTAGGGTGTTCTTTAACCTCCATGTTTTTGGAGGTTTTCCAGACTTCTACCTGTGATTGATTTCAAGTATCAAAGCATTATGATCTGACAGTGTGCATGGTATGATCTCAATTCTTTTATATTCATTGAGGGCTGCTTTATGTCCCAGTATGTGATCTATCTTGGAGAATGTGCCATGCGCACTTGAGAAGAAAGTGAATTCCCTGGCCTCAGGATGTAAAGTTCTAAATATATCTGTCAGGTCCATCTGGTCCAATGTGTCTTTCAAGTCCATTATTTCTTTAGTGATTTTCTGTCTGGTTGACCTATTATTGCTGTAAGCGGAGTATTAAAGTCCCCTGCTATTAGCACATTCTTATCTATAAGCTTGTTTCTGTTTGTGATTAATTGTTTTAAGTATTTAGGTGCTCCCATATTCAGTGCATAGACATTTATGATAGTTAGTTCTTCCCGATGGATGGACCCTGTAATTATTATGTAGTGCCTTTCTTCATCTCTTGTTATTGTCTTTAATTTAAAGTCCAGATTGTCTGATATAAGTATAGCTACTCCGGCTTTCTTTTGATTTCCTGTAGCATGATATATATTTCTCCATCCCCTTACTTTTAATCTGAAGGTATCTTCCTGTCTAAAATGAGTTTCTTGTTGGGCACCTACGTGGCTCAGTTGGTTGAGCGTCCGACTTCGGCTCAGGTCATGATCTCACAGTTCGCGGGTTCGAGTCCCTCATCGGGCTCTGTGCTGACAGCTCAGAGCCTGGAGCCTGCTTCGGATTCTGTGTCTCCCTCTCTCTCTCTGACCCTCCCCTGCTCATGCTGTCTCTCTCGCTCAAAAATAAATAAAACATTTAAAAAAATTTTAAATGAGTTTCTTGTAGACAGCATATAGGTGGATTTTGTTTTTTTATCTGTTCTGCTACCCTATGTCTTTTGATTAGAACATTCAGCCCATTTACATTCAGTGTTATTATTGAGATATGTGGGTTTAGAGTCTTTGTATCTTTTGTAAGGTTCATGTTTGTGGTGGTGTCTCTGGTATCTTTGTTCCTTGCAACCTTTCCTTCAGAGCTTCATCCTCAGGATTTCTTGTAGGGCTGGCTTCGTGGTGACAAATTCTTTAAATTTCTGATTATTTGGAAAGATTTTTATTCCTCCTTCTATTTTGAATGACAGGCTTTCTGGATAGGGGATTCCTGGCTGCATATTTTTACTGTTCATCACATTGAAGATCTCCTGCCATTCCCTTCTGGCCTGCCAAGTTTCGGTAGATAGGTCTGTCACCACTCTGATAGGTTTCCCTTTGTATGTTAGGGCCCTTTTCTCCCTAGCTGCTTTCAGAATTCTCTCTTTGTCCTTGTATTTTGCCATTTTTACTATGATATGCCGTGCAGAAGATCGATTCAAGTTACGTCTTAGTTGAGTCCTCTGAGCCTCTTGTATTTCAACATTTACTTCCTTCCCCAGGTTGGGGAAGTTCTCTGCTATAATTTGTTCCAGGACTCCTTCAGCACCTTTCCCTCTCTCTTCCTCTTCTGGGATTCCTATGATATGGATATTGTTGCGTTTGACCGTATCACTGAGCTCTCGAATTCTTCTTTCCTGTTCCTGGATCAGTTTGTCTCTTTTTTTGTCAGCTTCTTGTTTTTCTCTAATGGTGTCTTCTAAATCACTTATTATCCTTTCTGCTTCTTCAATCCGTGCATTGGAGGCCTCTAATTTATTATGTATCTCATTTATCGCTTTTTTTAATTCTTCATGCCTATTTTTATTTTCCATTCTGACTGTAGCCATAGTTTCTTTGATGTCCCCTATGCTTTTTTTCAAGCCCAGCTATTAGTTTTATGATTATTATTCTAAAATCTTGTTCAGTTATGCTGCTGATATCTTTTTTGAGCAGTTCATTAGCTGTCATTTCTTCTTGGAGTTTCTTTGGAGGAGAGCTCTTTCGTTTCGTCATTTTAGTTAGCTTTCTGGCTCTCATTAGTTGTAAAGACTTGTTATGCTCTCTGCACCTTCGAGCGCTGCTGTATCCAAGAAGACTCTGTCCAGGGCCTATCCTTTCAGAGAGGTTTTTTG